>NW_027397064.1:29480366-29896443 GCF_003265705.2 Callorhinus ursinus
ATTATCCACAAATAGATCAACTGAAAACATCTTAAATTTTAAAATCAAGAAATTCACTCAAGCATCTTGCTACGAAATGAGAAGAAACATTTAAAGAAGTTGAAAGTGGCTGCTACTAATAGGTAAGAAAGGATGGGCGTGAAATTGGTGATATTTGTTTAAAAACCTTGGAATACAGTTTTGTTTTTTTTTTAAGATTTTATTTGTTTTTCAGAGAGAGAGAAAGCACAAGCAGGGGGAGTGGGAGACGGAGAAGCAGGCTCCCCACTGAGCAAGGAGCCCGATGCAGGACTCGATCCCAGGACCCTGGGATCATGACCTGAGCTGAAGGCAGATGCTTAACCGACTGAGCCACCCAGGCATCCCTACATAATTTTAAATGCCCTACTTCAAAATACATTAGAATAAATTACTTTAAAATACAACTTAAATATTTAAAATTATATCCAGTAACAGAAAGGGAATATACAGTTAATTTTTAAAAAATTTTTTGCAAAGAAATCTGGAATTTATGAATTTTTGTTGACAAAGCAAACCACTCTATGAAAAGCTAAGACTGAATAAATGCATTTGTAAATTGTGTGAATAAGTTTTCTGTCCAATTTTTGCTTTAAATGAGACATAAATGGAAAGAAAAGACAGCCACCTAGTAATTCACCAGGAATCATAAGCTGGGGACACACAGGCTAAGCCAACCTGGAGAACTATGCTGTTTGGGCTGTATAGTTTGTTCCTGTTCTTGTTTAAAAACAGGGGAGACTGCAAAAAAACTCAAGTTATCTTCTCTTGTCAAAGCAAAAATCTGGCCAGCGACTGCCTGTGTTCCACCTAGGCAACAACCAACCAAAGCTGAGCAGGAGCAGCTACCAAATAGTGTATATTTCCCCATATGCACCCCTATGTATGAGAAAAAGATAAAAGAAGAAGATACCATCTTTCAAGAATCAGAAAGAGCACATATGTTCGTAGAATCTCATTGTCTAAAATGCAAAAGCACACGTTTATTTCTCCAGTGACACGTCCAGCCCCTGCAGTGATTGGAGCCTGAGACTCCTAGTTTAAGAGGTAATAGGCTTGAAAGAAACAAACTCATTCAATTCATTTTTGCTATGTCCTGCAAGCTTGCACTGATAGTTACCTTTTTCTATATACTGCAAAGCTTTTTACATGTGATACACACAGATGAAATTAAAATAAGCAGATCAGCATATTTTAAAATAACTGCAGACTTTTTCCAATTTAATCTGTAACTCTATTAAGAACATTAAAAATCAGACTGCTTCAATGTTTTCCTAATTTTACTTTTGATTTATACGATACATACTATAATCCCGTTCAGAGAAAAATCTTTAAGGTCTCTACCTTAGAATGGGGGTGAATGAAGAGGAGAGAGGCAGTACAACTTTAAAACAAAGACTATTAGTTTTATTTACATGCCACAACACAATCTCCAAATGACCTCTGCCTTCCCAAGTAACATTTTAACTAAAGTGACAGAGAATGGAATGCCATATTAGAAGTGAAAGCAAGATAAAAGGTAGAAGTCCTAATCTACTGCTCTACATAGCATTATTCATGACAAGGGTTTCCCACTTTCTCAGACAGGGTTCAAAATGTCAGCTTTAACTATGTAGCAAATTTTAATAGGATGCTTCTAAATAGGTACCCTAAGAGGGCTACAAGGATTTCGTCATCTGGAGCACATTCAGAATGACACCAGCTCCTTCTCACCTGGCCCCAGGAGTAAAGTCTCCCCCGCCCATTTCCTTTAATCTCTGATGCATTTGGGCTCTGGCTGAGCTAACCACTCCCCTAACAGGTTAGAAGCCAGAATAAAAATTTTGTTTTGTGTTAACAAAACAGCAAAGTATTGACAACGAAGCCCTTGTGTAAGATCTCCCCCTCTGGTTACAGAATTACTCTGCCTGCAAGGTGCTGCTCTACCCTCTGCAGCTGGAGGGATGGCACCAGGGAAGTGGCTGGAAAATGCAATGCTGGGACAGCCATTTTGATGTAAACTATAAAATATCATTGAGGTCTTTGAAAATCTTACAGCAATTTTTCAAGCATTTATCAATTAAGTTTTATGGGATAGCAATATTGCCATGCAAATAAATACTTAAAATCATTGCGCTGCAGTAACACAGACGGGACCAACTAGCCATGTCTTGTTCAGAGAACACTCGGACGTGGAGAAGACAGGGTTTCTCCTACCTAGAGAAACAGCCTGTTGTGGAGTGGAGTAACATTCAAAGTGACTCTATAAAGAACAAGGGAACAAGAAGCCAGAAACATGCTGATAAACTACTTACCTGATTTCTTTCAGTTTCATGTTGCAAATATTAACACCCAGATTTTATCATCTTTTAGCAACATGTCACTTTAATTCTTTCTAGATGCCATTTTCCAACTTCAAAACACTCAGCAAAATGTTTTGGTGGGACTAAAAAAGGTTGATGTTAGACACATGATGCTTTTTACCTTGACACTCTCAGACTTAATTTTCAAAATCAAAATTTTCTAAATAGGTCCAAAAGCCTACTAGGGGAGCCATCATTCAGGGGCAGCTGGGTGGCTCAGTCGGTTAAACGTCCAACTCTTGATTTTGGCTCAGGTCATGATTTCAGGGTTGTGAGATTGAGCCCCAAGTCAGGCTCCACACTGGGCACGGAGCCTGCTTGGAATTCTCTCTCCCTCTGCCTCTGCCCCATCAGCCCCAACCCCCACACACACAAGGGCACTTTCCCTCTCCCTCTAAACAAACAAAAACAAAAACAAACAAAATCATTCAAATTTAGCTTTAGAAACAGAAGTACAAATTATAACTTTTAACCGGTTTCTCTTACTCCAGAGCAACATAGCAAGGTATTACCTGAACCATTATTCCATCATAATTGGAACTATTTACCATATAGGGAGACAGTGTCAGACTGAGGTACACAGTCTCATACTTAATGTTTCAAACACCCCCGTCATCCACAACATAACACACTGTAACCGTTCTATTATTCTGAGAAGTATAAATTAGAGATTGAAACCCTTTTACCTTCCATATCATCACCATCATGCAAACGTGTTATGCATGTGGCGGTGGGCGGGAGGTCGGGGGAGCAGAAAGAGTATTGAGTGGATGACGTTCAAGTCGGGACATCATAATCGGAGTATTTCCCAGGTAAGTGACATCCCTATGCAATGATTCATGAATGTTCCCAGGGCTCCCAAAATCTACTGAGCCAACCAACTGATTTATTTGTGCTAGTAAAGAGTTTATGCTTTCAGGCCACATGACACCCAAAACCCACCTCCTTCCAGGCATAACCATGAGAAAGTAAGAGCCAGCCAACTTAGGACAATTCCATTTGGCTTGAGATTCTGGGAGCCAAGGAGCATTCTGCTCAGCTTTACTCCCAGTGCCCTCCCTCAGGAGATGCACAGCCGCCCACACACATTAAGGGTAGAAGAATGGGAAAGGGCAGAGCTTTCTTTCCTGGGAACAAAGCCAGAGTGAAAGTTCTGGAGGCTGTAAAAATGTAACAGCTAGTGGAGAGCCATGGAAACCTTCTCCCCAAGCAAATGTGCTTTACTGTAAACTTTCCTTGCCCCCTACAATGTTTAGTGTTGCGTTAAAGCAAATATTTTTAAAATACACAAGCATGTGCTGTTTAAAATGCCTAAAATTAAAAACAAACAAATTCCCCCTATTGCCTGTCTAAAACCACCAACACATCTACTCTTTATCACCAGATATTTATGAAGTAGCTGACTGCTGGGGATACAGAAGAGTTTACCATCTTCCCCTTGCCTGTTCTACTGGGATTCTAAATGGAGAGTCCCCTTAAGCCCTTGAAATGAAGCACAATATGGCACACAAGGTGCACCTTTCTGGGCAGAGGGTTATTACATGTCCCAATGGTCAAAGGGGCCCAAGTCCTTAAAAAAAAAAAAACAAAAAACCATGGCTTTGCCGTGATGAAAGTTTACATTACTACGTCACAGTTCATATTAATCGATTCTTCTGTCATTGAATTCAGCTACCCTACAACTCCTAAGAACAGAACACTAAAGCAATGAAGAGTTCATTCCCCTCTCAAGAATGGGAGACTCCACCCTTCACTTCAGTTCTCTGGGGATTCCAAATAACTGAACACCCTTCACAGATGACAAATAGATACACAAGCAATGATTTCTGATCCTTACGAGAATGTTGCCAACTTAAAATGTTAACAGAAGCCCTGCTCAGCTGATATATTCAACCAGTCAATTAGGACCCTAGGTCCCCTATGTGCCATCCTTATCTCTATAGTTACTCCCTAAACTCTATGCACTTCCCTAGGGTCTGTACTTCTTAGAACTCCTTAAAGCAAACTTCAGTGGTGGACCTTCATAAGAATACATTATAGAAACAAAAAGCTTACCAGTTGTTGCATTTAATAAAAGTAATGTTTCCTGTATGTGGTTGTCAGCATCTTCTATAGTTTCCTTTTGCTTACTATCTTAAATTTGAGCTACCGAACATTATATTTATGGACTATCTCTCCAACTTGCTAAGATCATTATCACATTCAATTATTAAACATGCTCAATTTAGTAACCCCCCAAACCTAAGTGACTCCGCCCAGAAGACTATTTTATGGTCACCTAGCAGTAGTTCTAGCATACTAGAGTTAGCTCCTATGTCTTACTAACTAGTTTTTACTTGAGAATCAAAAGGTAGGGGTGTTGGAGGGTGGAGGGGGGTCCATAAAGTATCCCCCAGACTCAGAAAGCACTTAGAGACCCGAACCGAAGCAAGGCACTCCATACTGAGCTTTATCCATGGTAGCTTACGGACAGCGGGGATCTGGCAGACAAATGACCCAGGCCTGGAGCAGCTATTCTCCAGCCCTATTCTCCAAGGCTGGACCTTAACCCACAGCTTTTATAGGGTGAGGGGCATTGTGGTAAGGTCAACGGGTAGCCATCTAAAGTGGCATCATCTGTGTACCAGAGGGTCTCTACTAGTTACCTAAAGGGGGGCCTTCAGTGAACCAGGCATCTCTACCAGTTATCTGAAGTGGAGCCTCCTGGGTGCCACATTAGAGATCAGAACCAGCCTTCCTACATTCCGGTCAGAGCACACATTTCATCTCCACGGAGCCTGGAACACACAGCCCTGCAGGAGGTCACTGGGCAAGTGTTAACAAGATGGAAGACCAAAGATGGAGTCAGCGTTGTCAGCACTCCTATAAGGGGAAAGTAAGGTCTTCGATTTTTTTAAGAGATATATATGAAAAAGAATGTTTGAGGCTTTAAGATTTCTAAGGAAAAACCATAAACACAATATAACAGCTACTGCATGATTTTTTGTTTTGTTTTGTTTTTCTTTAGAACAGCATCCAAAGGAGAGCTGAAGGACTGCCTATGGACTCACCCAAATTGAATGCTATACCCTGAAGAGGTGCACACAGGGTGAAGTGTTCATAGAGGTCTGGTCCTATTCACCTGGCAGCACCTTACAGGAAGAGGTAATGAAGCCAGGGAGTCACCTGAGGTAGCCACTGGAGCTTGTTCATAAACTGTTGATTCTCTTATTCTGAGAACATGGTAGAATCACACTTAACCACCCATCTGAACTTAGGTTTAATGTGTAACTGGCCAAAGAAATGTGAGCATAAGTAACATGCGCCCCTCTCTGCAGAAACTTGAAGAGCCAGTGCATGAATTTACATTTCCCTTGACTTTCTGTAATCATGGAAACACGCTGAAGATGAAACCTCCAGCAGCTGGGGCCCCAAATGATAACATGAGCATATCTCTTATGACCCACCAGGGGCTGATGGCATGACAGAGAAAGAAGACAGTCAAAGCCACGGAGGTTTTCAGACTGTCTGTTCCTGCAGCATAACCTGAACTTTCCTGATGCCATGCCTAATTTTGAACACCAACACGTAAGGCACAGCACTGTGCTACCCCCGTGGGAAACCCGAAGGCAGAAGTTAGGGAGGGTAGGAAGTAGTATTGCCCTGACTATACATGAGACTCAGAGGGACTGAACATAGCCATGTCGGATCATGGGATGAAGTACACAATTCCGGTTTCCATTGATTGGAAACCTTCTAAAGCCCTGGAGTAAAACCACTTTCTAAAGAAGATGGGGGAGAGAAAATGGCTTTCCATTGACAGATGACAGCGTGAGCAACAGTCAAGACGGAAAACACGGGGAGACGGGCAGACGGCACAGGAGAGAGCTCAATGAGGCTGTGGCACGGATCAGGGGAACAGTCCTAGGAAATGAGGCTGGAAACATAAGGTGCAACAGAGCATGGCAGGCCTTGAATGCCTTGCCATAAAAATGTTAACAGCAACAATCATAAAAACCATTTTATCCCAACACACTTTAGGGCATTACATGTATTACTTATTGAATTCTCACAACAACCCACTGGGCTAGTTGTTTCACCTGCTAAAGGGAAACTGTAACAGTAAGGTGCAGCTACAGTACACAGCCCAAAGGCAGGAAGGAAGTAAATACCAGAAACAGGACTTGAACTCAGGCAGTCTCACTCCAAGCTCTGTGATGTTAACCACCACAACACCACACTTCCTGGCACCGCCCTTAGACTAATAGGTGAGGAGACCCATTTACACCTCTAGGAAAGGGAGTTCCACGATTAGCATCCAGTTTCAAAAAGATTAGTTGTGCCATGTATACAATGATTCAAAGAACACTGATCTACAGGTAGAGAGTCCTTTTAGAAATTGCTGGAAGTAGCCAGGTGAAAGATACTAAGCCCCTGTAGTAAGATAGTAACTAGTAACAATGAATCAGTAACTCAGAAAGTTTGTGATAGGGTCAAAGCAATAGGACTTCTTGGCTATTTACATGTGGGGCTGGTACAGATGGCTGCAAGCTCCTTGCTACTCCTCTTGCTGAAAGAGTCGAATTCCCCTCTCCTTAAATCTAGGCTTTCTTACAGACCCGCTTGACCCCACAGATTGTGGCAGAAATGACACTAGGTCATCAGAAACACCAAAGCTCCTGGCTGGCTCTCTTGAAACAGGAGGAGACCCGAGCCACCTCGAAAGCACAAATCCCTTGACAAGAGGCTTTGTCAGAGAGCCCTGAGAGTACATGCAGAGGGCCCTGCTAAGCCCAGCCTTTCAGCAACGTATGCCTAGGTGCCCTAGGTGACACCGCATGGAACAGAAGCACCGCCCTAGCCAAACCATGGCAAAATCCTGACCCACGGCCCATGAAATAGAATGATGTAAATATGTTAATGTGTTTTGGAATGCTTGGTTATGCTGGAATAGATAACTGGAACATGCCATTTATTGAAGGAACATTGAAGTTCAACCAACTCTATCAAAATCACTGGGCGGCATGCTCAGCCCCTCACTTCACCAAGTTAGAATTTGTGCACTGGCCCCAATGACTAGCATTTTTCACAAGTTCTACCACCCCACGTGCTTCTTACATTAAGGTTTGAGATTAGAATCAAAACCATCTACACAGGGGCTCCTGGGCAGTGCACTGAGTTAAGCGTAAGACTCTTGGTTTCCCCTTGGGCTGTGGTCTCGGGGTTGTGGGATGGAGCCCCACATTGGGCTCCATGATCTCGGAGTCTGCCTGGGATTCTCTCTCCCCCTCCCCACTTGGCTCTTGCACACATGCACTAGTGCACGCTCTCTCTCTTTCAAATAAATCAACCTTAAAAAAAAAAATCTACACAATGAAACTGGAACCAAAAGGGCTGGTTCACCACAAAATGAGTGATATATGAAAACGTACATCATTACTCATCTCTGGCTCGCTCCACCGCCATCCTGCACTCTGGCTGCAGCGAGAAGCACTTTGGAAGCTTTCAAATGCAGCCAAATCCTGAGCCCCCATCCCAACCAATCACCTGAAGTAGTGTTTAGGTGATTCTAATAAGCAGTCAGGACTGAGAGCCACTGGTTCACGGTTAACCATGAATATGTTATTGCTTTAAAGATTGTTTGAGTGAGAGAGAGGGAGGGAGAGAGCACAAGTTGGGGGGAGAGTAAAGGGAGAGGGACAAGCAGACTCCGTGCTGAGATTAGAGCCCTACACGGGGCTCCTACACGGGGCTGCATCTCACAACCCTGAGACCATGATATGAGCCGAAATCAAGAGCTGGTCCTTCAACCAACTGAGCCACCCATTAATATGTTACTGCTTTATGGGCAAAGAAGGTATAAAAACAAAAGCCTTCCTGGGAAATGAATCACTCAGAAGAGAAAGGTTTGACTTGATTGCCCCAAACTGCAGAGATGACCTCCAGGTGCCACTTGAATAAAAGAGAGATCAGAAAGAAGTGCAATTTGTCTCCTCCCCAAAAATCTAAAATGACTTGCATGTGTGTATCACTTTAATCAAAAATTATTTTAAAAATATGAAGTAAATTTTTTAAGTTTCTGAGCCTGTTTCAGGAGCAGTTTAAAGCATATGATGAGTTTCAGGAGCAGATTTATATTTCTGCTTTAAACGTATCTATTGGAAACACTGGAGGTTAAGCAGCTTTTAAAGGGAAAATTTCATTTTAAAGAAGCTTAGCTTTTGCGCTAGGCCACTCACCCCCACACAGACTGTATTTTCTTCCCGAGTTAATATTAAAACTTTTTTTTCTGATATGAAGAATTCCAGAATGAAATCTAAAGAATATTAATACTTAGAGTTAAATACAAGATATCAAAATGACCTCCACCCCTTTTGTAACAAAGCATTGCCCTTGTCCAATTCTCAGTGGTGAGGAAAAGCACTCAGAATGTCAAAGGCACCAAGAGTAGACCGTTTCCTATAAAACAAATATTCTCTCTGAACACTGTTAATATTCAGAGATTAGAAAATGAGGTCAGTAATGATAAATGCAATCATCTCAGCCTCATCATCTGGTGCTATTAAGTGTAAATGGAAATAACCAAATACTCTTCAATAAATATTTGTTACTCATCCAGCAAATGGTACCTACTATGTGCCAGTAGTGGATCAGGTGAAAGGAAATCACCCGAGGATTTACCCAAGAGAAGGCTGAATGAACCAGACGTCACTCCAGCCTGTGCTCAGGTGAACTACCCCAGAAAGGTGTACCACTGTCTTTTAAACGGGAAACTAAGGTAGAAAATGACCGATCTTTCACACCAACACGAAGTGCGACTCAGATGCTGAAATGTTTTTCCAGCCCTCCTGCATGCTTCACATTCTTTTTGTGCCGAGTCCCCTTTGGAATCAGCCAAAAGCACTGGTGTGAGGAATGAATCAGTGTCGTTTTATAAGCTTTATAAAGCAAAGTTAGCAGGATGTACTGAACAGGCATTAAGGTTCTACATTTTTGTTAAAAGATCGTGATTAGGACAATGAAAAATATCTTATGGCCTGATTTAAAGAAAACCACTGAAGTTGGGAGGGTAAATTTTCAATGTTTTCAGTCTCTGATGGTCCTCAGGGACCACAACAGTTTACACAGACTTCGCAGATTACTTATCACTACTTAATTTGCCCCAGTAGAGAAATTAACAAACAATAACCACTGAAATACTTTTTATGAGGATTCCTGAATACTGGTGAATTAATCAAGCCCTTCAAATTATTTCAACCACAGCTAAAATTCTTTCTAAAACAAAATGTGCCATTAGAAAGTCAGATCCAGAAAAATCAAGAAAACTCTCAAAGAGGTTGACAGACAGCAAATTTAATAAAATAGGAGTTATAAAAGCATAAAAGAAAATTAACTTAGATGCCTTAGGTTATGTGATAAGGATTCAGTACTTTCAACTTCTCTGATTTAAGGACGTTTCCAGCTGCCCTTCCTCGTTCCTGTGCTGAGCAAGAAGGCTCTTTATTGACCACTTTAAAAGATAAATAAGTGAGCACACAGCCGTATAATTTAGAGAGCTAAATGTGCTCTCCCTAGAGTTTCAGAGGATGCTATTAACATCAGTAATACCTGTCCTGTTAACTGTTATTCTAATAGTAGAGGTTTATAATTATCCAGGTTCTACAACTTGATTCAAAGTATTTACTGAGCATCTGCTAAGAGCAAACAACAGTGTTGGTCAACATGGCAATGCAAAGTGGTATAATTTTTTTTTTTAAGATTTTATTTATTTGCGAGAGAGAGAATGAGAGAGAGCATGAGAGGGAGGAGGGTCAGAAGGAGAAGCAGACTCCCTGCTCAGCAGGGAGCCCGATGTGGGACTCGATCCCAGGACTCCAGGATCATGACCTGAGCCGAAGGCAGTTGCTTAACCAACTGAGCCACCCAGGCGCCCCAAAACAAAGTGGTATAAAGATAACTTCTTGCCATCCCTGAAATAGCTGGGGAAACAGAATATATTTTATAAAATCCAAATGACCAAATGAGTGGATGAGACACTTTATCAACTTCTGACTTTCATGTGATATGCCATCTTCTGACCAGACTAAGAAGTTTAAAGGTTTCTGTGTATATTTTTTTTAATCTTTATCTCACCAACTATCAGCCCAGAGCTGTTCACACAAGAGTCCAAAATGGATTGATTTAACTTGGCCTCCCTTTTAAATAGTTGGCTATATAGTGATGACAGTTGTCCCTATAGTCCGTGACAATGAGAAACAACCAGGCCAAAAGTGCAGATTAAATCCAACGTTCTGACCTAAATTGATGTTTTACTATTCACAGATTAGGGATGGTGTATATACAACTAATGCTAACATTCTAACTTCCCTTGAGCTCATTACCAGATTTTCACGGTTTCTTTGTACTACTCTTTAAGGAAATTCTTGGGCAGGGTTTGTAGAAACAGAATAGAAGAATGAAAACTAAGTCAAATGAAATGAGTCCATTTATCTTGGAGGGGACATACCCAGGTTTCTCCTAATGAAGTTAACAATGAAACATCTGATATTTGCATTACTTAGCAGATTTACAAAATATTTTCATGAGCAAGATCTCATTTATTCTGTCCACATGATGAAATCTGTGTTCCCATTGCCAAAATGGAATGGTGAGGCTGAAGGAGTGAATGACAAATAGCAGAGCTGAAGTACAAATCCAGATTTTGTACCAAGGTGGTGCTGTTTCCCCAAGACCATAAATTCCTCCCCCTCAATGAGGGGATCAAAACCAATGATCTCTAGTTTTATTGCCGTAATTCATTTAAAAAAAAAAAAAGATAGCAACTAACTGCACACCATCTCCAGTAGGGCCAGAAAGAAAAATAGCTTATATCAACTCAATTGTAATTAACTAAGCAAAGGACACATGTCCATAAATTTCTAGAATTCCTTAAGAAGGAGATAAATGTCATCTGTTTGAATAGATGAAGTCTTGCCTTTGAACCACTCAGGATTATCTCTAGAACTTGTCTTTCAATCCTACAGTGACCACAGGAATAGATAATTTTTCATCTCAATTTGAAAAATAGCATCCCTAGGATAAGAGTGACAATCATTTTCACCAAGTTTCTTAAGACCTAAATTAAGCAGTTCATGAACTGCTTAAGTTTTACATTATGATTTTTTCTTATAAGAGTTCTTTATATTAAAGCATCCTGATCTATAAAAGGAATTCATTTGAAGGAGACTATTTATTAAAAAAATATTCACACACAAGAATTCAAAATTCATATCACATATCATAATCATTCTTCAATTAATCAAATTTGATGAGGAATTCTAATAATGTTTCACTATTAAGTTTTTATGTATTAAAAAACAATATAGCAATCACCATCTAATGTGTAAGACCTAACCACTGCACAGATGATGTTCTAAATTTGAACTTGAAAGGAAAACCCATCAGCGTGCCTGCTTGATTTCTTTAATCTATTCATGTAGGTTAATTACCTGACACTCATTAAGATGACTCTGAGCTTCTTTAAATTTCTGACCATATTAACCTCTCCAACTAATCCTTATTAGAAAAATATTAAAGAGTGTTCATTGCTATTACAAATTGAATTTGAAATGATGAAACAATTATCAAATAAATGGAGTAGAAAACGAGGTTATATGCATGAGAAGATTCAATGCATCAAATATTTTACTTCCATTATTATAAAATAAAGGTCTTAAGGTCTATATCCAGGAAATGTGCTTAAAGATCAGTATTTGAAAGAAATCTCTCCATTCCATTCTTATCCAATGGGGGGAAAAACAAAAACTTCAAGTTCATTATTAACAGATGTATTCAGAAAAAAATCTTATTTTAAACTAAACAACTGGACAAAAAGATTCAACTAGCTCAGTAAGTCTATATAAAACAATCACTTAATATTATAAGTCTCACATCCCCTGTAACTCATTTTGCAAATAAAATTGTAGAGACTCAGGGCGCCTGGGTGGCTCAGTGGGTTAAGTGGCCAACTCTTAATTTTGGCTCAGGTCATGATCTCAGGGTCGTGGGATCTAGCCCTATATCGGGCTCCACGCTCAGCTGGGAGTCAGCTTGAGAGTCTCTCTGTGCCCTCTTCCCCCTTCCCCCGCACACTCACCCTCACTCTCACACACTCTTTCTCTCAAATAAATCTTTTTTAAAAATGGTAGAGACTTATAAAGTACTGGTCAACATCACAAAAGCATGAACTATGAATGAGATGTTACTTTTAAAAACTGCAAACTCATCACTTCAGTTCTAGGACAAAAAAAGGAAATTCGTAGATGTTTCCTCTACAGACAAATTTCATTTAAAAACTGTCCTATGCCCTTCAACCAATGTACCATACCCTGCATGCTTTTTTTTTTTTTTAAGATATTATGGATAGTTTTAACGATGGCATTTTGCAAATGTTCACTTAACTACAAAGCAAAAGCTATGAAAGTCTAAATTCAGGCAACAGAATGAAGCAAATGGAAGAAACAGGACAGAGAGCTAAAGAGAAAAAGAGGGAAAGGATGCAGGGGATATTTACAACAAATGACAAGGGATTAAAATCCTTAAATACAGAAAGGGTTCTCCCCAAAACAACAACAAATATTTTTTTGTTTCACTATATAAACAGCAACAACCAAAGGGGAAACAGATACAGCAGAAATTGACTTCATTAGTACTGTTTTTTTATTCAAAGATGTTTTTAAAGTAATCGCTATATCCAACACGGAGCTTGAACCCACAACCCCAAGATCAATAATCACATGTTCTACTGACTGAGCCAGTACATTACGCAGCACCCGCCCCCGTACTGTTTTCTTAAACAGCAAAATGTTTAACCCTCCACACTGACAAAAATGAAAAAAGATGGCATTCTCAAGCATGGTTGTGATCAGTATTGACTGGATTTCTTACTAAATTCTGTAGGAAGACTTGTACCAAACTTTCATAAACATGCACATCTATTGATTCAGTAGTTCCAACTTAAGGAATTAATCTAAGGAAATAACGATGGCTATTCAAAAAATTTGAGGGACAGGTGCTCACAACAGGACCGTTCATCACTGTGAAAAATCTAACAACCTGAATATCCAACAGTGCGGTACTGCATCAATAATCTGTGATGCGTGTACATAGCATAATATCGTGTGAGCACACGTATATATGCATGCACATTTTTCTTTAATTTACTTCTTATATAAATTCTAAGTGCCAGGTACTGTTCCAAGCATTTTACAAATATTAATTCATTTATTCCTCATAACAACCCCATTATATGGGCATCATCATTATCCCCATATTAGAGATGAGGGGACTGAGGCAAGAGGTTAAATAACTTGGGGCGCCTGGGTGGCTCAGTGGTTAAGCGGCTGCCTTCGGCTCAGGTCATGATCCCGGGGTCCTGGGATTGAGCCCCGCATCGGGCTCCCTGCTCGGCGGGAAGCCTGTTTCTCCTTCTCCCACTGCTCCTGCTTGTGTTCTTTCTCTAGCTGTCTCTCTCTCTCTCTGTTAAATAAATAAATAAAATTAAAAAAAAAAAAAAGAGGTTAAATAACTTGCCCCAAGTTACACAGCAAGTGAGTAGAAGAGCCGGGATTGGAAGCCAAGGTCCGAGCTTAAGTTTTTATTTGGTGGTCTTCACTGGTAAATGTCAAATACTCCAGGAAATCTATTCATCGGTAGCTCTCTATTTCCCAAAGGCTCTTATACATAACAGTAATTCTGCAGGACACTAACAGATGTACTGTGATAGGAAGGCACCACAATCATACGATTTTATACACTGGATTAAACAAACATATGCAGGGGCACCTGGGTGGCTCAGTCGTTAAGCGGCTGCCTTCGGCTCAGGTCATGATCTCAGGGTCCTGGGATCGAGCCCCGCATCGGGCTCCCTGCTCAGCAGGAAGCCTGCCTCTCCTTCTCCCACTCCCCCTGCTTGTGTTCCCTCTCTTGCTGTGTCTCTCTGTCAAATAAAATCTTCAAAAAAATAAACAAACATATTCAAACCTTCAGTGACTCTACCAGATACCAACATTTCCCAACCTATTTGTCCATGAAATTATTTTCCAACAATCTCCTCATAATACGAAAGCTGTATAAAGCACACCCTGGAAAAAGCTGGTTTCGAATATTTCCACTTGTCCATTCAAACAATGACCAAGTGCCTACAATGTGCCAGGCTCTCCTCCAGACAGTGATGCAAATGAACGAGAGAGAAGATGAGTTCTAGCCCCAGCTCACCAAGCACTGGCCCATGGAAGACTGTGTACTCAGAGTAGAAGAGGGTCAATATCACCTGTTCCCCTGCTCTGAAATGTTTAAGAACTGAAATGAGTTTGCAAAGCACATTCCCACATGTTAGCAGTATAATCCTATGCAAACAATGAGCTTTTCTCTACATTCTAGGGCTAACATCAGTTGTACATCACAGTTTCCAATACCTTGGCTGAAAAGATAAGTGAGAGGGGGGAAGCATTTTCAGAGGTACTCCTAGCAACAAATACAAAAGCATCCACACCTGGAGACTTTTAAAGGGCTGCGCTTATTAGTGAGAACTTATTCATGGGAACCTCTTATTTATCCTATAGGCATCACTGGTTCGGATGGCTACCAGAAAAAAACCTGCATCAGCCCCTGCCCCATGAGAAAAATTATTTCACTCTCAGCAATGAATTGTGGAGGCATTACACAGTAGCATGGAATAGGGTCCTCATTGCAGATCATGAGCATCACAAAAATCAAGCCAATGAATTAAGCAGGTTAATTTCCCATACCCAATTCTCCGGCCAGCTTAATTCCTTAAAAGTCTGAAACTGCTGACTTTACACGCATATAAATATAAACCACAAATACAAAAGTTCTCTGCAATTATATTTGTTGCTAAGCTTCGCTTACTTGAAAGATTATTTGGTGGGTGTTCTGTGTTTTTGTACATGCTGAGGGTTTTTTTGCAACTAACACTCCACACACTTTCCCAGAGGCAAACAAACCTCTAATCCTCTAAAGCCAGCAAAAGGGAGACCCTTTATGAGCAGCAGGATTCATCCTTGAACATGGAAGTCAAATAACCATTTCATTATCTTTCTGCTAAACAACTCAAAAAATAGGCATGTGCCATGCATTCTTTGCTTCCAGAATGGCAAAACAAAAAGGATATAAGAAATTACTTGGAAAATCATGTTCAATAAGGTTGAACATTATTTCACCCAGGAAACCCTGCTCCAAGATTCTCAACATCCCTACAAAGGGAAAAACAAGTAGGAACAAAATAAGAAAAAGAATAAAAGATGGTTGATAATTTGAGGGGCTGGGTAGGTGACACATACATGTGGGCAAAAATGCAAAGTTCTTCACAATAAAGTCTTTTTTTTAATGAAAAAGGAAGAAATAACAATTAGACAATAAAAAGCAAAAACATGGGGTGCCTGGGTGGCTCAGTTGTTAAGCATCTGCCTTCGGCTCGGGTCATGGTCTCGGGCTCCTGGGATCGAGCCCCGCATCGGGCTCCCTGCTCAGCGGGAAGCCTCCTTCTCCCTCTCCCACTCCCCCTGCTTGTGTTCCTGCTTTCACTAACTCTCTCTCTCTGTCAAATAAATAAATAAAATCTTAAAAATAAAAGCAAAAACATATTCCTTCTTCTGACTTAATAATTCTAAAAGTAATTATTTATGAAATTCATCCTCCATCAAAAAACCATCCCAAGGCTCATAGTGTTGAAATGTTTCTATCTTTATGCGCAGTAGTCAGAGAGCTCCATGGCAAGAGAACACACGTCTTGCTTGCAGCATCTAGCACCACAGAACCTGCAAATAATCAGTTGCTCAAAAAAAAAAAAAAAGTTTGCTGAATTAATGAATAAAATCCTATTTATTTGTTTCACTGGAGAATTCAAACTGAGCCCTATAGCACGGCAGTCTCTCATTTCCCTTAAAAATCAAATTCTGAGTCTCAATTTTGACTAGGGCTCCAATTATTACAAAACATAAGACAAAGGGAAAACAAATGAAATACTGGGAACAGACCCTCATTTTATCCATGTGACATTACATGAAGATACGTGACTCTTAGAAACTTAGTTTCCTCAGCCCCCAAAAGATGAAAAGACCTTACAAAATGACTGTTTTTACTTGGATAAAATACATAAATGCCCCACCGCTTAATATGCGGCAATAATGCTTGGTCTTCCGTAAACTGTTTCTTCCACCCCACTCCTCACTTCCGTGCCCCCACATTCTCCACCAACCAATATTCTGCAAACCCAGGCAGTGATCTCAGCAGCACTGAAGGGAGCAGGCAAGAGTCAAACCATCAGCCACCGTCTTGAACACACCATCCCTCTGTGGTGCCCATCCCTGCCACAACTCTCAGACGCCATTTCAGTGTTTCATCTGCTCAGTGCTTGGCCTCACATCGAGATTTAGAAAGAGGAGGATTCTTAGTGGGGCACGGGACAGGACAGAGACAGACTAGACTTTGCTCTCCTTTGGAAACTGCAGAGAGAGATACTGTCTTCCGGGCATCTCAAGCAGGCATTCTGAGTAAACTTTCCCACAGAAACAAAGAAACTTCCACATCCTGAAGGTATGCCAAGGGTCAAGCAGGCCTTTCTGACCTGATGCAGCATCCAAGCACCCTATGTCACAAGGGCACACTTGCAAACTACTCAGGGCAATTTTTAGAGGAAGCCCTTTCTGGAAGATAGACTCGTGACCCTATGGAATGGACATTTCTCTAGCCAAGTCGCTGCCAGCAACAGAGTTTTGCACTTAAAGACAGTGACAGTGGAAGAAAATGAACGGAGACACCTGATCAGACCATCTCACCAACACCATCATAGCTCAGGGCTCTAACTAATTCTGGGCTATCTACACTGCAGGGTTTCAAGTATTTTTTTTTTCTTTATACTGTATTTTCTCCAATTACACATGATTTTTGTAGGTCAGAAAATAAAATAACCAGCAGATCTATGTAAAAGAAAGACAGACAAACATTACTGTCAGTTAGGAAGCACACTGATAAAATTCAGGGGGGAAAGGAAAGAGGTCATGAGGAATTCAAGGGCTGCAGGTGATCCAAAGCAGGTGCTCTGAGGTCCCACGGCCTGGGATTAGATGTTGGATGCTGGACAAAATGACTTACCCCTTGTCTGTTCACCTGTAAGACTATAAGACGGTCATAAGAGTACTCACTCAAAGGATGCTTGCAAGGATTAAATCTGTATAAGACCTCGGTACACGTGTTCCCAAACACAGCACGTTCTCCACATAAGGTTGTTTACACACTCTCTGGGTTCCTTCCACATCCTACTTAGAGTGACAATCATCTGAATTCTTTGCTATTCCTGTGAAAATCTATGTTGGGTAAACTCTAAAGAAAGGAACTGGAGGGGCGCTTGAGTGGCTCAATAGATTGAGCGACTGACTCTTGATTTTGGCTCAGGTCATGATCTCAGAGTCCTGAGATCAAACCTCACGTCCGTCCCCACACTCAGCAGGGAGTCTTCTTGAGATTCTCTCCCTCTCCCTATGCCCTTCCCCTCTCCCTAAATAAATCTTAAAAAAAAAAAAAAAAAAGGAAGGAAGGAACCAGGGCACCTGGGGGGCTCAGGTGGTTAAGTGTCCAACTCTTGATTTCAGTTCAAGTTGTGATTTCAGAGTTGTGAGATCAAGTCCCAAGTCAGGCTCTACGCCCAGCTTAAGATTCTCTCTCTCCCTCTGCCCCTCCCCCACCCTCCCTCCCTCTCTGTCTCCCTCTCTTAAATAAATAAATAAATAAAAAGAGGGGCGCCTGGGTGGCTCAGTTGTTAAGTGTCTGCCTTTGGCTCAGGTCATGATCCCAGAGTCCTGGGATCTAGTTCCAAGTCAGGCTCCCTGCTCAGCGGGGAGTCTGCTTCTCCCTCTCCCACTCCCCCTGCTTGTGTTCCCTCTCTCGCTGTCTTTCTCTGTCAAATAAATAAAATCTTTAAAAAAAAAAAAAGGAACTATGCTTTGTCTATTTCTCATCATGCTAGACAGATACTATTATAGATATTATATTTACTGAAATGCACAAGAAAAGTTGGTAATGAATCAAAGAGCAAAATGATGATTTCATAATGTGTACAGACCTGAGCAAGACCTGAATCTTCCAGCACTAGCATTTGACCTCATCCCCATGTATTAACAAAGATAACTTCACAAAGTCTTCTTACCCAATTATTTTAATTCCTTAATCTTAGACTCCTTTTCATTTATTCAGTTCTGGCCTTTGTTTCAGGGGGCATGTGACGGGACCACTCTGTGACATCTTACAGTGACATCACTATCAGTATTGGTCCTTATGACAGAGTTTTGGATTTTTTTTTTAATCTTTTTAAGATTTTACTTTTTTATTTGACAGAGAGAGATAGCAAAAGAGGGAACACAAGCAGGGGGAGTGGGAGAGGGAGAAGCAGACTCCCTGCTGAGCACGGAGCCCGATGCGGGGCTCGATCCCAGGACTCTGGGACCATGACCTGAGCCAAAGGCAGACGCTTAACAACTGAGCCACCCAGGCACCCCCAAAGTTTTGGATTTGAAGAAGCAATCAAGACACTATTGATAAGTTCCTTAGTGAAAGTTTTCCGTAAGGTCATTTTCATACTAAAATACTTAGATGCCACCACTAAAGTTTTATGTAGGCTGGTCACGGTTATTGTTGGTTAGGAGTCATAACTGAGAGATCACTCCCTGTGCTAAGTACTTACCTAGAAAAATTATGTCTGGCAAATGAGATCACTCCCTGTGCTAAGTACTTACCTAGAAAAATTAAATGAAGCCAAGTAATGTCCCTCAAGAGATAAACAAACAAAATGTAGTGTATCTATACCACAGAATATTATTCAGCCATAAAAAAGACTGCCAATACATGCTACAACATGGAAGGACCTTAAAAGTCAAAGAAGTTGATCACAAAGGACCATATATTGGTTCTTTGTTTCCATTCATATTAAATGTCCAGAATAGGCAAACCTCTAGAGACAGAAAATAGATTAGGGGTTGCCAGTGGTTGGGAGGATTAGGGTATGACAGCTAAGAGGAGAGGGGTTTCTTTGGGGAGTAATGAAAATACTCTAAAATTGATTGTAGCAATAGATGCACAACTCTGTGGATATATTAAAAGGCAGTGAATCGTGTATTATAAATGAGTGAATCATGGGATATGTAAATTATATTCCATAAAGCTGTTATAAAAGAAAAAGTGGGCATAAATCATGAAAAAAGTATTAAAAAACCTAAAACATCAGGGCTCCAGAGTGTCTCAGTCAGTTAAGCATCTGCCTTCGGCCCAGGCCATGATCTCAGGGTCCTGGGATCGAGTCCCACGTCCAGCTCTCTGCTCAGCAGGGAGTCTGCTTCTCCCTCTCCCTCTGTGCTCCCATGCCCTTTCTCTCTCGCTCTCTCTCAAATAAATAAAATCTTTAAAAAAATTTAAAACATCAAAAATATTCTATAAAGTTAACAGTAGAATAGCTGATTATTTAATCTTACTTTCATCACTGGATGCTTTAGAAAACATTATTAAAACAATTTTCAAGGGAGGCTTTCCTGTGTGTTTTTCCATGACGAACAAAAATCACCAAAAAAAAAAAAAAAGAAACCACATATTTTTATACAATCTATTAAACACATGAATGAGACATATTTTTTTTCTTCCACTAGGTCATAAAAATACCATACAAACTCACGCTATGGGTTTCCAGGGAAAAGGAGAGCCAACCTTTCTACTCACTGCTGAGAATATGAGTCAACTGAGCATTTTCAAAAGTACTCCAGCTTCCTAAAATGGATGTGGTTGGTCCCCTCAGAGCGTTGGCCTCTGGCCATCTCCTACATCGCCTTTAGTTCAGAGGTCACTGAGGGGTCACCAGTTTCCCTCTTGCCACCCAGACAGGTCTATATTTCAACCACACCTAAATGATAATTGTCCGCCTTACTTGCTTTTCAGATCACAAAATTGCTGCATTAGTAGAAAAAATGATATTCAAATTATCCATTATGAGAATCTTATCAAATATACGTATTTTTAAAAGACAACCCTAGCACACTAAAAGGCAGGAAACCATTTATATAGTAATTTTGCATTATGCTTTCATGACAAAACGTATCATTACGTATGAACATATCATTTTTAATTCACCTTGCACCAGTGGTACTCCAAGAAATTAATTATGGGCCAAACTGAAAAAGTTGGGGAACTTCTATCTAAATCCTGCACGCTTCTTAAAGATACTACTATTCTCATCCAGATGCAGTTATAAAATTAAAATTCAGAAGAATTATTCTTATAACTCACCCATCTTTCCCAAGCCTGACACTTGGACACACCATTTGCTTATGAACCTTACCCCGAAGCCCCAAAGGACATTCTTTTACTATAGCATTGAGTTGGCAGCTATTGTTCTAATTTCCCTACTGATGAGCCAAACAGTTAATCTGTTTTAACACACAACACATAAAAGGTTTCATTTCAGTCCAGAAAAGAGAAAGAGACACTTATAATCACTGGGCATTCATATTTGAATGACAGCTAAACATAAAGGAACATCAGGCATGCAGCCATCTGGAAAAAAGCTGGTATTCTTTCATATTATCTGTTCTCAAACCTTTAAGACAAAAGGGTCAGAGGTTGGCCCAAGACTTCCATTTAGTAAGATGCTCATTTCAAATCCATGGTCATTAATAAACATTCTGTCAGCTCCACAATAAAAGACAATCAGCTTCCCTCTCTTTCCATTTGGTGCATTCTGAAAGATGGCTTCCTAATGAACATATACATGCACACTGAGGATTATTTTATTTACCAGGATAAATTGTGTGTGCCTGCTTAGAAGTAATACTTTTTTTAGTTCCAAACGAAAAAGAAACATAGTTTAGTGAGTATTAATACATAGTAATTGCAACATTCGTTTTAATATAAAAGACAAAGTAGGCAATCAACCTGTGCTTATTATTAAAATTGTAATTTTTCTCTGTTAAAGTTATTGAACCCCAACCGGAGATATCAAATTTATTACAAATTCTGAAGAAAACCACAACAATAGAGAAAAGCTCACTGCCTATCTTTAAAACAAAACCTTGGTTTATGTGTTTGTGTATGTAATTGGAAAATGCCTCTAAATCCTGGTCATTCCCAGCCCCTTTCTCCCCAGCTCAGCCGTGAAAGTCTGGATCTCACCATTTATACACTCAGAAGAGAACAAAGCCAAGACCCTCAGTGACTGATCATCGGCATCAGCAGCCACGTCAACAAAAATAAACAAAAGCATCCATAAACAAAAGTGTCCATCTACATGCATTTTTCACAGTCACAGTGAGACAGGGGGAAGAAGAGCCTGCCCAGGATAGCAGCTGATCAATGGCAAACTAGAAACCAAGGCTCTGATTCTCAAAAGCAAGTCCCCACCTCCCACCCCCAATCAGCCCCTAGGACCCAATCTTCACTGCTGAAACTAGACACAGGCTGGGATTGCTGCCCACCAGGCTTCCCATCCTGCCACCCATCCAGCCAGAACACTGCTGCCTCTCCTGGCCAGGAGGAGGAGACCTGGCTCAGCTCCACACGCAGTCCACAGCCCTCCCATTCTCTAAAGGAGACTGTTGTGCAGATCTGGATCTTGGGCCCATCCCAAAGAGTATGGGAGAGTACACAAAGCCGGCTCACAAGCCAATTTAGAGCCAGGAGAGGCCTGGCTATGATGCTGTCACCACAGAAGGAAGTTCTCAGCCGAACATCCTGATTTTCCTAGAGTATTCCCAGTTTACACCTGTGATCCTGACATACTTATTAACAGCACCCCCTTTTACTCCTCAAAGTGCCTTAATCTGAATAAGTTATTCAGCTGCCCTATGTATACTGGCCTGGAGGAGTCCTGGTTTTAGTCCTTCTTCACCCTCCCATGGTCCAGGAATATTCCCCTTCCCTCGTCTCCATTTTCCCACGTTTGAGAAATGGCCAAGGTTAACTAAGCATGACTAAAGTTCCACATGAAATAGTAACTGAGTGATAGGATTCAAAAGAAATCAAAAACACCCTCTCCTCTAAAACACTCTCCTCCACCCACACTTCTCATTTCCCCTGACTCCTACTCTTACCCCCTCCAAAAAAAATCAAGTCAAGCACCTCCTCTAGGAAGCCCTCCCTGAATTCAGCCCAGAAAGGATATGTGCATTAGGTGTTCCTCTGCTTCTCTTACTATAGCCCCCTATACAGCTGCTATATCGCTCACTTACTACCATGCACCTCCCACTAGAAGGGAGAGAATGTACCTCTTGACCTCCCTCTCTTCAGAACACAGCTCAATGCCTGCCTTAAAGTCAGCATTTAAATTACGTTCACTAAATGCTTTTTAAAAGGATTTTGGGGCCAGAATGTGATAGACCTTTAGGCCTTGAGCAGGAGGTAGAGTTTCACGCTTTGGACAATGCGAAACAAGAGTAAAAAACATTTTCAGTAGGAAATGACCAGATTTGTTTTTAGAAAGGTTATTTCAGCCAAAGGGCAGAAGACGGACCTAGAGGGTTTCACCCAGTCCCTGCAACCAAACTATCAGATAGTTTGATAATCCTACCTTAACCTCGTATTTCATATCAAACCCACGCCCCTATTTCCTACCACTCCACTTCCTTTAGCAGTGCTACCATCTTGCACGGGTAGAACACTTGAAGTTCTGTCTTTTTGTTTTGACTGTTGTATTCCTATCGCCGTCTCCCACTTCATTTGGTTCTCACCATAATCTTAGGGTAAGGAGATCACATGCCTGTTTTCTCCATGAAGAATCTCGTATAGAGATGATTTGCCCAAGACCACATAGCTAGTACGTTTCCATATTTCAGCGCTGAGATATGAAACAAATAGTGGAAAAGTAAATAAATAATCCTCTTCCTAATACTCACGTTCTGTCAAGGGCACCAACATTTTCCTTGTCACCTGCACCAAAAATCATGGTCATCTGAGATTCCAATTCTTTTTGTCATTGACTATTTCCAACAATCCTTTTGATTTTTCTTTTACTTCCTTCTGCTCTGATCCATCTCTCCGAAGCTGGACCTCCTTGGTTCAATCAAACATGCGCTCAGTGCCTAGAACCCTGAGTAGTAGCTCTAACGGGACTCCTAGATGCCATTCTCTTCCTGTTGCAGGGCATTCTAAACAACCTAAACAGATTAATACTGACAAAAACACTGCCTTCATCCAGTCACACCAGTGCTAGAAAGACTGGATGAAGGCAGTTCCTGACTCCCCAGGAACCTCAATGTCAAGTTCAGAGTCAGCATAGTGGCATTTGAAGACTCTTGGTACATGGCCCTCTTTTATTTATCCCATCTTCTCATTGCTACTACCCTCCAACACAAGCACTGTTGAATCAGATCAACCTCCTTGCAAATCTGCTCAAATATCTATTCCCACATCAATGCTTCTGTTCCCCATCTTAGCAACTCTGCCCCTCTTTTCCTCTGAACGTTTCCCAACCCTTCTGCTTCTAGAACTTTTAACCTATTTTTCCACTTAATATCACAAGGACAGAATCTCTTATACTCTGCCCTAATTATACCACAGGAAAATGTGCTGTTATCCCAACCACTGTACATGCAACTCCTTAAGAGCAGAGAGCACGGTCCAAAGCCTCCATTGGTCGCACTTGCGTGAGTCCTTCCCCAAGCAATCTAATGAGGCTTCATCAATACTTATCTAGTGTTACCATATTCAAATTTAATCACATCTATGATGGTTTTTGTTTTGGTTTGGTTTTTGGGTTTTTGTTGTTGTTGTTGTTGTTTGTTTTTAATGTGGTATCCCAAAGAGTTTGAAAGAGAAAAACCAAAGCCATGAGCCAACTGGAAACTACAGTTTAGGAGGGATGCTGAAGGAACAGATTTTTTAACTGAAGTATAGATATCCTCTCTGTGTCCTCTGGAAACCAGAGTTTAAAGACTTCTGCACAGGAGGGAAACTGATACAGATAATTTCCAATTTTAAATGTAATGATTCTAATTTAAAAAAAAAAAAAATCTTTCTCCAGGGACTGTTCTTCATTTCGGGGGAAAGAGGGAATAGAATTTTTCTTTCAATTTATGTATATTTTTTTTAAAGATTTTATTTATTTGACAGAGAGAGAGACAGTGAGAGAGGGAACACAAGCAGGGGGAGTGGGAAAGACAGAAGCAGCCCTCCTGACCAAGCAGGGAGCCAGATGCGGGGCTCGATCCCAGGATCCCGGGACCACGACTCGAGCCGAAGGCAGACGCCTAATGACTGAGCGAGCCACCCAGGCGCCGCTCAATTTATGTATCTTTAAAGTAAACTTGGGAATCCATTTTAAGTGATATATTTCAAATGGAAAATGGAAAAAGCACCTTTCACTGATGTATTCTACAATAAGATTTAATTTAAAAATAAAGATTAGGAACAATTATGCAAAGTAAATGAAATTACCAAATATAATGATGCAGTGTCTTTGAAAACCATGAAAGAAACCAAAAGCCCAATGGAAATATTTGCATTTCAAATACTGGGAGATGAAAGTTTCTGCAGGAACCAAAGCAAAAAATCCAGCACTAAATAATGGTGAGGGCCTTCCCTAAGATGAGTTCTTATGATTCAGTCCTTGAATTAAATATACAGGTTACCTGCTTACTCCAGAAGTTTCAGCATCCTCGATATTAAAAAACCATTGCATTATTACAGGCCAGTTTTTTCTCAGTAAGTGTATGATAAATGGGTTCCTATAACTCCCACATATTGTTTAGTGTGTTCTGCGTCAACGAATTCTAAATCCGACATGACCAGGAGAGCCTAGGTCCGTTCACTAAGTCTACACAACAACATGAGAAGAAACTGGTTTGGGTTCTAAAGTCGGATACCATCACTTGTTACGGTGTTTTTTTCTACCTCAATCAATCCACAATAATTCTAATATACACCCTCCCTCAGAGGATTATGAAAGGTGTTTGAGCAAGTAAAAAACCATTCGAGATGACCCAAGGCCTACTCTTCTCCTTCAGAGCAAAAGAGAAAACGACTGATTATGTTTGAGCTGAATGAACTTCGTTTTAGTAATTCGGGGCTTTACAGAATGAATTTAGAATCAGTGAAGTGGCTTTCCTTGCTTTCAGTCCGAAACATAAAAAGCTACTTCTTGTATTTAAATGTCCTCATAAAGCAATCTAAGTATCTTCACATTCCGATTATAGAAGAACTCCAAAGTGAAAGTGTCTATCAACACTTCCATTTATCTGTGGACAATTCATTGCCTACAATGAATAAAAATGCCATAAGGTAATTAAGGTAGATGGAAAAAAGAAAATTCAATTTTTTAAAAGAATCTCTCAGTTTTAAATAATGTTGTAATCTGAGCAGAATTAACCGTCATAAAACAGCTTTTTATCTTCCCTATGTCCTGTAAAAGATAAGATTTACCCTATAAACATCTCTCTTATGATGAGCTTTCCGGCTCTTTCATAGAAGTTATGTCTTCCCCATCTTACTGGCACACCCTCTATAGCACCATTGCCAAAATGTCTCGTGTTTAAAAGAAAGTTGCACCCAGCCATGCACACACTCAGTCACACACACACACACACACAATTTTACAGGACATGAAGAGTCAGCAGCTTCCTAAAACAAAATGTTTTCATTCCATTTTTATATTGTGTTTGTATAATACAGTCTGGAGGATTTGGTGTTGTGCCATCATCTAGCACCCCTGTACACTTTCGAAAGAATTTGTTACATGTTATAGATCCCAATTCCTCTGTTAGGATTAGACAATAGAAGTTAAATAATCATAAGAATATGCCATATTTATCAGCGTTCCTGACATGTACTTATAAAACTAGGTAATAGTACAAAATGTTTAAAGTTTTGAGATTTATTACATTTAATATTTACTATTAATAATTCAAGTACTATGTTAAAATATAAAATCTCCCATATACTAAAGACATTCCAATTAACTAAAGGATAATAGGCACATCCAGAGCTGCCTCCCTGGCAAATCTTGAAGATGTGTAGAAGAGGTAAATTTATGGAAGTCATAAATTCTGGGCCTGTGCATCCTTTTTGATTATGAAGGCTATCATTAACCACAGATTAATTCTGAGGGAAAATAAAGTCAGAACACATTACCAGGATCTGTAGTTGGCAATTCCAGCAAAAAGCTAGAAATTAGCAACCAATTCTAACCCTGCCCCTGCAGCTCCCTTGCTGGTAGCCTTGGGGAAGCACTTAATCTCCAAGTGTTTAAATAGCTCCTTTCTCAAAACAGGGGCAAGCCTTCATATTTAATTATTCTCACAGCAGTTCAGGGAGATAGGTTAAAATAGACACAGGTCTTCAGAGCAGGACCTACAGGAACACCAAACATTGATACCGGGGTCAGGTGGGCGCAGGCTTTTGAAAACACCCTTGCCACTTTTGCTATCACTACGTGAAGCCCCTTTGCTATCTCTATTGATTAAAAGAACATCAGGTATGCATGTATGATGGAATTAATCAGAACACCACTAGAAAGAAAATATGATACTGTATTTATCTTCATAAACCTCCTTTTATGACATCAGACACATTATGCAAGTCTAAAGAACGCTGCGCTCTACAGGGCGCTACCGTTAGAACAGCAGGACGTGCGGCTTAGCACCGCTGGGCGCAAAGTACTTGGCCCATCAGGCAGAACAAATAAAATGCAGTGTACTACAATCCCATTTTTCTTTAAAAATGCCTTAAAATGATATACTAAAGCAAAGTCTGTCATCTCAAATACATACACGGGATCATCAGGCTTTAGGCAATATGTCTAGAAAGTAACTAGTCCTCAAAGGAACAAATATTTAAGATTTAGCACTAGATAAGATTACCAATGGGTCTTTTTAAACCTATTTATATTTTAAACACAAGGGCTGTAAAAATGTAAACATGTTGAATGGGTGAGAGAGATGGGTCTGAAGTAAAGCAGAAAGAGGATATTAAATGACAAGCTGCACACCTCAATTTAAGCCTTTCAGTCATACTACTTATGAAGATGAATATAAGATATTAACTGTTTTAATCTGATTATTCCCGGGGCGCCTGGCTGGCTCGGTCAGTGGAGCAGGCAACTCTTGATCTTAGGGTCGTGAGTCTGAGCCCCACCCTGGGGGTAGAGTTTACTTAAAAAAAAAAATGATTGCTCCTCAAAGGAATAAAGAAAAAGGGGGGTTCCTTCTTCTACCTACATTAACTGAGAAACTCCCATAAGACCCTCCTTTATGAAAGCGGCATCCAAACAGATCTGCTCCAAACACAGTACCTCAGCACATTGGAAAGACCACAAAGCTGGTCACCCTCTGGTCTGCACTCAGGTCCATCCATCTCCCCTTTTGTTCTGGAGGGAACCACACTTCCCAATTGGTTTGGCCAACAGGAAGTGCTGGTACAAGACTAGAGTCAGTACAAGACTCAAGTACGTGGGCCAAGAGGAAAGAAGGGAGGCTATTTCTCCTTCTCCCCCTCTACTTCAGGTGGCATCTCCAACTCCCTCTATTAGTCTCAGCTACTGCCAGGCAGCCCCCACCCCCCACCATGGTTCTAGCTTCCTCCCAGATGTCTCTGGCATCTGGGATCCAGAAGCACCACCTGCTCCCATCATCTCTCCAGCCCTAGGGTGTTGGAGCTGCTTCCTGCTGCTGAGTTGCCTCACCATCTCCAGTGTGCCTCCACAACTCTTGCATCATCTCTGTGGACAATGTACTGTTTTAAATTCCCTTTGTTTATAAGGCTTGGAGTGGTTTCTAGACCCTGAGCTAAGAGTTGAGAGACTTTTGTTTATTTAATCCTGTTTCTGCTCTTAAAACCATATGACCTTGGAAAACTTCACAATCTCTCTAGACCTGAGTTTCTTCATCTAAAACTGAGGGACTGGAGAGCTTTTAAAACCCAACATCCAGGTCATACCCCATACCAATTCAATCAGAACATCTGGGGTCGGGAACCAGGCAACAGTATTTTTTTAAATTTCCCCAGATGGTTCCAGTGTACAGCAAAATTTGGAAACAACTTCACTAGAAATTGGAATGTGAGTTCATGTGTTCTTGTGTTTTCTAGAACATTCTAAGACAGTAAGTTTAGAATAAGAACAGCACATTGTCAGAAGTTAGCTTGTTCTTAGTACTTTTGGGCTCTCAACTAGCTATCTTTAATTCTACCTTTTACTTGTAAGCAATATGTACACTTAATCCATGTAACGTATTATACTCAATGTCTAAATATGTAATTATCAGACAAATTCCCAGGAGCTAGACTGGCAAGTCATATAACAACCACCTTGAGGAAATGGCCTGAGACTAATTAAAAGTTCCAAAGGTCCGCTGGCCAAGGTCAGGCACTATACCCCCACCTTTGCCCTTTTCCTACTAGAATCTCCCACTGCTTCTGCCTTCTACCCATCTGACTCTCATTTCCCTCCTCTGCTCCCTAAGATAGCGGAACTCAACTCCCCTGAGTACAGACCACCTCTGCCTTAAATCTAATTCCATGAACTACCTATTCTTGGCTCCACAGGCCTCACCTCCCCTAACTTCTGGTCTCCTTGGCACTCTAACCAACCTCTCCCAGCACTGCTCATCAATGAGCTCACTGGGAACTTTGGCAAACAGGTCCTCACCAGTAGCGACAAGCCACAGTGAAAGAAAATTAGCCCTGAAAATGTGTGTGCCAAGGTCTGAACAAGGTTGAATGATATGACAAGTTTGCACTGCTGCTTTTCATCAAAGAGAAATTTGATCAACACATGAAAAGAATATTTTAAAACCACAAATAATGACAATGTGATTCTGATTTAGTTTATCTGGGGTGGGCCAGAAAACCCATCTCATGCAGGTGGTCCTCAGAGCACATGGTAGAAATCATGTCACAGGTACACACTGTGTTGCCTTTAATGAAGCAAATGGCATCTCTATGGATACACAGATACTCCTGTTAAATGCTTCTTACAAACTTAAAACCTCTTAAAAACCTTCCTTTCACAATTAAGTACAGAAGGGACTTGGCTAGCAAAGGGATCTGGGAGAGCAGAGTAGGGGGGATGGGGTGGAGAGGAGCTTCCCCATAATCTAAGCCTGGTTCACACTCTCAAATCCATAAACTTATCTGTGTATCCTATACATCCTGTAGAAGAGAAACCCTGAGGTAGGATTCACTGCTTACTCTTAGAACCGTTAGGGATCCAAGAATGATAAGCAAAAAAAAAAAAAAAAAAAATTAAAAGACACAACAATCTATTTTCACTCAAATGTGGGAAGGAGTTCTGAGCATGCCACTTTGGCATATGGATTATTTTGAGTTAAAGACACTTGGAAAACAGCAGATGAAAGAAAGGACACTCTGACCGGAGAGGAGATAAAACTCCCATGTAAAAGATGTCCTCCCTGTACCAGGAGAAAGGAAGACATTCTATCACCAGAGATAAGCAATCAAGTCAAAAGAAATCTGTACAAACAAATCTCATTAAACAAACCCTTATCTTCCTAGTCACCTCTCCACAACTGACCACCCCTCACCCAAACCCCTTTGTCTCATCAATTATTCACAGATTTATTAGGTTTTCTTTTATTTTTTTGTCTAAAAGGTATAAAAACTTTCTGTTCTGGTCACTTTTTTGGGTCTTTCTTCTCTCGGGAGGCTCCCATGTGCATGTAAAAATGAATAAAAATGTGTATGCTTTTCTCCTTTTAACGTGTCTGTCAGTTAAATTCAGAGACTCATCCAAAGACCCTAGGAGGGAAGAGGGGAATGTTTCCTCCCCTACACTTGTTTACCCTCTTTCTTAACAGTTAAGGCAAAGAAATAAATCAAAGATAAAAAGCAAATATTTATCTTCCCTTAAGAAAAAAACAAGCCAAGAGTGCCAGGGAAAATTCTCTCACCCTACCTGGAAAGCAGGCTTGGCTAGCTGTGTTCACATACGAGTTATAGACAGACCACTGCAAGGGCAGTCCTACACTTAGCAAAATGTAACTAGGTGAACATGAATCTATGAAAACAGACTTCTCTTTGGAATCACCCAAGAGTAGATCAAGAAGAAACCTTAGAAAGTGTCTGGTTGTGTGGGGGCATGTGTTTAAGCAACTTGTGCAGAGCTCTAAGAATTTTGTGAAATGCCTCATATCACCAGGATGTTCGGGTAAGTCAGGGCCTCAAGCTACAACCACACTCCCCCAAGACAGGAAACCAAGAGGAGAGAAGGCCATGTTCACTGAGCTCCTTCTAAGTGCCAAGCCATTCATGTGCATCACCTTATTTAAAACTTTCAACATCTCTATACTCTAAGTATTTTTACACCCACTTACAAGTGGAGAAATGATCTCAGATGGCTTAAATAACTTCACCCATAATCACAGAGTTGGGAAGGAGCAAGTAGGATTGGAGCTTGGGTAGATGCAATTCCAAGTTAGCTCCCCCATCGAGACCTTTGTAGGCTGCACCCAGACTGCCTAGATTTCAAACCCAGTCTCCAGTTTACTATCTGTGTAAACTTGGGCAAGATAGCTTACTTTTTTGTGCCTCAGTTCTTGCATCCTTAATATGGGTATAATAATAGTACCAATTTCAGAGTTCTTGTGGTGATTGAATGGATGAATCCATATAAAGCCTTTGCAAAGTACCTGGAAGACAGTAAGCACTCAAGATATGGGCTGTCAGACCTAGAACCCCTCCATACCCCTGCTCCCCACTCCCCCACAATTCGTTCCTGTTTTCTATACTTCTCTGCCAGAGTTCATTTTTTTCCAACTATTTTGTCTTTCTCCAGTGAGAAGGTTCAGGTTTTGTTTTAATAAAAATCCATATAACCATCCAAATTCAACATTTTAGTTGTACAGTAACTATCAACACACAAGAACACAGCAAGGCTTTAATGACTGTGGAATAAAAAGTAAAGAAGGTAGAAAAATAGGACGTAATTTACTGATAAATACGACTCAGTATCTAAAACCTCATTTAGGAGATGAAATGACCTCAGAAGGAGCAGGCCTGAATTAGAGCAATCCTAACCACAGAGCTCAGACAACTAACAGGAGGGCGATTTTCAGCTCCTCCAAACCTGTCTCCTAATTAAACTAGTTTAAAATAGATTGGACTTCTTATGTGTAAAGTCCTTAGTAGTCCATGGCTTCACAAAATATACTCGGATACATCTATTGGCTTGCATTTTTTAGAATTAGGGATTCACAACTATAATATGCAATCATGTTTAGTAAGGGAAATAAGGCTTTTCAAAGCAGAATAACTATTCTGCTTAAATTTGAAGCTCTACTGATAGAAATGTCATCTGTTTCCAGATGAGTACTGCAGTTTAAAAATATACCTTAACAAAAGATATTTTTGTTTCCAAAATTTGTGATTTCTATTATCCCAACTCCTTTCTACGGAAGGGATTCATTCTGTGTGTCACACAGATTGTTATTACGGGATTTGACAAGATCACAGCCTCTCTTAGAGAACCCTGTTCACTCCCCTAGGAGCCATGATCCTGCCATATTTTGTAAATTAATAGGATCAGGTGTGAACAATACTTGCAGAGTATATTTTTAAGAGAACAGGGAATCCAAAATAAGACCTAGGAAGTAGAAATGTATACATTAACCTGCATTTCAAACCTGAGGTGATGCCCAGCATGATTAAATGTTCCCTTGCCCAAGTGGGGTTATTTGCATATGTTTGCTATGTTTTCCAATACAATACTTCCAATATCCCCTATGCTTCTATATACCTCTGTGGCTAGGGTCAGATGACAGAAAAAAGAAAAGCCGCAAGGCTGCAGAAGTTCATCAGCATCAGAAGAAGATGACAGTAGAGCCCTGAGTATGGCTCTGTGCACGTGAGTCATGAGGAAGAACAGAGGTGCGTCCTCACTGAGGCAGCAAAGGGCTGGCTGCCATCTTGCTGCTTCACCCAGGAGACTGACTCTGGATGAGAGGGAAACACGCAGATCTGAAGGGCAGGCTGTCAGCTGAGGACAGAGGATGAAACGAAACAGAGAAAACACTCCCCAGAACGAAGGGCTGCCTCCGACCCCCTCTTTCTAGGGGGCTCATGAACATTCTGCTCTACTTCCTCTCCCTCCGCTTTTCACAGCCACTACTGTACTTATTGGTTCCCACGTCTGCTTTTTGCTCTAGAGTCTAGACGAAGAACCTCTCCAGGTCAAGGACTGGCTTTCTATAAATGCTCAACAAATGAATGAACAAGCAAGGGATGGAACTGAATTCTCTTTGAGCCTCTGTAGGTCAAATTACACACATCTCTTACAAGAAAGTAACTTTAGAGAAGAGTCACCTCAAGAAAACACAAATAAATGTCAGAAACTTTTTGATACACTCTTAACTTGTTACTTTCCCAACCAAAACTTAGACTTCAATTATTGTCATGCGGATGGAGATGGGGGAAAAGTCTAAAATCAGAGAGAGAGGAGTGTATAGTGATCTTAACGATTCCAGCACCTCCTCCCCCTCCAGTCCCTCACCCCCACACTAGGGCTACTACCCCCTCCAGTCCCTCACCCCCACACTAGGGCTACTACCACGGAAGGCAAGGAGTGGCAGTTGCGTGGTTCTCACAGCTCATCTCAAAAGCTACAGATTCCAGGTTAACTTGACCTTGACTCTCTGTTGGAAGAAAGCTTTGTGGTAATAATTCCCATTTGTTTAGTCTGTAGTTGCACTTCCATACTTAAATGTCCAAATTAATCACTTTGGCCAGTTCAACTCAAATCATCCTTCTCCAATTTCTCAGGTCACATTTCCAAGAATTCCTATGAGACCAAGTATAACAGAGCCAGTTTCTTTATAAAAAGTCCAAATTTACTCCTCTTTAATGGTGCAGAAACCTGCATCAAAGGCATTTCCTCCAGAGTCGCAGCACAGCTCTCCTCACATCAATCCCTGGTCACAAAGGGACCACCAAGACTGAACCATGAAGGACTGCTGTCCTGAGCTGCCTGTGGCCACAAGAGCCCAGGGAGCCCTGGGCAGGACAGGGGGCCTTGGTAGGTCTGTTTTCCAGACCCTGAAGGTTATCCTAATACCAACCCCAGGAGATTGCTGCAAGGATTAAATGAGTTCATCATCAATCTGCTAGACGAATACTTATTCTGCCTTCACAGAATAAGTATTCAATACCTTGTAGCCATGATCCTTGCAGCGATGATGACAATCTCTGTCCATCTCCCCTTTCCCAGCATGTCCTAAAATGCCACACTCTTGCCAAGACTGGTATCTGACTTGGACTACTCTTAAGTTTCTCTTAAAACAAGATCCAGTTCAAAGGCCAACTCCTGCCTCACAGCCCTTCCTACCCTGGGTCCCACTCCTTAGCACACAGATGAATGTACACCTTCTCGGCAATACTACAATCCTGAGTCTGCAGCTTTACTCTGACACTTTTCTGCCTTGTTATCTGAGTCAATCACGGGTTCCCAGAATCTGACCTCTCTCGTGGAATAAACATCCCCAGACTTCCCTGGACCAGTGCATATGTTGAGTTCTTAACCATGATCTGTGGAAACACCCACAAACAGAAAACTATCAGGACAAAAGTGGCACATTTTTAATTGCTTAGGTGAAAAGGCCAGACTTCAAAGACACACTTTGAATTTTTATGACCTGTTTAGTCCTTAAGGTTTTGCATCATTGAAAATGGGGACGATAAATCAAGCACCCAAATATTACATCATTATAATAAACTAGTTCAGATCTTTCTCATGAGACAAGAATTACTCATGCTCTTACCTCTTTGGTAAGTACATTACCTGCTGTGTTCTGAATTCTGGCAGAAGCAATCTTTTATGAAGTCACTCTTACAACACCACACACACAAAAAGTTATGTACAAAGAAGTGTTCACCACACAGGTGTCCAGAGACACACACTCCATTTAGCATCTCAGAGTCAGCTATTGGACTTAAAGATATCATCTACCTACATTCCAGAAGGGGAAAGTTCCTTCGACCTGGCATTTGTGATCCTAGGAGTCCACTCGAGCACAACATTAAAAATGAGAATGGATGCAGCTCACAGATCAAGGCTCTGTAAGCCAAGACCCTCCCTTAGTGTAAGTTTCATAAGAGCTCTACCCCTTTTTCTTTTCCCTCTTCAGTCTTAAAAAAAATCTGCATAATTTTAAGCTAAAGGAATTGATTCCTCCGGAAAAAAAGAAAAAAGAAAAAGCACTACTACTCAAAACACTCTAAGGTTTCTCAGTCTCAGCACTACTGATATTTTGGGCTAATAATCCTTTGTTGCGGGGGAGCGGTCTTCTGCAACGTCAGGTGTTTAGCAGGACCCCTGGCCTCTACCCAGATGTCAACAGTACCTTCTCACTAGTAGTGACAACCAAAAATGTCTTCAGACATTGAAGTGTCCCTGGGGGTCAAAGCCACCCCCAACTGAGAACTACTGATCTAAACAAATTGTCACTCTTTGGTAACTATCATTTTAAATCCCCTTTAAGAACTGGAGGCAATACAGCCCTGGGAAAACAGATGTTGAGACGGAAATCCTAGGTTCAAATCTCCACTCTACTCCAGGGTCACTGTGCAACAGGAGTCAGGCAGCCCAGGCTTGCCACCTGGGTGACCTTGGACTAGTCACTAACCTGGAGATAATCGTTAGTGACTCCACCTACAAAATAGTGATAATCGAGGGTGCCTGGGTGGCTCAGTCAGTTGAGCAATGGACTTAGGTCACGATCTCAGGGTCGTGGGATAGGGTCGTGGGCTAGAGCCCCGCATTGGGTTCTGCGCTTATCGAGGAGTCTGCTTAGGATTCTCTCTCGCCCCCTCCCTCCCCCTCTACCCCTCGCCCTATTCACATGTACGTTCATAGGCCCTCCCCCCTAAAATAAATAAATCTTTAAAAATGAAAAAAACAGTGATAATCATAAATGCTTCATGAAATTGTTGTGAGGATTAAATAAGTTAACAATGTAAAGTGTTTACAACATGTCTGGTATGCTGTAAGCACTCAGTAAATGTTAGTACTATCACCATATTCCTTAAGCCCCCTGTGCCTCGGTTTCCTCATCTTTAGCTTAGAGAGGTAAAATAGGAAGCAATTTATTTTTGCAAAAATTAAATGAAATGATACAATGAAAGTATATGGCATGGAGCCTCACACATAGTAAGAATTAATAAATATTGGTTAGTGCTAGCCTGAATTTTAAGAATATATAAGTTAAGCACTTTGATTTCTGTAGAACTAAAATAACATACTCTGACCAACTTATAAAGGCCACCTAACCCATCCCACTTCAAGAAAAAGAGTGATTCATGACCTGAATACACATATGAACATATATATAATATGTATGTATATATGGTGTGTCGAGTCTTTTTTTTTTTTTTTAAGATTTTATTTATTTATTTGACAGAAAGAGACAGCGAGAGAGGGAACACAAGCAGGGGGAGTGGGAGAGGGAGAAGCAGGCTTCCCACCAAACAGCGAGCCCAACATGGGGCTCAATCCCAGGACCCTGGGATCATGACCTGAGCCAAAGGCAGCTGGTTAACCAACTGAGCCACTCAGGCGCCCCTGGTGTGTCGAGTCTTATTTCAAAGTCTAATATTATCCTATTAGAATTGTCAAACAGGTGCCTTAACTCAGCACAAAAGGAAAAAATCCATTTTAAAAAAGCCCCTGCAACAGAATTGCTCTCTATTTATTAGTTATATTTCTTATTGTTATTATGATCCATGACAAATGACTACAACCCACTCATGAGTATTGCCCAAATACACCACATGGGAAAGCAGAGGAGAGCTTATAGATAACCCATCAACACTGCCACCACCTGGGGGAACCAAATGGGTGAATGGGGGTATGAAACTAGACATACATACTGTGAAAAGCATCACTGGTGATTCTATTATATAAAATAGACACCCACTTACACATGCACACACACGCATGTACATGCACACCTGTTGCTGTCACATTGAGAAGCGCTGGCCTACAGCATCAGCTTCAGATCTGCAGAATTAACACTTTGTTATAATTTACTACTGAAGTACAACTTACATATGTTAGTTTCAGGTGTACAAAACTGGTCATTTTATTCATTACTCAGTGTTCACCATGGTAAGTATAGTCCCTATCTGTTACTATAACAATGTTATTACAGTACTATTGACTATGTTCCCCATGCTGCACTTTTCATCCCTGTGACTTATAACTGTAAATATGTATCTCTTAATCCCCTTCATCTATTTCACTTATCACCCCCCACTTACCTCCCCTCTGGCAACCACCAGTTTGCTCTCTGTATTTAAGAGTCTATTTTTTTTGTTTTTTCACTTGTATTGTTTTTATATAAACACATATAAGTGAAATCACGTAGTACTGGTCTTTGTCTTACTTCACTTAGCAAAATACCCTCTTGATCCAATCATAAAGAGCAAGATTTCATTCTTTTCTGTGGCTGAGTAATATTGCATTGTATTTATATACCACATCTCCTTTACCCATTCATCTGTCAGTGGTCGCTTGGGTTGCTTCCTTATCTTGGTATAAAGAGTGCTGCAATAAACACGGGAGTGCATATACCTTTTCAAATTAGTGATTTGTCTTCTTGGGTAAATATCCAGTAGTGGAATTACTAAATCATGTAGTATTTCTATTTTTAATTTTTTAAGGAAACTCCATATTGTTTTCCACAGTGGTTGCACCAATTTACATTCCCACCAACAGTGCATGGGGGTTCTCTTTTCTCCACATTTCTTGTCTTTTTGATAGTAGCTATTCTGACAGTTATGAAGTGGTATCTCATTGTGGTTTTGATTTGCATTTCCCTGATGATAGTGACGTTGAGCATCTTTTCTTTTTTTTTTTTTTTTTTAAAGATTGTACTTATTTATTCGACAGAGAGAGAGAGTGCATGAGCACAAGCCAGGGGAGCAGCAGAGGGAGAGGGAGAAGCAGGTTCCCTGCTGAGCAGGGAGCCCGATGTGGGGCTCGATCTCAGGACCCCAAGATCATGACCTGAGCCAAAGGCAGGCGTTTAACCAACTGAGCCACCCAGGCGCCCCAAGCATCTTTTCATGTGTCTGTTGCCCATCTGTAGGTCTCTTTGAAAAAACGTCTGTTCAAGTATCTGCCTATTTTATCAGATTTTTTTGATGTTGAGTTATACAAGTTCTTTACATATTATGGATATTAACTCCTTACTGGATATATGATTTCTTTATAAATTGTTAATTTCCCATTTGCTAGGTTGCCTTTTTGTTTAGTTGATGATTTCCTTTGCTATGCAAAAGCTTTTTATTTTGATGGAGTCCTAATAGTTTATTTTTGCTTTTGTTTCCCTTGCCTGAGGAGACATACCCATAAATGTTGTGAAAGCCAATGTCCAAGAGATTACTGTCTATGTTTTCCTTTAGGATTTTTATGGTCTTAGATCTCATATTCAAGTCCTTATTCTATTTTGAGGTTATGTGTGTATGTGTATGTATGTATGGTATAAGAAAATGGGCCAGTTTCATTCTTTTGCACATAGCTTCCCAGTTTTCCCAACACCATTTATTAAAACACCATCTTTTTCCCATGGCATATTCTTGCCTTTGTCATAAATTGACAATATAAGCATAGATTTATTTCTGGGCTCTCTATTCTGTTCTATTGATCTATGTGTCTATTTTTCTGTTGGTACCATACTGTTTCAATTACTACAGCTTTGTAGTATATCTTGAAATCTGGAAGTGTGACACCTCCAGTTTTGTTCTTTCTTAATGATTTGACTCTTTGAGGTCTTTTATGGTTCCATACAAATTTCAACATTATTTGTTCTACTTCTGTGAAAAATTCTGTTGGTATTTTGATAGGGATGGCACTGAATCTGTAAATTGCTTTGGGTAGTAGGGACATTTTAACAATATTAATTCTTCCAATCCATGAGCATGGTGTACCTTTCCATTTGTTTGTGTTTTCAATTTCTTTTATCAATGTTTTATAGTCTTCAGAATACAGGTCTTTCACCTCCTTGGCTAAATTTATTCTTAAGTATTTTATTCTTTTTGGTGCAACTGTAAATGGAACAATTTTCTCTAATTTCTCTTTCTGCTATTTCATTATTAATATGTAGAAATGCAACAGATTTCTGTATATTGATTTTGTTATCTCAAGACTTTACTGAATTCATTTACTACTTCTAATAGTTTTCTGGTGGAGTCTTTTGGGTCTTCTACATATAGTGTCATGACATCTGCCAATAGTGACAGTTTTACTTCTTCTGTACCAATTTGGATGCCTTTTATTTCTTTTTCTTGGCTGATTGCTATGACGAGGACTTCCAGGACTATGTTAAGTAAAAGTGGCAAGAGTGGATGTCTTTGTCTTATTCCTGATCTTAGAGGAAAAGCTCTTAGTTTTTCACCATTGAGTATGATGTTAACTGTGGGTGTACCATATATGGTCTTTATTATGTTGAGGTATGTTCCCTCTAAACCCACTTTGTTGAGAGTTTTTATCATGAACAGATGTTGAAGTTTATCAAATGCTTTTTACATCTCTATTGGGATGATCGTATGATTTTTATCCTTCATTTTGTTAATGGGTGTATCACACTGATTGATTTGCAAATATCGAACCATTCTTCCATCTCTGGAATAAATTCCATTTGATCGTGGTGAATGACGATTTTAATGTACTGTTGAATGTAGTATGCTAATATCTTGCTGAGGATTTTTAGGTCTACGTTCATCGGGGATACTGGCCTGTAGAGTCTTTTTCTGGTTTTGATATTAGGGTAATATGGTGGCCTTGTCAAATATATTTAGAAGCAGTCTTTCCTCTTCTATATTTTGGAATAATATGAGAATAGGTATTAACTCTTCTCTAAATGTTTGGAACAATTCACCTGTGAATCCATCTGCTCCTGGACTTTTGTTGGGAGTTTTTTGATTACTGATTCAATTTCATTACTTGTATTGGTCTGTTTGGATTTTCTATTTCTTCCTGATTCTGTTTTGGAAGATTGCATATTTCTAGGAATTTATCCATTTCTTCTAAATTGTTCAGTTTGTTGACATATAATTTTGTTGGCACATAATTTTGTCTTTGTTGGCAAAGAATATTCTTTTATAATTCTTTGTATTTCTGTGGTGTCAACTACTATTTCTCCTCCTTCATTTCTGATTTTGAGTCCTCTTTTTTTTCTTGATGAGTCTAGCTAAAGGGGGATCAATGTTGTTTATCTTTTCAAAGAACAAGCTCCTGGTTTCATTGATTTCTTTTTAGTCTATTTCATTTATTTCTTCTCTAACCTTTATTATTTCCTTCTTTCTACTAACTTCAGGCTTTGTTTGTTCTTTTTCTAGTTCCTTTAGGTATAAGGTTGGGTTTTTTATTTATTTATTTGAGATATTATTCCTTGAGATAATCCTGTGTTCTTATAAACCACCCTCTTAGAAATGCCTTTGCTGTATGTCCCAAAGATTTTGAACCATTGCGTTTTCATTTTCATCTGTCTTAAGGTATTTTTATTTCCTCTTTGGTTACTTGTTGACCCATTTGTTGTTCAGTAGTATATTGTTTAATCTCCACATGTTTGTGTTTTTTTATAATTGATTTCCAGTTTCATACCATTACGGTCAGAAAACATACTTGATATTTCAATCTTCTTTTATTGAGACTTGTTTTGTGGCCTAACATGTGATCTCTCCTGGAAAATGTTCCATGTGCATTTGAAAAGCATATATATTCTGCTGTTTGGGGATGGAATGCTCTGTATATATCTGTTAAGTCCATGTGGTCTAATGTATCATTCAAAGCCACTTCTTCCTTGTTGATTTTCTGTCTGGGTGATCTGTTCATTGATGTAAGTAAAGTCCCCTACTATTATTGTAATACTGTCAGTTTCTCCCTTTACGTGTATTAATATTTGCTTTATATGTTTAAGTGCGCCTATGTTGAATGAATAGATGTTATATCCTCCTCTCGGATTGATCCCCTCATCACTATGTCATGCCCTCCATTGTCTCGTGCTGCAGCCTTTATTTTAAAGTCTATTTTGTCTGATATCAGTATAGCTACCATAGCTTTTTTCCCCCTCATTTCCATTGCATGAAATATCTCTTTTCATCCCTTCACTTTCAGTGTCTTTAGGTCTAGACTCTCTTAAAGGCAGCATACAGATGGGTTTTTTTCTTTTTTCTATCCAGTCACCCTATGTCTTGATTAGAGCATTTAGTCCATTTATATTTAAAGTAATTATTAATAGGCACATAGTTATTGACATTTTGTTCATTTTTTTCTGGTTGTTTTTATAGTTCTTCTCTATTCCTTTCTTCTCTTGCTCACTTCCATTGTGGTTTGATTACTGTCTTTAGTGCTATGCTTGGATTCTTTTCTCTTTAATTTTTGTGTATCTATTGTAGGATTTTGACTTGTAGTTAACACTGGGTTCATATATAACATCTTATGTCTTATGTGTATAGCAGCCTATATTAAGTTGATGGTTTCTTAATATGGACACATTGCAAAAGCACTAAATTTTTACTCACCCTTTCACATTTTATGTATATGTCATATTTTACATCTTTTTATTCTGTGTATCCCTTGACTGATTTTTATAGACACAATGGATTTTACTACTTTTGTGTTTTAACCTCCATACTGGCTTGATGAGTGATTAATCTACTACACTCTTACTATAGGTTTGCTTTTACCAGTGAAATTTTTTCCTTTCATAATTTTCTTACTTCTAGTTATGCTTTTTCTTTCCACTCAAAGATTCCCTTTAACATTTCTTGTCAGGCTGGTTTTGTGGTGATGAACTCCTTTAATTTTTGTCTGGGAAATTCTTTACCTCTCCTTCAATTTGAATGATAACCTTGCTGGGTAGAGTATTCATGGTTGTAGGTTTGTTTTGGGTTTTTTTTTCCCCCCCCTTTCAGTTCTTTGAATATATATAATGCTACTCTCTTTTGGCTTACAAAATTTCTGCTGAAAAACTATCTGACAGTCTTATGGGATTTTCCTTGCATGTAACTGCTTTCTTTTCTCTTCCTGCTTTTAAAATTCTCTATCATTACTTTTTGCAATTTTAATTAATATAGGTCTTGCTGTGAACTTCCTTGGTTTCATCTTGTTAGGGACTCTCTATGTTCCTGGACTTTGATGTCTGTTCCCTTCCCTGCATTAGGGAAGTTTTCAGCTATTATTTCTTGAAATAAGTTTTCTGCCTCCTTCTTTTTCTCTCTTCTCCTTTTGGGATCCCTATAATGTGAATGTTGTTATACTTGATGATATCAAGAACTTCTCTTAATCTAGTCCCATTTTTTTATTATTCTTTTTTTCATTTTGCTGTTTAGTTGGATTGCTTTCCATTACGCCATCTTCCAAATCACTGCTCTGTTCTCTATCTTCTACTCTGCTATTGATTTTCTCTAGTGTATTTTTCATCTTGCTTATTGAATTCTTCAGTTCTGACTGGTTCTTTTTTATATTTTTTATCTCTTTGTTGCAGTTCTGAGTTCATCTACTCTTTTCTCAAGTCCAGTGAATATCTTTATGACCAGTACTTTGAACTCTTTATCAGGCATATTGCTTATCTTGGTTTTGTTTCGATCTTTTGCTGTGACTTTTGTCTTGTTCTTTTATTTGGAACATATTCTTCTGTCTCCTAATTTTGTCTAACTCTCTGTGTTTATTCCCAGCTATGCCTCGTAGTCTTGAAAGTAGTGGCCTTATGGTACCCTACAGTGCAATTCTCCCCCTGGTCACCAGAACCAGGTGCTCCAGGGATATCCCCTGTATGTGCTGTGTGCACACTCCCCTTATGGCTGAGCTACAAATACCTTCGGCCCAGCCAGCTACAGGGACCCACTTTGCTTGCTCTGGACACAATGGGCATGGTTTGTTCCCCACACGGTTGAGAAGCCTATCTGTACCCACCGTGGTGGGCTCACTAGTGGGAAGGGCCAGGAATCAACCTACCTGTCTACAATTAGCCTCTCTGCCATAGCAGCAGGTGCACTAAAAGGCAGGGCTTGCTCCCTGTTTAGTCAGCTAAAAAGTCCTACCAGGGAACTATGGGTGCCCTGGTATTCATGGTTATCTCCCAACCTCCCCAGAGCAGAAATCAATTTGGAGTGGTGACAGTCCTGGCCAGGGCTGCCTACTGGGTGTGGCAGAGCAGGAGCTGCTTTGGAGGGATGCCTGCCAAGGAGGGTAGATTGGGTGGGGCAGGTCTGCAGGGCATAACCAGGGAAGGACACACCATGCTAGCAAGGTAGAGAGTGTTAGCACTGGCTCCACCGGGCTATCTAGGCTGGGAGCAAGGAAGAGAAATGGTACCCGCCAGCACTTCTGTTCCCAGAGAAATCTCCTGAAGATCCCTACCCCTCTGGCGCATGTTCCAAGATCAGTCAACAAATATCCTTCACATATACCTATACCCTTGGCACTTTTTCAAACTTCTGTTTCTGGGCTGTATCTTTTTTTTTTTTTTTTTTTAAGATTCTGTTTATTTATTTGAGAGAGAGAGAGTAAAAGAGAGAGACAGCACAAGACAGGGAGAGAGGCAGAAGGAGAGGGAGAAGCAGACTCCCCGCTGGGCAGGGAGCCTGACACAGGGCTCCAGGACCCTGGGATCATGACCTGAGCCGAAGGCAGATGCTTAGTCAACTGAGCCACCCAGGTGCCCCTGTACTGTGTCTTGAGCTGAGTTATTTAGTATGCTGGCTTTTCAAGGGTAGGAAGTTTTCTATTGCCCTCTGACTCTCCTAGAGTTGAGCCCCACTGATTTTTAAAGCTCCCAAAATTAAGCCCCACTAGTTTTCAAAGCCAGATGTTACGAGGTTTCATCCTCCCAGTGCAGGTCCCCAGTGTGGGGTCTGATCCTGTCCCTTCTCCATGTTTATGATGTCCCCTCTCTTGTGGTCAGTCATGCCAGAGGTCTGGTTCCCAAAAGTGTCTCTACCCCTCCTATCCTTTTCAATGTGGCCTTCTTTGACTCGTGTGGAAGATCTATTCTGCCAGTCTTCAGGCTGTTTTCAGAGATAGTTTTATAGATGTAGTTGTTAGCTTGGCTTGTCCCTGAGACAAGGAAACAAGTAAGAGTAGATCTTCTACTCTACCACCTGCCTGCTTCTTCCAACACTTTATTGTTAATTGAAAAAAAGAAGTGTGCTGCAACAATGCACAGGTATCCCTTGCTTTACAAACAGATATTGTTACATGAAAATAAGTTCAGATATTGATTCCCATTCCCCTCATCTCCCCCTCTTTCCCTTGGATCACACAGAGATACATTCAAAGGTACATCATGCCCCAGGGATCTGTGTGGAAATTCTGGTGTTGTGAGCATTAAGTTAGTTCTGTCTTCAAAGCTTGCAGCACCCCCGCTGCTAGTGGGAGGCAAGTCCCTGCCAATCCTTCTCTTTAGGGTGCCTCAAGTTACTATGTAATTTTAAAAAGAGTCAAATATTCAAGTTAAATATTAAAAATCAGACCAAAGCCTAGATGGTGTCAGGACAGAGTTGTTAGTCGCAAGATTCTAGTTGCTACTTTAGGAATCCTAAAATAAGAGAGATTGAGGGTGAAGGAACGCCCAGAAGGGAAAGACAAAAGGGTTTATAACCTGGAAACTTTAGAAAATGAGGGATATACTACTTAACAACAGAGGCCTACAAGCCATGTGTCAATAGTTCCTCACAATAAGGACCACGACTGCCTGAGAAATCACAGGATAGGAATGACAGCCTTGGAACTCCACAGGGCCTTCTATCTGAGGGTCCAGCAAAGACTGATTCTACCAAACAACGGGAACTGTCTAAAACCACAGGCTGCACTAACCAGGTGAATAGGGTGTTAAAAGAAATAAGCACACCTATTCTCAGCCTCTGCCATTGCACTGAAGTCTGCCCTGGCTCTCAGAAGCACTGGTAAGCATCACGGTCCAAAGCCTGAGAAGAGAATAGGCATGCCCTGCATCTCCAATGGGGGTGAGGCCAAACTCAAATACCACGTCATTCAAGAGCATTTCCAACTTAAGTCCATCCAACACAGAAGGGAGAGGAAAATGCCTGTTTATCAATATCAACAAGTAGCAAATGGGAGATTAAAATTTGAACTGCTTTTGGGGCTCCTGGCTGGGTCAGCTGGTAGAACATGTGGCTCTTGATTTGGGGTAATGAGTTTGATACCCACGTTGGATGTAGAGATTGTTTAAATAAATAAAGTTAAAAACATTTTTTTGAACGGATTTCTTAGCATCAGTGGTTTCAGAGGGTCAATAATGTATTTTCCTTGAACCAAAAAAACCTACACACTACATATTCCAAACTAAACAGTTTTAAGTTCTTTATGATATAACTTAGGTTTTCATGGGAATGGTTTTATGTCTAGAATTTTAAAAGCAAAGTGCAATAAATATTTTAAGGGCTTACCACAACTATTAACTGCCAATTGAGAACAAATTCATTTGAAATAAAACATCAGGAGACACACAGTAATGAATTTTCAAAATTTCAGAAACTATGCATGTTTAACAACATACAGATTATAATGAAACCACATACATTACATTATACTTGGTGGACAACTCAAAACCAAAAGCCACTTCCTGTGAAATTGCTAAGTGAATCTTCTTAGAGCTCCTGCTACTCCTATTATAGCCAGAAAGAATTATAGCCATCAACAGTAGATCATAATTAAATCAATGAAAATTCAGTAACAAAAGCAGTCACCCGAAAAGTAGAGAACCTGAGCTCAGAAGAACAATTTATTCAATAAAAAATAATTCAAAGAACTAATGAGCTTTAGTAAAGTGTTTGTTATTTATTTATACATTCATGTATCGAGTCAACAAATCTCGAAGTGGAAACTACATGCTGGGCTTTATGCTAGATACTACAACTCAGCCGCGCAGCTGGACCCGCTCCAAGTCTACTTGAGAAACACGGACATTACACTGAAGACACACCTAGGCTGTCAGTGTGTGTCCAGTACTCACTAAGCACTTTAGAAATGTGAACTCACTTAATCCTCCACATCAATGCTACAACCCCACTGTATAGAAGAGGAAACAGAGCGGCAGTGAGTGTTAAGACGCACAAGGTCATACAATTAATACATAGTACAGCTTGTATTTGAACCTTGGGAATCTCACTTCAGAGTCCACACAAATGACAACCATGTCATGCTTCGCCTCCAAAACGAGGTGTCCCCATGCTAGCGGTTGAACCTAAGACCACTGTAAAAACCAGGAATCTTAATCTCTTTTGAGTGTTAGTACCCATTTAATAGAGATACAAATTACCCATTGCAGGGAGGATTAGCTCTGTCAAAGTCAGAGTTAAAATACAAAATACAGGTATTTAAGCAAAATTTATTATGAACAAAGTCTGAGGTAGCTACTATGTTTCATAAAAACTTTAACATAATTTACTTTAAAAGAGCACAGAAATGGAAGTTTTAGAAGAATGAGAAATTGTTTTATTCCTAAATCAACAGTTACTAATAGGGGCACCTGGGTGGCTCAGTCGTTAAGCATCTGCCTTCAGCTCAGGTCTTGGTCCTGGGATCGAGCCCCACATCAGGCTCCCTGCTCCAAGGGAAGCCTGCTTCTCCCTCTCCCACTCCCCTTGCTTGTGTTCCTGCTCTCACTATCTGTCAAATAAATAAAAATAAAAATCTTAAAAAAAAAAAAAGGTTCCTAATAGAGTAAAGCATCATCTCTAGTACCATGGTTCTTAAACAGCTCCAACTCGGGAGGTACGCACAGCAACCAAATAAGCAGCAACCTTTGAGGACCAAATATCATCCCCTGGACGCACATATCCACTCAGGGATAAAGCTCCAAAGAAAGGACAAAATACGCCACTGACACAAAATGACTAGTCCAGTTTACAAGCAGAACAAATGCCCAGTTGGCCAACCTCGTGTGGATTGCTGGAACACACTGGAGACTCTAGGAGAAGGAAGAGAGCATGAGAGGAGTAAGAAGAGCAGGCAACCCTGCACTCAGTGGGGGTCAGCAGAGACAGAGGGGGCTGGGGTCGGCCATAGTGAAAGCACAGACATGCCAGCAGTGATGATGCCCAGAAGCCAGGGGAGAGTGCAGAGCTGCACACTGACAAGAGAGAAGGGCCAGAGAGGGCAAAATGAAAGACAGAAGAGCAAGGCTGGAGGACAAACAGTGACCTGCGTCTCAATGCCTCAGCACCTAAGGACAACCAGGTGCCACTTGGACAGAATGCCAACCAGAACAATGAGCAACCTAGGAGCATCACCTTCTTGCAGAGCAGAATTCATCACTTACTAATAAGTACTTACCACAAACAAAAACGTATACCAGCTGACCATGTGGCAGGGAGGAGGGATGGAAATTATATGGACATACACACAGAACAAAAAACAGACAAGTGTCCATTTTTCCCTTGTGATGAGGACTGATGTGGGAGAGTCATCTGACCCTTCTACGTCTCAATGACACCTTTAGTAAGACAGGAGGGAATGACAGCACCCATCCCAGAGGCTGTCGGCATCAGATGAGATAATGCATACACACTGTCTGGTGTTGAGTAATGTCCAAAGGACATTAGGTATCATCAGCAGCACCACTGTGGAAATCAGTATCACTATCATGATCATGCCCACAAAGGAGCTTACCATCTAGTGGGAAAGATATGAGGGGTACAAACCAGTGTAGATAAGGAAAGTGTGTAGACTGCAGAGTTGGAGACCTGGGTCAATTCCAGAGTATCTCCTACATCCCACGTCAGCATCATATTTGAACTAAAGAACACCCCAGGACAGAGGAGCAGACAGTATGGAATGATACAGCCACCAGCCAAGTTAGGCTGTTCTCAGTCATCTATGTCAACAGACTTTATTCACAGATCATTTTTTGAGTAAGTTAAGGAAGCAGAGAAGTCTCAAGTGAAACCTCTTCTAGGACAACTTCTAAAATTCCAGCTCCCCAAACACAGGGGTCATCTCAGAAACATGATGCTTTATAGGTGATATGCACTGTCCGACAGAACTATACTTTCCTACAGGAGGGTAGGAACCACATAATATCATTATTGTATCTCCATTGGCTGGCAATGTTTTTGACACGTTTGCCAGCCAATGAATAAGTAATCAATTTTATGATTTTTACATACAAAATTTAAACAGCTGTCTAGAGCATCCACCTCCTTAGCTCAGTTCCTTAGAGGGTCAGACAACCAAGATACTGACAGGAAAATATATGTACAGTTACAATGTTTATAGAAATAGGTTTGATTAAAAACTTAAGTATCTAAAGATCTGTTTTAACTGGCTTCAGACACAATGTCCTATAACAAAGATCTAACATCCCATTCCCTTGAACCTCGGGTTAGATTTATTGTTATGAACATCAGCAAATATCCTAGGTTAAAATATAAGGGAGGTCTGGGGAGCTACTGACATAGATAGCAGACCCTCCTCTCTGGATAAGGAGGCCCTCCTGCTGGGTTCTTCCCACTCCCGCTTTTCCCTAACCATGTCTGCCCCTCTCCGTTCATCAGCACCACATGCACCCTCCTCCTCCCCCTCCTTCAAGCTTCTCCTTGCTGTTCCTCTCATCCCTGAGGCCCAGAGAAACTAAATGGAGAAGCCAAGCACATCATACCATAGAAAGCTTTCATCTCAAAAAATCACCTAGAGTCAAGAAAAGTGGTCTTTCCTTCTGTCGGGAAGACTGGTGACAGGCTTTGTTCTCTAGGTTCTCTAGCAAGCACTCTGGCCTTTAAGTTCCAGACGTCATGATTTGGCTTCTCTTCCCGACTCATAGGGCACTGCCATCCTGGACCCATGAGGTTATGGAGAGATTAATCTCTGGAGATGGCCGTTTCCTTTTAGTGTAGAGAATAAACATTATGCTATTATAAGCCAACTCCTACCAATGTTTTCTACAGCAGTATACTGCGAGACCACTCCTGACCTCACAGTCATACCTACATGCAGCCACGGAGGTGGTCATTACAAACACATTATTTAATTCAGAACAGCAATAAAATATCATAGGTCTAAGCACCTACTAATTCATGTTACAATATTGCGGAGTTCCTAATATTTTGGTCTGAACTAAAGTTTATGCTCTAAGGTACTCCCTCATAGGCTGTATTAGGTGCTTTCTGCATGCACAGGGCTATTCAAATGCTATTGTGATAGATTCAAACAAACAAGCAAATGGAACAAAACAAAGCATTGTGCTTTCAAGGAGGTTATAATCTGATGAGGGAGATGAATTATATATATCTCAAAAAAATTAATTTCCCAAATAAATTAAAGATGCAAACAAAATTTCAAGGGCTTAAACCTACTTAAAGGGGTAGGGGAACTATTCTGAGAGATCTAGAACTCAGAAACCATTTGTATGGAAATATAGACTGTTAATTGTAAATGAGTCATCTATTCATCATACTTCATCATAATAGGCCCTTAAACGACCACTCCTTGGCAACATGTAGAGGTTACTATTTAGAATGTGTACTTGAGTGTAATAAATCAAACACTGAAAAACAGTTTTATGGCTCAGAAGGAGACTTAGAAATAAGCTCCTCTACGCCCGAGGTCATGAGCATTCAAGGACCCTGTCCACGGTTTCAGAGCTAGTTCATATTCATGGAAGAGTTGCACCATACCTCAGGTCCCACGTGCCAAGTCCAGGGCCCAAAACCCCACCACGGATCTATCAGACTTTCTTTGCCAGCCAGGCTAAGTTAGTGGATTTTCTATTCTAAATATTGCCTGAAGTAGTAAAAATAAAGTATACAGAAATCAAAGCTAATACCAACAAGATTTATACATCTCAGTTATAAAAGCTGTTTGTTCTTCGTTTTTCCCACTTCCAGTGTATCCTGTACCCTGGGCCCCGGTCAGTCTACTGAAAAGACCTCCTTTACCATCTCATTACCACTGCTTTCTCTTGCCTTTGGAAAAAAGCTCCTATCCAGGCAATCAGGACTCTCAATATTCTTGAGAGGTCCCAAAACTACAACGTTCTCAGCTCTCTGTCCCCAGAAATTGAGCTCCCTAATCCAGCCAGGTGGATATAATCCTGATGAGGAAAACAAAAGTTGTCAGGCGTCATCCTGCCCACCATCTTTTGCCAAGTTAATCATAGAAGGAGGCACAAAGCAGTGTATTTGTCTTCCCAACATTAACCCTGAAGGTGAGGTGTGGTCTGGCCAAATCTCGTAAACACAGCCGAATTCTATATACTTCGCACCTATGCCACCTCTCACAGCGATGAATTCATTGAGTTTACCAGACACCCTCGTAGGGATGAATTCACTGAGTTTACCAGACACTCTCGCAGGGATGAATTCACTGAGTTTACCAGACACTCTCGCAGGGATGAATTCATTGAGTTTACCAGACACTCTCGCACGGATGAATTCACTGAGTTTACCAGACACTCTTGGAAGGCAAGGCTGGCCACACTCAGAGCACAAAAAACTTCCCTTCGCATCGGTATCTGAGCACACGGCTTTACCGCACATACTTTGTGGCTCTTCATCCCCTTTCAGACTTTACCTTTTCAAAAGGGGGCCAATATTTTGATCCCATCAGCACTGAGCATCAGACAAGCCTCCAGTCCAAGGACCATCTGAACTATCACTCTGAGTCTCGTGTAGCCCCATTATAAATTTTATCACACACTTGAAAATCTGAACTCAATATTCCAAGGCCCAAATGTGGGGCAGCATGGCAAACAAGCAGGGAAAAGATTTTGTTTTTATGCCATCCTGACACTGCATGATATCCTGATCACTGAGGCTGCAGGCAGCCAGTGGCCCAAGGTGTACGGAAGAATTCCCACATTAAGCACCCCCCCACACACACACTTTTTGTCCAAACATGTTGTTTTCTTATTGTGTCCTTACCCCTCTCCCCAATTAGTTTTCATCTTCACTGCACAGAACAATTTAACGGTCACAATTGTGTTCCTCATGATGTTAAAGCTAAAGGGGAAAAAAACTAAAATTTCTCTCAAGACAGTTTTTAGTTACAAAGACAAATACTAAATTATCTTGTTATGCAACTATTGTCTAAACACATGGCCATAACCTAGAATGCCAGGCATGCCACCTGAGACTGTCAGCTACAAGGATGCAGGATGTTCCATTTGTACACGGTCCATGTTCTCCAATTAACAGTCATGGGATGTCCATCATCCGATGAGCACTGATCTATTACACACAGAATAGAATGTGTATATATGTTAAGTAATATATACATATATGAATACCAATATTCATACTGGTATTCATATATGTATATATTGGTATTCGTATATGTATATATTAGGTATTCATATATATATATATTAAACATTTATACTGCACCAATCTATTCCTCATGAATCAAAGTTTAAAGAAAGGCACTACGATTTTTTTTTTAAAAAGACTTTATTTATTTATTTGACAGAGAAAGACATAGCGAGAGAGGGAACTTCCCACAAGCAAGGGGAGTGGGAGAGGGAGAAGGAAGCTTTCCACTGAGCAGAGAGTCCGATGCGGGGCTCGATCCCAGGACCCTGGGATCATGACCTGAGTCGAAGGCAGATGCTTAACGACTGAGCCACCCAGGCACCCCAAGGCACTATGATTTTTTAAACAGCATCTAAGTTATAGCAAAAAATGTCCTACTGTATAAAATGAGTGATCACCACCTTTGTTTTTTTTTTTTAAATATAAAAGATATAAATTATACACAGGGAAACAGTTGATATCTGGAGAAGCTCTTTTCAAGAAAGCCTAAACATGGATACTGGGCAGTAAAAGCAAAAAAGCAAAACAGGTGAGGCCGCCCCTGACCTCAGGTGAAGCTCCAGTTCAGCTCCACTACTCCCAATGGCCAGGGGATGACCACTTAAAAAATTAAAAAAATATTCTCATTTAAATGTTGATTTGTTTTGGGGTATGTCATTTAAAATAGGGATACATTTGGGTTTTAAAATATGAAATAATGCCCCTAACTTTTGCTGTAATGTCTTTGTTCATCAAATTTCTACCATTTCTTGCCATCATCTAATCCCCTGGAGACTTTTGCTGCTTTCCTATTCAAGCATCCCAAAAGAAAAATGCCCCAAAGGCCAACTGGTGTTCTCACAACATATTTTAAATGTTTTAAATAAGCTTTATAGTTGTCACTTCAGAGAAATCTTAATTTCAAGACTGATATGTCCATCCTCCTTAGATTGTTTTTAATACTAAAGAATATTAAGAACAGATAAAATACTTCTATCAGAAAAGTACAATTTATTTCTACCTTCTGTTGCCAGATCCTAAGAGGTTCCCAGTTAGATGACAAAACATTCCTCCTTCCCAATATTCATCACATGGCAACTGATTTCTTTTTTAAAAAAGAATAAAATCATGGGCATAGATTGTGAAAAAAAAAATGTTTGACGTTAATAATAAAGAGATTTGTAGACCAAGAGAAATAGCTTTACCCACCCAAGGAAGCAGTGCCTGAACTCACTGAGAACATGTTCCCAACGCCGTACTTCAGCAAGCTGTTCTCAAAGAGAGGTCTATGGATCCCTGGGGTTCTCAAGACCTTTTTAGGAGGTTCACAAGGCAAACTTTTCCCAAGTAATTCCAAAAGGTTATTTATACATGTTATTTGTCCTTTCACAAATTACAATAATATTTTCAAACTTCGGTACTTCTAAATGTTCAAATATAACAAACTATAATTTAAAATTTAATATTTCATTCTAAAATGATTTATAACTGTATATGTATGAAATGGATCATTGGTTTAAAATTGGAGATTAGACATCTCACACTCATTTGGGTGGCTACTATTAAATAAATAAATAACAAATGTTGACAGAGATGTGGAGAAAGGGAACTCTTGTACATTACTTGTAGGAATATAAAATTGTGCAGCCACTGTGGAAAACAGTATGGCAGTTCCTTAAAAAATTAAACATAGAGCTGTCATATAATGGGACACCTGGGTGGCTCAGTCAGTTAAGTGTCTGCCCTCGGCTCAGGTCATGATCCCAGGGTCCTGGGATCAAGCCCCATGTCAGTTTCCCTGTTCAGCAGGGAGTCTGCTTCTCCCTCACCCTCTCCCTCTGCTTTTCCCTGCCCTGCTTGTACTCTCTCTCTGCCTCTCAAATAAAATCTTAAATTTAAAAAAAAAAAAAAAAAAAGAATTACCATGTAACTCTGCAATTTCACTCCTGGGTATATGCTCAAAAGAACTGAAAGCAGGGACCCAAACAGATATTTGTACACCTATGTTCAGAGAACATTACTCACAACAGCCAAAAGGTGGAAGCAACCCACGTGCCCATCAAAGGATGAATGAATAAACAAGATGTGGTATACACATATAATTCAAACCTGAAAAGGAAGGAAATTCCGATACATGCCACAACACAGATGAACCTTAAAGATATTATGCTAAGTGAAATAAGCCAGTCACAAAGACAAACATTGTATGATTTCCCTTATATGAGGTACCTACAGCAGTCAAATCCATAGAGACAGAAAGTAGAATGGTAATTATCAGGGACTGAAGGCAGGGCAAACGGGAAGTTATTGTTTAATAACACCGTACAAACTTACGGAGTTTCAGTTGGGGAAGATGAAAATTTCTGGAGATGGACGGTGAGGATGATCGCACAACAACATGAATGTACTTGATGCCACAGAGCTATACATTAAAAAACAGTTAAAATAGTCTGGATCATGTTATGAATATTTTACAATTTTTAAAAAGCCAACATATAAAAAGGGGTGGGGATGAGAAAACCTTCTTTCTCAATCCACAGCTATACTTTCAACATCTAAAGATACTAAAAAATAATTTTTAATTTTAAAAAATGAAACTGATACACCAGGGGTCTGATTCATGGAAGGGAAGAATCTACTTAAAAAAAAAAAAAAACTGGGCAAAACTATAGACAAAAATATGATGAAAGTTATCTTTTCCTAGTTCTTATAGATATTAGTAATTTATTGTATCTTATGCAACAATATTTTCCAATAGTAAGTCATAACATCATTTTGAAATTCATCACTAAAAATATAAAGGAAAATACACTGAATATTTTTAGATGCAGACATGATGAGAACTTTAAAAGCCAAACATCATTACACCATTTCAAATTGGAAATGAAAAAGCCACTGATGCACCTTATAGGGCAAGCTACTGTACCGCACTAGCTAGAGAAACACATCCAACAACAGAGACACTCAGGAAGCCCTGCACAATGGACATTGCTGAATGCTTGCTGGATAAGTCAGTTTAAAAAAAAAAAAAAAAATCCTGGCAGTGGCGCTTCCCAATGATACAATAACTCCTTAAATAAAATATTTATCTGCAAATGTGAAGACAGAGTTAATATCCCAGCTGCATAATTGTACTTTGCAATTGTACCTTACAAATGAATTAATCCCCAGATGTGACTGAACCTATTTCTTTCATATGAGATGAATATTTGCTGCTGATACTGAAGATTTCTTTTTTTTTTTTTTTTTTTTACTGTGAATGTCTGACAATAAACACTGGCATTCAAATAGTCAACATGTTGAGTAACCTTTTGGAATCTCATGGTTTATCACTGGAATAATTACACTGACACTTGTACTGTTGGACAAAAACAGTGGTGTGTAAAACTCCTGGTGCCTTTGGAGAGCCTGGAGGGGCTCAGTCGGTTAACTGCCTGACTCCTGATTTTGACTCAGGTCATGATCTCAGGGTTGTGAGATCAAGCCCTGCGTCAGGTTCCATGCTGAGGATGGAGCCTGCCTAAGATTCTCTCTCTCTTTATCCCTAAAACAAACAAACAATAACAACAAAAACTGCTGGTACCCTTGCTTGAATCAAGGCAGCTAATTGTTTATACCTGTCAGAATGGCTAAAATCAAAAAGGTAAGAAATAACAAGTGTTGGCAAGGGTGTGGGGAAAAAAGGAACCCTCGTGCACTGTTGGTGGGAATGAAAACTGGTGTAGCCACTGTGGAAAACAGTATGGAGCTTCCTAAAAAAATACAAAATAGAATTATATGATCCAATTCCACTACTAGATATTTACCCAAAGAAAATGAAAAAACTAATTCAAAAAGATATGTGCATACCTATGTTTACTGTAGTATTTATAATAGCCAAGATATGGAAGGAACCCAAGTGTCTATGCTTAGATGAATGGATAAAGATGTGGTTACACTTACACACACACACACACACACACACACAGAAATATTACCCAGTCATAAAAAAGAATGAGATTGTGCCATCTGCAACAACATGGATGGATCTAGAGGGTATCATGCTAAGTGAAATAAGTCAGAGAAAGACAAATACAATATGATTTCACTCATGTGTGGAACTGAAGAAACAAAACAAATGAGAAAACCAAGGGAAAAAAGAGACTCTTAAATACAAAGAACAAACTGGTGGAACAAACGAGAGGGGAGCCTACCTTGGGGCATGGGTAAAATAAGGAGGTTAAGAGCACACTTATCGTGATGAGCACTGAAAAACGTGTACAATTGTTGAATCACTACATCATACACCTGAAACTACTATTAACACTATATAATAATTACTTTAAAAAGCAGTTAATTGTACTAGTCATTTATTGATCTTCGCTGCCACTCATTTGCACTTAAAAAGGGGCCGATCTAACTTTGATGAAGCGACACAAATTTTATTAATTGTCAACCCCTGATTTTACATCTTCTTTACACTGTATGTGAAGAAATAGAAAGTACACATAAAGCACTTCTGTATACTCCCATACAGTAGTTACCTCAGGGAAAAGCACTCATATCATCACTTAAGTTGAGCTGAACTAACAGTTCTTTTCACGGAGCACCATTTTCACTTGAAAGACTGACAAACCATGGTTATTTATACTTGAGCTTTTGGTGGATATTTCTCAAAAAGGAATGATGTGAACCAAGGCACTTAATACAAAATAAATGACAGTTATTTGTTGCCCATAATAAAGCAGAAATTAAAATTTCAGAAAACTTGTATCCACCATTATGAGCTGAATAATTTCCCAATAACATATACCTTTTAGATGAAATTGATGGTAATAACAACGTATGTGGCTTTTGAACTTGTATAATGAAACGTGTCAACATCTGAAAGACTGGCATAACTCAGTGAACCACAATATAGGATGTCAAAAGATCACGCATGGATAACAGATCTATTCCAAGTACAACACAAACCAATGAACTATAATGTGACACTATGAAAATTTCATTGGTATAATTTCAGACTCCACACTGCAACTAACCTTTAAGAAAACTATCACTGAGATGTTTATAATCATGAATCCCACAATTTTGATGTTCATAATCATAATCCATTATGTTATGTTATAGAAGATTTGTCCTGTTGGCCAATGTGCTTTAGAGATCCTGCTTGCTGATTTGATGAAGTAATAAGTCAGGATGGGAAAATGCTGGAAAATGCCACATGATAAGGAACTGCAAGTGACCTCTAGGAGAGGAAGGTGGCCTCCAGGCACTGGTACCAGCTAGCAGTCAGTAAAAGCCAGGGCCCTTAGTCCTTCAGCTGTAAGGAAGGAATTCTACCAAAAACCTGAGTGAGCCTAGAAGCAGAGTGTTTCCAGCCAAGACTCCCGAGAATGCATCCTAGCTGACACCTTGATAGTAGCTGGTGAGATCCTAAGAAGAGGGATGGGTTAAGCTGTGTCCAGGTTCCTAACCCACAGAAACTGTGATATAATACATGAATGAGAAAGAAATATAAAAATAAACCATGTGTTGAATTTGCATGTAGCATACAGAAAGCATATCTACAATTATCTGAAAAAGCTATTAAAATGCTCCTCCCTCTTCCAACTGCATATCTATGCGAGGCAGGATTTTCTTCATATATTTCAACCAAAACAACCAACTGCAACAGACTGAATGAGGAAGCAGATTTGAGAAACTATCTGATAATCAAATAGCAAAGAGGTTTGCAAAAAATGTTCCACAGGGCCGCTTTTCTCACTAAATTTTTCTTTTGTTTTGAAAAATGTTTTTTCATAGCAATAAGTGATCTTAACTGGTTATGGTCTCTTTATTATTTTAAATCAATTAGATATGCTTTCTGTTTTCTCAGCTTTAATTTCTACTATGGTAAATAGGTATAATCCACCTAAAAGGTCTTTCGGGTCCTCTAAAATGTAAGAGTGAAAAGGGGGTGGTGGGACCAAGAAGTTTGAGAACTGTTGCAATGCTTCTGTTTCCCTCATCTCTGCCATAAGCTGCACTTGCCCTCCTTTTCCCTCCAGTTATCTAAATTCTATCCATTTTTCACATTTGGCCATGCCAACCCGCTGGGAGCTCTTTCCCTTCTGAATGCCCAGAGAACTCATTTGGCATTTGTTTGCGGATTTCTTCATTTTCACTGCGTCTACCTGTCTCCCTGCCTGGCTTGTGAGGCCCCAAAGGAAAGGGACTGTGTGATGTGGCACATAACAGGTGCTCAAAAATACCTCTCACGCCCTCCCCAGGCTAACAGAATTAGCAGCTGACTAATGAGTGCAGTTCAGACAAGCCACTGGGCTTTTATCAATGCTTGATGAAGCCAGCCCACAAAGGACAGGAGACAAGATGAAATTTAGAACAAACCTGAGTCTCAGAAAGGTCACCTGAAGAGTCTGAAAAGAGCAGGAGCACAGATGCCAGAATATTTAAGTGGAAAGGGCAGTAGTGGGTGAGCAGACCATGAGACCTCTGTTTTTCAATAAAACAGACAGCAAGTTACGTGTGGACCATTTTGGAACAAAAATGTGAGGAATAAATAGAGTAATACTGCAGGGAAGGCAATGGGGAATCAACAGAAGTCCCCCAAAGTCTCTTAGTGTAAAAGTTGAAAAAAAATGGCTTTAAACTGAGTAGCAATTGTTATAAATTGGACTGTGTCCCCCAAAAAGATGTGTGGAGGTCCTAACCCTCGGTACCTGTGAATGGGATCTATTATTTAGCAATGGAGTCTCTACAGGTGTAATCACTTCAAGGGAGGTCATGAGGGTGAGCCCTAATCAGATATGACTGGTAACCTTACAAGAGGAGGAGAGACACATGGAGAGATTGTGTGGAAAGATGGAGGCAGAGACTGGAGTTACTCTGCCACAAGCCAAGGAATATCTGGGGCCACCAGAAGCTGAAAGAGGCAAGGAAGGCTCCTCTCTCAGAGGCTTCAAAAGGAGCATGATCCTGCCAACATGTTAATTTTGGACCTCTAGCCTTCAGAATGTGAAAAAATAAAGGTCTGTTGTGTGAAGCCATCCAGGTCACAGAACTCTGTCGTGGCGGCCCTAAGAAACTAGCACAACAACAGAACAAGGGACTCCTCACTACCCCTCCTCACACTCCCAAGAAGTCCTTCTCACCCACGGACAAAAAGTGGAACAAAAAGGGAGAAATCTAAAATGAAAATCTAGTTGCAGCAACAATAAAAAAAAAGTCATATTTATATATATATAAATCATATATATTTATATATTACATATTATGTATAATTATGTATATTATAGAATTATATAAATAATAGTTTTTTACTGGAAATTTATGAACTGCAGGGTTTTTTTGTGGATTTTTTCGTTGAGTTTTTTGGGGGTTTTTTTGTTGTTTTTTATTTAAAGTTCTGGGAAAATGTCTCTGATCTAACCCTGCTGTCAAAATTCAAGCCCACTGAATCTCTACAAATGTGTCTCTAAATACAGAGAAGAGTATTATCTTGCCATCTCACAATTCCTCAACCCTTTGCTACAAAAGGAAGTAATCCAGAAACTAACATATAAAGTTACCAATACTATTACTATGTCTTGACGAAAGATATATGGGATGACAAACACAATTCCTGAGATTTCTTCTAGATTTTATCCAGCCATGTGGACCCTTAACTCACCTGCTGGCCATTCTCAAGTCTCAAGATCCAAATCTTATCCACGTAGGGAATGTACCATTATAATCCACAGATTGTAACTTAAACCCTTGTAATGCGTACTGGACATAGGAATTTGCCTTCAGCCTCACACTTTATTTCAATTCAAAAACAACGTGATTTTAGAGCTGTAAGGATATCTAGAGTCCCCTGACCTGATGACCAATTCCAAGTCCCCTAAACATCAGGTAGACTCAGTGGTTCTCTAACTCTGGGCCCTAACCTACTAGTGGGTAGTAAAATCAAATTAGTAGGTCCTAACTACTTTTAAAAAATAAAATAACAGAATAAAAAAAAGTAGAGGCATCATTTATAGTAAGGCTAAGTATCCCCAGGAAACTTCTATTTCAATTGTATATATAGGTTATGAAAACTGGATCATGAAGGAAAATCTATTATTACTGTATTTGTTAATCCAAGTCCTGGCAGGAAACAGATGGTTCACTCAAATTAGGCACTTAGGTGTTTAATAAACTATTCGTAAAGGTTTGCACTAAGGGAAAACATGAAGGGAAAGTGCTCGTAACAGTGGTGAGCCCTTGCCATCATCCAGAACCCGAGAGCCAGGGAAAGGAGTGGACGTCAATCCAGTGGAGAGAGGAGCACCCCTGCCAGGGGTGCCTGACAGGACGTGTAACCTTCAGGGAAGAGAGGCAGCTAACCTACAGTGATCTGGCAGAGTTGCCCACCTTCCCTTCTCCTGCTGGGGCCTCCCCCATAGTTGAGGACAACCAGAAGCCCCAGAGTTAGAGAGCCTACCCTGCTCAGGCCCCTAGGTCACAAAGGAGGCTGCAGAAGGGTCGAGAGTGGGTCTGGAGGGGCAGTCGGAGGGCTTCCAGCCACTGAGAATCTCTATCACAGAAGTCTGAAAGCCACTAATATAGTTTATATATTCATCAGCCTAGTCTGACCACTTTCATTTCTGGACACCACATTTTTCCTATATCTGCCCTCAAATCCCACTCTTGCATTAAGGCTCTAATCTAATGCCAAGCAAGTGATGCAAAAGATTGGCATCTTTATGAACACATGACTTATCTCAGCCAGGCCCACAACACTCCCCAGCAACCTTCTCATCGGTCCTCAGTCTCCCACCTCTCCGACCCCTATCTGCAGGGAATTTGGGGGGTTTTTTGTTGTTTTTTATTTAAGGTTCTGGGGAAATGTCTCTGATCTAACACTGCTGTCAAAATTCAGGCCCCGGGGGCTCCCAGGGGCACAGATCACGTCTTGCTGGTCCTTGTACCCTCAGGCCTCAGTGCCTAGAACACAGGGTCGGTGTTCAATGACACACAAAACTCAGACTGCTCCCTCTCCCCATCTGCACCCATACTTCCTTTGGTATCAGAACCAACTCCCAAGGCTGACCCCTTTGTCCTCCAGAATCTCAAAGTCCATTTCCTCCTTTGTTTCAGTATGTCTATCCTCCATCCTCATGGCAGGGACCCGGACCAGTTCTCTACCTCTAGCCTCAGCCCCTTGTCTTCGTCCTCCAGGGTAAGCCATACAAAAAGGCCGATCAAGCAATAGCACCACCCTGACCACAACGCTTCCTCAGAAAATGTTCCGTAACACTATCCTCTTACCCACTCAGGAAAAAAAAAACAACAACACTTTACCTCAGGCACAGGCTGGCTGCTCCTCTCTTCCTCTCCACCAACCCTCCCCCCCTCCCTCACCCCCCCCCCCCCCCCCCCCCCCCCCCCATCACCCTCCCCACCCCTCCCTCCAGTGCCCCTCCCCACCCTTACTGCTCCGGCAAAGGTCCACTCATCCTTCCAAACCCTGCCCAGCTACCACCCCCAAGTGCAGCCTGCACAACTACCCACCTCTCCCTACTCCCAGCAAAGCCAAGCTCAGTCAGTTCCTCTGTCCACCCCTCCAGGGCCCTCTACCACACTTAACGCAGTTTGTCTACATTGTTCTCTCTACCCTTTTATTCCATAAGCCTGATGGAGGCAGGGACTGTGCCTTATCTTATTCTATAACCCCAGCACAAAACACAAAGCTTGACCCAAAATCATTGTCTAAACCCTCTCTCAAGTGATTGAAGTGACCTTTAGATTATTATAGACAGGGGCACCTCGGTGGCTCAGTCGTTAAGTGTCTGCCTTCGGCTCAGGTCATGATCCCGGGGTCCTGGGATCGAGCCCCACATCGGGCTCCCCGCTCCGCAGGAAGCCTGCTCCTCCCTCTCCCACTCGCCCTGCTTGTGTTCCCTCTCTTGCTGTGTCTCTCTCTGTCAAATAAATAAAATCTTTAAAAAATAATAGATTATTAGATTATTATAGACAACCATAGCAAAGCATCCACTACTTAGAGGCCTAAGGCCTCAATGAATAGACAACATACTTTTTATGTGAAGATGGGGTTAAGGGACTGTAGTTATTTCCCATCATTCTTAAGTCAGGAACCCCACCATCTCTGCATCCTTTCCTCAAAACAGGCCACCTCTCTATGAGGAGGAAGGAGTATAAATTATATCTATATATCCCCTGTCACACTTTCTAGGCTTCATGTCTTTATAAAAGAATACCAGCAAAAGCTACCCTAAATCTCAGGGAGATGAAAGGTACAGCACAGGAAGTATCATCAATGGTACTGTAATAGCAGTATGTGGCAACAGACGGTCACTACTCCTGTGCTGAGCACAGCATAACATACAGACTTGTCCAATCACTATGTTGTACACCTGAAACTAAGGTAACACTGTGTGTCAACTCAGCTTCAATTTAAAAAACAAATAAAAATATGGATTAAAAAGAAAACTAATCCTAAATCTCTCTAACAAGGCATCAGAAGTCTATTACGAGTTCCCCATAAATCCTTAATTTTGGGGCACGTGGGTGGCTCAGTCAGTTAAGTGTCTGCCTTCGGCTCAGGTCATAATCCCAGGGTCCTGGGATCGAGCCCCATATCGGGCTCCCTGCTCAGTGGAGAATCTGCTTCTCCCTCTCCCTCTGCTGTTCCCCCTGCTTGTTCTCTCTCTCTCTCTCAAATAAATAAAATCTAAAAAAAATTTTTAATTAAAAAAATAAATCCTTGGGGCGCCTGGGTGGCTCAGTCGTTAAGCGTCTGCCTTTGGCTCAGGTCATGATCCCAGGGTCCTGGGATCGAGCCCTACATTGGGCTCCCTGCTCGGCGGGAGGCCTGCTTCTCCCTCTCCCACCCCCCCTGCTTGTGTTCCCTCTCTCGCTGTGTCTCTGTCAAATAAATAAAAATAAAATCTTTAAAAAAAATTAAATAAATCCTTAATTTCTGCCTCAAACAAAGCAATAAAATGGGTCTGATTATTTCCCCTGTTCATATGGTTCTCAGATCTTGCAGACAGGGGCTTAGCCAAGAGCTGCAGACATCTCCCCTGTTATTTGCCTCCATCACCGAGTGGAACCCCACCCCCACCACCCCACAACTCCTCCAGGGCCCAGGACCCCCCCAGCAAGCTTAATAACCTAACCTGGAGGCAGAAGACAAGAGGAATACAGGGCGTATTTATCTGGCACTGCATCTGATAGGGACTAAATTGAGAGTGAACCCTCTTTAATCAGACTGTCTTTGGTATCTTGAAATTCCACCTCATTGCAATCCAAAAAAGCAAGAGTCCAGCAATCAAAAGAATGGCTGAGCCCAGAGACGAGAGGCAAACCTAATTTGGCAGCCCCTCAGACACAGCCCCTCAACACAGAAAACAAATTCATCCGAATTAAGATAATCCAGATTCATTTTTAAAAATCAACATGAAATTAATGAGTAAGACACTGAAAATCAAACATTGTTCAGATATAAGAGCACTGCACAAATCCTCATGAAGCAAAAAGAGGATATTCCTTCATTGAAAATCCAGAACCACAGAGCACTCACAGTCTCAAAATCTGAGAAGTGAGTCAACCTGTCAGAATCTGAAGCTGTTATTTAAGACAATCATTATGGCAGATATAATGGACCACTAAACTACTGCCTACAGTAAATGTGGATTTGATGAGGTATTTGAAGACAATCAAGAGAAAAGTTGCATTTAGACTTAAAAAAAAAACCCATCTAAAGATTTCAAACTTGCAAAACTTTGTGTTGAATACAAAGTCATTCTCATTTTTATGAAAGGAAGCAAAGTGAAATTTAACGTAATTTCACAAGTATTTATGGTATGCACACTAGATGTCAAGTATATGCTAAAAACAGGGATCGGAAAATTTTTAAAACTTCCTTGCTTTTGAATAGTTCACAGTGTAGTGAGGAGACAGAGTGAGTGCAGTGCGTGGCAGAGCCTGGCTAGTCACGCACCGTTATGCAAGGGGACTACTTTCCTAGCCCCGCTGCACCTAGATGGGGCACACGGCTAGTCTTACCAGGGAAATGCTAGTCAGAAGTGGTATCTGCCACTTCCAGGCCAGGCCACAGATGTCCTGTGGCCTCCTCTCTGCCTCCTTTATTCAGCAGTCAGCAGAGTGCAGATCTACAGAAAACTCCAAGGCCAAAGCACACAGTGGGGCGGGGGCTGTGTGTGTCAGAGCCCGCACCTCCCACCCAGCAAGGGCACTCGTCGCTGTGATAAGCCACTGTCATCTGGGCGTTGTCTGTCAAGTTAGTAGACTCTGACTACTGAACAGTAAAATGTAAGATGCAGTTTCCAAAAGAAAAGCACAAGCATGGGGAGCTCTGAGAACACAAGAGCGAGGCCCCCGAGCAATGGTGAGGTGGGGCAGGCAGGGAGGAGAGTCCTAGGGGAGAGGGAGCTGGAGACTCATCCTGAAGGATGGGCAGGATTTCCATGGGGTGGGAAAAGTGTGAAAGAACACAAAACTGCAGGTAGGAATCGGAAGGGCATAAAGGGATAGGTAAGCAAAGTTTGCCTTTCCACCTAAAAGCAACAGGGAATGGTTTAAATATTCCCAGCAGCAGTTCATACATGACCTGATTTGTGGCTATAAGATCCTCAGTGGAAAAGATGTGGAAGAGTCCAGGGCTAGCAGAGGCAGAGAGGCCAGCTAAGAGCCTGCTGCAATCCCCCGCCGCAGAAATGAGCAACGGCATGGCTTTGGGGTAGAGGCAGATGCCTGAGATACACTTGGAACCAAAGAAACTTTTGAACCAACTAGACATAGGGTGGGATATGAGGGGGGAAAGGTCACCAAGGAACAAAGTATGCCCACGATTCTGGATCAGACATCTGGGTGAATGGTGGTGACCAGCAGATTTACAGAGAGCAGGCTGGGCTTCAACTGTGTGTGGAACACCAAGGTGACGAAGTCCAGAGGCTGGTGGATTTGGGGTCTAAGGAAGCTCAGGGGTAGAGGTGTATATTTAGGGGTAGCTGAAGCCACAGAATAGAGCAAATCCCATTGAGAGCAAAACCAGAGCCTGATGTATCAGCACACACGAAAATACTGTAGGGAGCACCTGCAAAGACTTAGAAGAGAGACATGGGTTTAAAAATCCTAGAAAGTTCATGGGCAGTCAGAGCTTTAAAAGATCATCAAAAATAAGGGAAGAGGGGGGCCCCCGGCTGGCTCAGTCGGTGGAACGTGCAACTCTTGATCTCAGGGTTGTGAATTCAAGCCTCACGCTGGGTGGAAAGATTACTTAAAATTTACTTAAATTTACTTAAATTACTTAAAATTACTAAAAATTTAAAAAATAAAAATCTTTAAGGGGCGCCTGAGTGGCTCAGTCAAGCATCTGCCTTCAGCTCACATCGTGATTCTGGGGTCCTGGGATTAAGCCCCACATCAGGCTCCCTGCTTAGTAGGGAGCCTGCTTCTCCTTCTGCCCCTCCTCCTCCTTGTGCTCTCTCTCTCTCTCAAATAATTAAATAAAATCTTTAAAAATATTTTTAAAAAATAAAAATCTTAAAAAATAAGGAATGAAAAGTAAAGCTATCACATTTTCATAATCTTGTTGAAAGCAGATTATCTGAGGAAGGTGTAAGAACGAAGGTAACCAACTGGGTTGGATGAGGCCTTAACAGAAATATCTATTTTTTTAATTTAATTTTCCAAAATCCTCTCCATTTCTTAAATCCACAAAAATACTTTTAGACATGCAAATTGAGTGAAACATGAATATATTTGTTTTGGGGTTTTTTTTAAAGATTTTATTTATTTATTTGACAGAGAGAGACAGTGAGAGAGGGAACACAAGCAGGGGGAGTGGGAGAGGAAGAAGCAGGCCTCCCGCAGAGCAGGGAGCCTGATGTGGGGCTCGATCCCAGGACCCTGGAATCATGACCTGAGCCGAAGGCAGACGCTTAACGACTGAGCCACCCAGGCGCCCCAACATGAATATATTTGTAATAAAACCAAAAGCTACACTAAGAGGCCATGAAAATCCCTTAGAGTGTCACCCAAGGGCAGTCACAATCTGGTCCAAGTGACTCTGTGACCACCGCTCCTCCCTGGGCCATGACTTTTCACAACTCCCTCAACCAGCTGATGCCCGCTCACTTTGTTCCCTCCACCTGGAATGCCTCACCTCACTTTTCCACCTTGCAAATTCCTCACCGTCATTCAACACAACTTCAGGGTTTTCTGTTTCAAAGAGCATTCTTGGTCCATACTGTAGCCCAGGAAACATACCACCAGAGTAAAACTGGCTTATTCACATGTGGGCCTCCTCCCCCAGGAGGCTGTAAAACTCATCAAAACCAGAAACAGTGACTGATTAATCTACATATTCGTATCACCAAGGATGTGACCTGTTATATTGGCAGCCCCTACCGAAGAACGCTACCTACTGCTATTCAGCTCCTTGTATAATCTTCTCCCTTCACCCTGGGCTCAACTGTTACTTGCTTTAATTAATAGAATGTGGCAGGGGCACCTGGGTGGCGCAGTTGGTTAAGCATCCAACTCTTGGTTTCAGCTCAGGTCACGATCTCAGGGTTGTGAGATGGAGCCCTCTGCACTCAGCATGGAGTCTGCTTGAGATGCTCTCTCCCTCTCCTTCTGGCCCTCCTGCTCATTCTCTCGCGCTCTCTTTCTCTCTCTCAAATCTTTTAAAAAAATTAATAGAATATGACAGAAAACATCATGCCAGTGGCAGGTCTAAGCCTTAAGAATACCTGGCAACTTTTGCAGTCTTTGGAGCCCTGAGCCGCCATTTAAGAAGTCTAGTGACCCTGCCCTGGAGGCCATGGGAAGAGGCCATGGTGAAGAGGATCAAATGCTAAGACTGCATGGGAGAGAACCCAGGGCCCCAGCTGACAGCGAGAACCAAGGCTCCAGACAGACGTCCCCACGGCAATTAGGCCCCAGCTATTCAAGCCACCCTAGATGAGGTATCAGACTTGTGCAATCTTGAACATCCCGGACCTAGAAAACATCACACTGAGCCTTCTTCAGGTATTTGGAGTTATTTTAAGCTACTAGATGGTGGGACAGTTTGTACTGGAGCAAGACGTAACTACAACAGATGGTAGTGGACACACGGTAAAAGAAGGTTTAACTCAGGAAGAGTTTATCACCAGCCCACTATGTGCCAGGCACTCACAGGACCTAGGGGGTCAACAATGAACAAGACTGACAAAGATCTCCACCTTTATTGAGCTAACATTCCAGTGGGGAGAGACAGACAGTAAATATACAGTTATAACAAGCAGTATGGTAGTAAGGGATGATTTCTGCAGAGAAAAGGCAGGAAACAGCAATATAGAGGATGGTTGGGGGGTTATAATTATAAACAGTGTGGTCAGGAAGGTTTCATAGGGAGAGGAACAATCTTAAGATGGAAAAGACGAGGAAACCAGACAGGTGGATAACTGGAGGGGACTATTTCAGGCAGAGAAAACAGCTCATGAGGTGGGAGCCTGACTGGCACTGTTGGAATAACAGCACAAGATCACAGCGCTGGGGGAGAGTGGGGGGGGGGGGGGAGAGGTCTGAAAGGTAAGAGACGGTATGCCAGGGTCCCCAAGACCACCCAGGTTCAATGATTCACCAGGAACACTCACAGTACTCAGCATACGGTCATTCTCACAGCTATGATGTATCATAGTAAAAGGATACAAAGCAAAAATCAAGAAAGGGAAAAGACTCAAGGGTAAAGTTTGCAGGAAACTAGGCACGCGCACGAGCTTCCAAGGATCCACTTCCAGTAGACCCTCACCCCCACCCCCAGCCCAGGAACAAGTTTTGACATCACCTGTGAAATGCTGTCTACCAGTGAGGATCAGCAGAGACTCAGCATCCATAGTTTTCACGGGGGGCTGGTCACATAGGGACCCTCTGCCTAGCAGGCACAAAAATTCCAGACCTCAGAAAAAGAGCAAGTGTTCAGTATAAACCATACTGTTTGCATAAACAATAAGCCATTTGCATAAGCCATTCTTTTCAGGGAACGGTGGGAACACTCCACAAATCTAAATTCCTGAATGCCAATCAAGAGCCAGCCTTGTAAGTAGGCCTAAAGAAAGGAGTCTCAGGCCTGCTACACTAACTTTTTTTTGCACAGATACCCAGATCATGTAGCACCTTATAGGCCATCCAAAACAGATGGGAGCCAACAGAGGATCTTGAGTAGAAGAACAACATGACCTGACTAGAATTTTAAATGTCACTCTAGCTTTTGTGTTGAGAAAAAAAGACTTACAGTGGGAGTGTGGGGTAGAAACAGGGAAACTAAAACCCACTGGGAAAAAAACAAAAACAAAAATGCCATGAGCCCCGAGGCGCCTGGGTGTCTCAGCTAAGCGACCAACTCTTCATTATGGCTCAGGCCATGATCTCAGGATTCTGAGATCGAGTCCCCCATTGGTCTGTGTGAGATTCTCTCTGCTCCTCCCTCCACGCTCTCATGCACACACCCGCGTGTGCTCTCTTTCACTCTCAAATAAAATCTTTTTTAAAAAATACCATGAACCCCAGCACACTAAAAGAAAAGCTGGAAAGAAGAATTAGATTCCGAATGTACTGTGAGAGTAGAGTCCCTCTGAGTGGCAGATTGATTGCAGGTCAATCATCCAAGGAAAAGAGCAATCAAAGATTGTGACAAGCATTTCTGGCCTGAACAACCAGAAGGATGACACTGCCATTTAATGAGATGGGAAGACTGTGGGAGGAGTGGATTTGGAGTAGAGGATCAAGAGTTCAGTTTGGGGGCGCCTGGGTGGCTCAGATGGTTAAGCGTCTGCCTTCGGCTCGGGATCCCGGAGTCCTGGGATCGGGTCCCGCATCGGGCTCCCTGCTCCTTGGGAGCCTGCTTCTCCCTCTGCCTCTCTCTCTGTCTCTCTTGAATAAATAAATTAAAAAAAAAATCTTTAAAAAAAAAAAAGAGTTCAGTTTGGGGATTGCTAAGGGTCAGATAACCTACCTAACATCCAAGTAAAGATGTCAAGGAAATTGCTACGTACAGAGTTCAAAGCTCAGAGAGATCTGGGCTGGAGCTACAGAGATGATATTTGAGCCCATAATGCCGGATAAGCTCATCCAAAAGCATCTTAAATCTCACTAAAGATATCCAGACTTTTGTTCACCACTCCTTGTTGGCCCACCATCCACCAATACCAAAAATAGAGGTTGTGCATCCCCAGGGTGTTGCACCAAAGGGGCAAACTGAAGCAGACCTCAACTTGCTTTAAAATTAAGCTGGATTTGGGCACCTGGGTGGCTCAGATGGTTAAGCGTCTGCCTTCGGCTCAGGTCATGATCCTGGAGTCCTGGGATCAAGTCCCGCGTCGGGCTCCCTGCTCCTTGGGAGCCTGCTTCTCCCTCTGCTTCTCTCTCTCTCTCTCTCTCTCTCTCTCTCTCTCTCTCTGCCTCTCGTGAATAAATAAATAAAATCTTTAAAAAAAAATAAAAAAAATTAAGCTGGATTTTGCTCATGTCTAGGTGAAGGATTCAAGATTTTAAAGGCTCTCTCTTCCACCTGTGGATACCAAAAGGTAAATGAAGATCCCTTTCTGATTGGCAAAGTTCTCAACAGGACAACCACACCTGTAAAAATGTCAGATTAAGGGCTGCCTGGGATCTAAGCTTTAGACCAGTAGTTTCCAAAAGCAGCTGAGAGAAATCATCAGAGGGAGCCTTAGACTTGAAGTGCCCATTTAGGTTAAGTCATTTGTGACCATGTAAATTTAGATTTAAAATTCAATTCTTCAGTTGCACTAGCCACATTTCAAGTACTTAAAAGCCATGAGTGGCCACAGTCCACCCTATTGGAAAATAAGAGACACAGAACACTTCCATTATCACAAAAGTTCTACTGGACTGTAGTGCTTTACATTTTCCAAGAGAGACCCAAAGCTCTGCATTATTAATAGACACCTCAGATGATTTTCATGACCAATCTCTTCAGAAAACATAGTCTCATGAAAATCTGACATGATCATTTGCCCAACTTCCTCAAAGAGGATCTGTGACACAGAATGCCCTGGGAATGAGGATAAATACTTGGTTAACTAAGCCACTTGAGCACAGTCTCCAAACTACAAATCCAGTGCTGTGACTCCCAATTGCACATGAGGCAATTCACCTAGCTCAGAGGAACGAAACAGCAGCCCCAACTCCGGTCAGCAAATGCTATATGTAGGTCACAGGAGGGGGGGAGCCTGGAGGTGGTGGGTGAGAGAGAAAGGGGCATGGGGGGGCAACAGGGAGGTGTGGGGAACAGAGAGAGGTATAGGAGGAAAGAGAAAGGGGTGTAATGGGGAAGAAAAGGTCCAGGGACCACAAACCCAAATGCCTACAGCAAGCCAGAGAACAACAATGGGCCATAAATAAGGAAATAACAGAGTAAGAAGTTAAGTATGAGGTAGTAACATACTGTTGGTGAGGCAATAATGGAGTGGAGAGCGGGGAACATGCCTCTCCCTCTGCCTGCCACTCCCCCTGCTTTGCTCTCTCTCTCTCTGACAAATAAATAAATAAAATCTTTTAAAATTAAAAAAAAAATGTGATACTGAGCAGAACTGAAAAAATATGTCTGTGGGTCACAGCAGGCCCCACTAGCCCTGCATCTGCAAACTCAGAGACTCTTCTATGCAAGTCAAGTAGCAGAACCAAAACCAAGCTAGCAGCATGTGCCCTGCTGGTGGTGAGTCAGTCTTATCCACACACTGGGAAGAGCATGTAGTCCACACACTAGGAGAGGACTGAATAGAAAATGAAGCACTCGAGTAAGTCCGTGTCCAATAAATTGAAAAGCATTTCGGGAATCCAGTCTGGTCCTAGCTTATGTATACAGGAACCTTAAAATCTGGAAACAAAACATCAAAAACTGAAGACTTCAAGAATTTAGGATTTCTAGCCTATTCCTCCAGGTTAGGCCCATACAGTAACATGCCAGATTCTTGTTGCCATACAAATTTTTAGATGCGGACCCCACAATTTTTCAGAAAATGGAATTATTACTCTTATCTTGCTCAGATTTGAGAAGCCGGTCTCAATGGTAAAACAAATTATTCAAAATCTCTGAACACAGAAGAGATTCATTTAGGCAAGTCTATCAAATGTTTCTTCAAAAAAAAAGTATTCTCACAGTCAAATCCACAAATCTGCTTAAAATTCCAGCATACCCACTATCCCATGAACTCAATATTCGTATTATCTCATTCATTTTGACTCCACACACTATATATTCTCATTACTAAACAAGCTTTTCCCTTATTCACTTTGACCTCATCTAGTGTGTGTGTTTGTGTATGTGTGTATGAAATATATATATAAATGAATGTTCAATTTAATAAATTATTTGAACACCTGCTGTGAGAATTCATTCATGGTAAGAGGGACGATTGCTAAGGACAGGTTGGTCTGGAGAGGTCTAAAATACAGTATCTGCCATCAAAAGAGTTTAAAATCAAATGAGTTCAGTGATACCAAATGATTTAGGTAATTGATCAGTAGTTCTCAGCCCTGGCTGGGCATTAAAATCACCTTTTTAAAACACCGATGCCCAGGCTCCACTCCAAACCTGCTGAATTAGAATCCTGGAGATGTAGGCATTTGTATTATTTAAAATATTAAATGATAAATTAGAGATAACTAATGTTCAGCCAGGGTTGAGAGCCCCTGCAGGATACGGTTCAATTACCGTTCACCTGTGACACGTAATTTTGATGATAAATTTAACTAGTTATCCAATGATCCCCACCTTGACTACTTAAGAAGACAATCTCCTCTCCACTAACTACTTAAGCAAATTAGATTTAGAGCTTGGGACACTGATAAACTACCAGGATCCAAAGGCAAGCAACCCCGCAATTCTTACCCCTTGGTCAATTCCACCTTCCCGGTAAAATTCAGTGAACGGCGGGGAGGGGGGAGGCGCCAGGAAACTCAAAGTCCCAGATTTCAGAACATAATTAAAGCCTTCCCAAAAGTTCCTTCAGTGTCTTCAGCATCCTTACCTACTTCTGCCTTATCTGATGCTGATTCAGCTGGTTCCTCACATTCCCCAAATACCAGTTGTCTTTGTTTCTTCTCAGCAGAGGGTGGATACTTCTCTGATGCTGTCCACAAAATCCAGAATGGCCTCCTTGGGCTTCACTTACCCTCCAAACTAGAGACCCCTCAACTCTATCCTCAATTTTGAAATCTGCCCTTCTCCCATCTAAATGATTCAAGGCCCAAAAAGAAATGGGCTTAATTTACATTCATGTTCCCGCCAAATTTGTTTCTTTATAGCACTCTCGACCTGAATATCTAAGAGATTTGGCCCATTTTTCCATTTGTAATCGAACTAAGAAATGTTTTTCATACTTGGTTTGCAAATCCTGCAATATTAGGCTCAGAATTTACACTTCTCCCCATTACATGTAGACCTATACTGTATAAGATACAATCAAAAGAAACTTGTGCATGTCACAACTCTCTGCAAGAAACAAAATTGCCATCTTGAGGTTGATACGTTATTACAGCAGTTTGTAGATGGAATGGTCTTTTTAAAACAAACTGTAAAAAATAAATAAGATGGATAAATTCCACTGCATAATAACCTACTGGGCTGTGCGGGGACTATGAGTAAGGATCCTATGAGTAAGGACCCAGTTCCTGGGTTCAATTCTACCACATATCACTCATACCTCTGTGTCTCTTTTTTTTTCCCTATCTGTAAAAAGAAAATCTTAGTACCTGCCTTATGAGGTCATTTAACTTACGCAGTAAAGTTCCTACAACGTCGCGTGCATGGAGTAAGCACAATTCATGTTACTGTTATGTTTTGATTTCTGAGTTCAGGGCTAAAAACCTTGCTGTCCAGGGAAGCAAGGCTTTTAAATCTCTCACTGATTTAAGGAAAGTGAATTTATGACAAGTTGCCTTTCAAATTGAATTTTGACATTTCTGTTTTTTTCCCATTATTTTCTAAATTCAATGGATGAAAGCATGGAATTTGACAGATTATTTCTTGACATTTTAGTTCCATTAGGAATACCATTTAATATTAGTTAAGCCTTGTTATGATTACAATACTATTTAAAATGAAACTATGGGAGAAAGAGATTTGGGAAAGAGAAAATATCACTTGCCACTTATTAAATTGAGATTTTAAAAGCCAAAGAAGGGAGGGAGAATTTATAAACGCCAGGTGACCTTTAAATGTCACATTCGCTAATATATAAATGTAAACACAGGAAAATGTAATATCTGGTAATAACAGTAAACTGATCAATACAATTACATTATAGGTTCTGTGATATTATAAATTATGCTTTCAGTACAGAATATCAATAGCTTTTTAACACCTTTTAAGATCAAATTACAATGCACTAAATTTCATCTAGTCCCCTGCATGTTATTTATAAGTATGTAGCTTACTTCTATTACTTGGACAGCTCCACGTAATTTAAACTTCTAAATATACAAGATGCTAGAGCATAAATTATTTTTAATATTGAGTTAGTAAAAAATAAGTATCACCTCATTAAGATAGTCCTTCAAAGACATTTATTTTAATAATTTGTCTGAATAATGTTGTTGCTATTAACCTTAGCTTACTTTCAAGAGGGAAATACAGTTCCAAGGAGAATTGGTTACTTGTGCAAATCTCAGTTTTTAACTGAATTACACAATTCAAAACAGCATACACTATTGTAACAATGGGGAAAAATGGAGTAGATACTCATAGTTTTATAGGCCATGTCTACAGTTCTCACAGCATGAGAACAAATATTAAGAGAGCCACTGACCTCTAACAAAAGAGTTTATGGCCTGTCCTTTTTGAGGAGGATGTGGGGTATGATGTTCCATTTGAAGATTCAAAAAAGAAAAAGGTGCTCTTCAATGCCTTCATTTAAAGATCCCACAGAAGAAAACACGGAGTCCCAGTATGTCACCCAAACACCCATTATGAATTCTAGTGTCTAGCCAGGCCTTCTGAAGATGCACTGCATGCACACTTAAAAATAATAGTCACTTAACTTTTACTTGTTTCTAATTTCAGGGACAGGGCTGGGAACAATCTCGTCAACAGTCACGCAGGGCCTGACACAACGCACACACTAGTAAATACTCATAGAATATGCGACGTTAAACTAAAGACACTCAAAATGTAGACTGGTTAGTGTAAGCAAACAGCATCCTTCCACCTAAGTTCCCGCCCCAGTCACTGATGGAGAATTGCTCACAAGATTTCAACCCCAAGGGCCCCATCAGTTCTAACTTCCGAGTGTCTGTTTCTAGCACCAATCAACTTTCTAACTCCAAGGAACAGAAGTAGGGCGGGCCATAGCCCTGGTCAAAACTCACACCTGAAGTAAGCAGCACCTCCAACTACTCCCTTAAGAAGCGGACGTTCTCTCAAACACCTTCTAAAGCAGTGCTTCTCAAATTTCAGGGGTCATTCCAATCACCTGGGAACTTGTTGAAAACCAGATTCAGAGGCAGGGGGCTTGGATTAGGGCACCAGATTGTGCATTTGTGGCCAGCCCTCAACTGACTCCCATGCAGCGTTTCCTCCTATCACCCTCTGAGAAGCAAGGCCCACAAACGCCCAGACATCCAGGTCACTTACATTAGCAAATAAACAAAAGTTGCGAGCACAGGTAGCGCCGAATAAAGTCTCCTGGGCGCTCTGCGTCCGTTGGGCGTCGCCACCCGGTCCCGGGGCCTCTGGCAGGTGCCTCGGGCTCGGTGCGCTCGCGGGTAGCCCGCCCCGCAGCCGCGCGCCCCACCCCCCACCCCCCGCCGAGGCGCTCACCTTCTCTCGGGTCTTCAGGTACCGCTGCAGCGCCTGCTGCGTGAGTTCCCGGACGCGCAGCTGGCCCTCCTTGCAGGGCACCACAATGCCTGTCCTGCCGAAGCACACGGTCACTTTCATCCTGGCCCCCGGTGCCCACGCCGGGCCCGGCCGAACAGGTGTCCGGCCCCGCGGGCACAGCCCCTAATGCCCGGGTACGCCCGGTACGGGCGGGTCCGGGGCCCCAGGGCGCTTTTCCCCGGCGTCCCCTGAGGGCCCAGGGCTCGCGGCGGCGCCCCTCCGCCCGGCGTCGGCGGCCTCGCGGCGGGCGACAATCGGGGGAGGGGGCGGCAACGCGAAGGGCTGCCTCCCAGGTAGCTGGTGACCGGGCACGCGGCGGCACCGCGGCCGGGCTCCTCCTACTGCTGCTCCGGCTCCGGCTCCGGCTCGGGCCCGAACGAGGCGGCTGCTCCGAGCCCGCCAAAGCGAAACTGCCGGCCCGGCTCCGGCCCTGGCCCTGCCCCCTGGCCCTGGCCCGGCCCTGGCCCTGCCCTGGCGGCGGCGGCGGCCGGGCCGGCCCCAGGCCCCGGGCTGGAGTGGGCGGCGGCGGCGGCGGCAGCGCGCGGGGCCGGAGTTGGGAGGAAACTTTTGCGCCGGATCCCAACTCTTCGGCGGCGCGCAGCGCTCTGGGCTCCCGCGGCCCCCGGGCCGACCTGGGCCCGGCTCTTAAAGGGGCCGCGACGCTCCCCGGCCCCGCCGCTTACTCGGCGGCACGGGGCGGGAGCCCTTCAGCGGGTAACTGGAGCCGGGGAGCCTAGTCCCCTCACTCGATCTCTCCCTGGCTCTGTCCCTCCCGCACACACGCTGAGCTCGAGGGAATTGTAACGGGACCTGAGAGCTACCCACCAGGGAATTGAAACCGGATCTCATAAAGCACCCTTGAGGGAATAGCTGGGAGACTGCTGAGCCACACGGTTAAAATGTGGCGACTGGAGGAAGATTCAAGGACAGCCAGGGAGCAGGTGCTTGTCGCCACGCCCACCAAAAACACCCCAGGGAGTGGCGGCTCACAGGTACTGAGCTGCAGGGATGGCCCAAGGGCCTGCCAGGACCCGTGTCTTAAGCAGAGCACCGATTGCGTCCTCTGGAGTCCTGAGATGGCAAAATTAAAGGGTTCTTGGGGATAACGTGGTGGTGGAATCCTTCCTTTTACAGAAGACGAAACTGAGTATTTCCCCGAAGGTCACATCCCAGACCCAGAAATAATAGCATATGTTTACATATATACTTCTGAAAATGTGCCTTCTGTTGTGCATTTGACTAGAAAAACCATTTTAAACACGTTTAGGTTCATGATTTGTCAGGTGAGTGTTCACCACCTATTGAAATAGGTTTATCTGAGAAAAAAATATTAACAAAAAATATTTGTGTCATTCTTAGCTCACATATCAATGAGTGAGCTCCTTTGAGCCTAACAACACCCCTGTAAGGTAAATAACTATTTTTCCCATTTTGTGCATGAAAAATGGTGCCAAAGGAGGTTAAGGAACTGAGTGGACCGTGAAGGTAGTTATGCTAAGAGAAACTCAGTTCTTCCCATGCTAAATCTCTGGTCTCCCCAAGTCGTTTTTCTGGCAAACTAGTTCATCCAACAAGATCCTCGGGGCTACATCCTGTGTTTCTCTACAAAAAAGAATTTGTTCCTGGGGCGCCTGGGTGGTGCAATCCATTAAGGATCTGACTCTTGGTTTCTGCTCAGGTCATGATCTCAGGTCCTGGGATCCAGCCCCCTGTAAAGCTCCCCACTCAGTGAGGAGTCTGCTTAAGATTCTCTCTCCCTCTCCCTCTGCCCCTTCCTCTCTCTCCTTCTGTCTCTCTCTCAAATAAATAAATCTTTAAAAAAATAATTTCCTTTATCAAGACATTTTAAAATTGAACTTGAATTGCCTAGGATGGTATGATAATGTGCAGGAGATTTAATTAATGGGCTCATGAATTTTGAGAGTTTTAAAACTTTTTTACTCATTCATACATGCAATAAATATATATATGGTTGTCCTCTATGCACAGGGGCTTATATAAGGTCAGTGGCATCAAAGAGGATAACGTATACCAAGTTGATTTGAAAAATATATATTAGACAGTATAATTTGGGAGCAAATACAATACAAACCAATTTAAATAAAGACAGAATCTATTTCCTCAATCTTTTCCTCATAAAATCAGAAGATCCAAAGAGTACTCCTCTGAGGCAAGATTGAATCTAGAAACTCAAACAATGTCCTCAGAAGCCATATTTCTGTATGTATTGGCTCTGTGTTCCTCGATGTTGTTCCACTACTCAGTCAGGATCTCTCCAGAGGAGGCAAAGATGGCCACTCCCAGTGTTCCAGGTTTACGCAGCCTTAAAGACAGTCATCTCAGATACCAGTAAGCTTTTTTCTGGTAAGGACTTGCATATCCAAGCTTGAGTCACATACCTTCCCTCTGGCGCTATGATTGGCCAGACCTGGTTCACCTGCCACTAAACCAGGACTGAAAACAGGAGGGGTGAACACCCAAAAGATGGGACAACAAAGCACATTTCACATCCACAAAATATAAGACTGCTTTCCAGCCCTCGGGGGGCTTAAAGGTAGACAGCAGGGAAGACAAGGCCTACAGATGTGAAAAGTTAAGTAGAAACTACAAAACAACAGCAAATTTGATAATCCTACTGAACGTTATTGATTTAGATGTATGCCAGGCACTGTTTAAAGTGAATATAAAGTATAAATAAAAATAGATTATATATTACATATGAACTTATATATGCATATATACATATTCATCATCTATTATGTGTCTGTATCTTATTTTCCTTTGCAATAATCTTATAGGAGAAGTTCTTTTGTTACCCTCCTTTTAAAGATGAAGTTGAGGCTAAGGGAGGTAAAATCACATTCTTAGCAAGTAGCAGAGGCTGGATTAGAACCCAGGCAGTATGACCCCATTCAGACTTGCTAGGAACTGCTATGCTGATCTGACTTGGTGAGTACCAAATGAGTAGAGCAAAGAAACAAACAGATACTAATGCTATGCATTATTATGTGACCCCTAGTTTTAACATTGTGTATTTTATAGACATGTAGAATGGTATAGAACAAAGGATTTTTAGCTGATGAAATGACTGCATTCTTTATGTTCGTGGTTTGTTTCTTTTTTTCTTTGCACTTGCTCCAGACTCTTACTCTTCTGCTCAGATAATGAAGAACTCCTGCTCTTCTTCACACCCCAAACTTCCTCTGGGCCCAGCTTTAGCTCCTCCCCAATACCTAGAGCCCCCATTGTCCTGGCTTTGAAAAGCCCCAGGTTAAGCAGGAAGAACACCCAGGCTCTCCACAACCCACTTACAGAAATATTGGAATCAGCTTGTGTGGCATGCAGAGACCGTGTTGTCATAAGATGAAGGAAGAGACTGAGCTAGGCACACATCTGAATGATGCATTGTGCAATCCTGCACATCCTGGAGTGAACTTTAGTGACCCCAAGCTAGTAATTACAAAAAGAGTCTAGTGTTATTAATTCATGTTTATTAAATAGCCAGATTTAATTTGTTCTTCAGTCTTATCACAGCATACACAGAAACAATTTATCATATATTAAGCGCTATAAAAGAACAGAGTTACAGCACACAGACATTCATGCCCAGCAAATTCCTAAATCAATATTTCATGCCCCATGGGGCTTCTGGACAGAAGACAATAAATAATTCGCCTTGATTGAGTAACACTGGAGGATTCTAGGCCTGGGTTCCATTTTCTTGTTTTGCCTGTTGGATGGATAAATATTGCCTGTGGTGTGATATTTTCCCATTTGTTATCCAACAGCTGAGCAAGCTTTGGAGGAGCTAGTGAAAATCTCATGCAGAGAACAATAATACTGACCAATATTATTAAACCGTTCTGCCGTATGAAAAGCATAACTAAAATGTCAGGTACCATCAGGCATATACTGAATTCTAAAAAAATGATAATTTTTATATATAGTTGACCAGGCATCCATTCTAATGTTTAGCACTGTTAAAACAGAATACATTTTCACCTTTCAAGGAATTTTTATAACAAGCAGTATTTATATCGAATTCAATATTTTTTCATGATAATCTTCTTTCTAAGACCTTTGTAACAATTAGTACAATACATTATGTTCTTGGGGCACCTGGGTGGCTCAGTCGTTAAGCGTCTGCCTTCAGCTCAAGTCATGATCTCAGGAATGGAGCCCCATGTTGGTCTCAGACTCAGGCTCCCTGCTTAGCGGGGAATCTGTTTCTCCCTCTCCATGTGCCCCTCCCCCCGCTCATGCTCTCTCTCTCTCTCTCTCTCTCTCTCTCTCTTTCTCTCTCAAATGAATAAATAAAATCTTAAAAGGAAAAAAAAACAATACATTATGTTCTTAACTTCCTTACGAAAGCAGGTGCCAGAGTGATGTCATAAAAGAAAGAAAAATGGGTATGAGTCTTCATTCTTTCCGTCCATGTTTAAAAGCCAAGGGTTTGGGTTATTGTTTAATTTGGCAAGAATGGGTTTTTCTTAAGAGATGTTTGTCTCTAAGTGCCTGATGGCATTCATTTGTTGACTGTTTCTTTGTTGACTCTTTCTGTAGGTGTTCTTAAGGCACAAATAATAATGTTTTACACCCTGAAGGGAGGATTGTGGGCTATCAGCTTTTTGAAAGAGCCTTATTTATGCATATTCTGTAAGTAATACTCTTAAGTCTCCACAGTGATACAGCTAGACCACCCCTCCTTATACTGAATTACACTCAATGGATATTAATGTCCTGCTTGATTTATGTTTTCCTGAAAAAAAAAAAACCTGGATCATGAAGTGAGTATATCTTTAAGAAAAAATTAAACAACCAAAAGCAAGGAAACTCTTCAATTGATGTTGTATTAAGAGTTGAGCATTAGTTCTATGTTTGCCCTCCATGTGTGATCTCCTTCTGAAGCACATCGTGAATGCTGGCCACTCGGAAGAGGTCCTATGCAGACTAGCAAGCACCAGGTCCTCTCCCCACGAGGCTTTAGTGACAGACTTAAAAAGGAGGCCCATGGTGATGCTCAGGGATGCTCTCCAACAAGTTCAGTTACCCAAGGATAGCTCCTGAGGTGAGGTGGCAATCAAGCGTTCTCTTTTCAGTTCCCTCACTTTTCCTAAGGCCTCCTTCTGGGCTCCTTATCCCTTTAGTTGGTGAAGTGAGTTGGTGTTGGCGTAATTGACAGGAGGTAGAGAAAGAAGTGAGATTTGACACCAGATGCGTCAATGTATCAAAGGATTAGAGGCAGAACAAGTAGACTGGAGCTAGACAGACTGAGGTTCCAAAGCCACTTATGGCTAATACATGGTGAGGCAGGCTTCACGGCGTCTCTTGACCAAACGGGATGATCACATACATAAAGCACCCAGCACAGAGTAGGCAAAATGTATTGCCATCTGCCACCTTTTATTCTATTTACTAGCATTTCTAAATGCCATTTATTTTCACTGTGCCTGAAACTACTCCTGGAAAGAAACATATCAAATGACACTCAGAAGCTACACATCATCATTCTCATGAAAGTCTTTGAAGCCCGAGTGTAATTCGATCTGTAATGAAGGTGCCACCCTTGCAGCAAAACAGTAAGATTTGTGTCATGTTTCACGATCTACATATTATGAAATGTGTTGCTCAAAAAATAATCCTGGTGGGGCGCCTGGGTGGCTCAGTCGTTAAGTGTCTGCCTTCGACTCAGGTCATGATCCCAGGGTCCTGGGATCGAGGCCCACATCGGGCTCCCTGCTCCGTGGGAAGCCTGCTTCTCCCTCTCACACTCCCCCTGCTATGATCCCTCTCTCGCTGTGTCTCTCTCTGTCAAATAAATAAATAAAATCTTAAAAAAAAAAAAAATCCTGGTCATAATAGCCTAGTACATGAGAATCATAGAATTCCAGAGCTGAAAGTGGCCTTAGAGATTATTTGTATACCTCATTTCATAGATGAAGACACTAGGGACTGGAAAGATCAGGTGAGCAGCCAAAATCAGTACCCAGATCCTTCAGGGTGTACTCCCGCACTTTCTTCACTTTCCTGTCTATCTGGTAATCAAATTTATTTATTTATTTGTTTGTTTGTTTGTTATTTATCTATCTTTTAGCAAGAGAGTTGAACAGTGGGGGTGGGGGTGGAGAGGGCGAGCAGAGAGAGAGGGAGAAAGAGAATCTCAATCAGGTTCCACACTCATCGCAGAGCCCCACATGGGGCTCAATCACACAACCCCAAGATCATGACTCTGAGATCACGACCTGAGCCAGAACCAAGAGTCGGATGCCCAGTTGATGAGCCACCCAGGTACTCCAGCCTGGTAATAGCATTTAAAACAACAGATATTTGACCAACATTGGTTCAAGGCTTTGAACTTTCACTGGGCCAAGAGGTGATGGTAAAGAGCTCATTCTTCTATCTCTTCCTGCTGTTGTGATTTAAACTTAAGAGTCTGAACCCTTGTTCTTGCTGTGATTGTAAATGGCAAAAAGGTTTGCTAAGTGTTGGGGCGCCTGGGTGGCTCAGTTGGTCAAGTGTCAGACTCTTGGTTTCTGCTCAGGTCATGATCCCAGGGTCCTGGGATGGAGCCCTGGCCTCTGTCTTGGGCTCCCACTCAGCAGAGGGTCTGCTGTCCCCTCCCCCCCACTCCCTCCCTCTGCCCCTCCCCCTCAGTTGTGCACTCTCTCTCTCTCTTTCTAAAATAAATAAATCTTTTTAAAAAAAAGATTTGCTGAGTGTTAAAATGACTATTTCAGGAACTAGAAAACCATCAAAAGACTTTAAGCAGGAGAATGACATGATCAGATTTCTGCTTGGTAGATATAGAGGACCTGTGGGACAGACAAAAGCCTTGTTTAGTTCACTCATTCCATCATTCATTTCTTTAGGCATCAGTATTTACTCAACACCTATAATCTGCTGAGCACAAAGAGATCACAAAGCTTCCTCTGGCGAGGAAGACAGATGACAAGTGACTAACCAAATAAACAAAATATTTACAGATTGTGAAAAGGTGTAATGAAGGGTATAAACAGCGGCTGTGTGATAGAGAATACATGAGTAAGAGACAACCTGTTTAGATTGGATGGACCAGAGAAAAAATAACTTTTGTAAGAAACCCAGAGAAGAAGGAGCAGGGCATGAGGTTGAAGAGACTGTCTACAACAATGGCCTCCAAAAAGACTAAGGCCATTTAGATGTTGGGGAGGGCAGACTGGAGTAATCTTTCAGGATCTGTCCCAGATATAAGGTGGCAAGATTTTAGGAGGAATCAGGAAAGACTGGTTTCTAGTTAGGAGGGGAGTTTATTTTTATTTCTTTTTTAAAGATTTTATTTATTTATTTGACAGAGAGAGATAGCGAGAGCAGGAACACAAGCAGGGGAAGGGGGAGAGGGAGAAGCAGGCTTCCCTGGAGCAGGGAGCCCAATGTGGGGCTCAATCCCAGGACCCTGGGATCATGACCTGGGCCGAAGGCAGATGCTTAATGACTGAGCCACTCAGGCTCCCCAGGAGGTGGGTTTATTAATTAAAGATAGAGAATCTTGGAAAGGTGGGGGCGTGCTGAGGATAGTAGGGAAAGAAGAGTAAGTTCAGTCTAGGACATTTTGAATTTTAGTGTTCCTAGAAGGGAACCAGGTAGAAGTGCTTAGTTAGCCAGAAATACAAGGTTTGAAGCTCAGGAATCTGAAGACTATGGTATGTGGTATGTGGGGTTTGGGGGAACACGATTTGAAGTTCAACTCATCAGAATGGAGGAGATCATTCAGAAAAGGAATTTGGAATGAAAAGGCAACGGAGCTTAGACTAGAATCCTGGAGAATGTCAGTATTTAAGAAGAGAGAGATCCAGCAGTTACACATGTGTATGGGGATGCATTATTAATTACAAGTTATTGTGTTTATTCTATATAAGGTATTACCAGTTTCAAAGGTGTGATAAGAAAGGGTGCCCTAGTGAAGTCATAATGGTAGAGAACAGGAAATTTAATGTTAAGAATAGGAAGCAAGATACTTTGACTGGAACAGATAGGCTTCATTGGAGCATAACATAGGATATAAGGTTATAACGATACGGAAAGAAAGAAATGAGGGAAATGATTGAGGGAGAGCTCTGAGAACTCGACAGAGAAGTTTGGTTCTGTTTCACCAAAGAAATACCCTCTAGGTACTTGAGCAAAGGAGTAATATGCATAAAATAGCATTCGATAGTCCTTATTCTGACATCTTCATGTACAAAGAATTAGAGTAGCAAATGACTGAAGAGGCACCTGGGTAGCTCAGTTGTTGAATGTCCCACTCTTGATTTCAGCTCCGGTCATGGTCATGATCTCAGGCCAAGGGATCAAGCCTGGCTACAAGCTCTGGGTTGGGGTCCATGCCCAGGTGAGGGAGTCTGCTTCTCTCCTTTTCCCTCTGCCCCTTGCCCTGCCGGTGGGTGTGAGCCAAACTCTTTCTCTCTGAAGTGAATAAATAAATCTTAAAAAAGAAAAAAAAGGGAAGGTGGGGGAGGATCCAACAGAAGTTTGTTGGAGTAAATCACACAAAACTAAATTTAAGTATGTTAAATGTAAATTTATCCAATGTATACATAGTTGTAGAATATCCCCATGCGTACATGTATTTGTCCAAAGTAATAGACTATGGGATTGTTTAATGTCCAGTCCTATGACTATACTATTCCATGCATGGGAAGTGAGGGAATGCCATATGACTCGGGGTCCAGTCAGACAAACTGAAAACACACCCCATCTCAAACAAAGGGAATCAAGTGTAAGAAATTAATTACACCGTCAATGGAGGAGCTGAAAAGCCAAACAAGAAATAGTAAGGCAACTCAGAGATTAGCCATAGCATGAAACTGCTTCTTTCTCTAGCATTAGTTGGATTCTGGGAGGAGGTAATATTCGCAGAACCCAGAAACTGGGCAGCTTGGCAGAAGCTAGAACCGTAGCAGAAATTGCCTTGCCGACACTGGGAGCCCAGAAAAAGGAACTGTCCAGAAAAGACCTGAAACTATAAGGAGGCTATAGTCTTAAAAACACAGCCAGAAGAGGAGGAGGAGGGTGGGAATAAAGGAGGGAGAAGGGAGGAGGGGAGAAGGGTGAGGAGGGAGGGAAGAGGAAGCAGGAAGTGAGGGAAGGAGGGATAACCATACCCCTAGACTCTGCTCTCCTGCCCTCCATGCCTCTACCAGGGCCTCATACTAGCCGATCTAGCTAGAAGCCAGTGAGCAAGGAGAAGGGCAAGGAGGCATTTGGGAGTAAACATAATGACTGGCCCAGAAGTCATTTCTTGGTGGGCTTCGATAGTAATTCATAAATATAGATTTTAATTCTCACTAACATTTTAGATTGAGGAAAAGCACTAATAATATTTCTAATTCACTTTGGTATATTTGTGAAAATAATTTTTTTCTCCCAGAGTAGACGAAATTCATGCTTTTCTCAAGAGAAAGCGCTTCTACATTTTAACAGTGAAATAGCAGCTTTTCTCTGATTGCCAAATAACTATTAATTTCCATCATTTAAGAAATCAAAAAAATTCTTACCCTTAGTCATCAAACTCAAGTTAATAGTTTTGTTTAGCTATGATTACACAGGCCTATAAGCAGCAAATCCAAAAATCCTATTAATATTAAATGTTGAATATGTCTAACTACAATGCTATCTGATAATATTTCATTTATTTTATATACCGTAATTTCAGATACTAATCCATGGATTTATGACAGAAGCTTTGAAGACTATCCAAGTCTAAAGTTGTGATTCCTTTGTATAAAATTATTTGTAAAAGCCATTAATACTTTACCACATGTGGACATGAATAGTGTGATTTTTTATTTCAACACTATCAGGAAAATTTGATTTAATTAGTATTTGTCCTTTAAGAGTGTGTACTCTTGTTAGTACATACTTCTTAGAACTCTCTGCAATTATCTTCAAACTCATTTTTGTTTAGCCAGAATTCAAATATAATAAAGAATACAAATAGGTTATATGTGGATTTCAACATATTTCACAAGACCTAAAAGGGGTAACTTCACAGCAAATAAAAAGAGCTATCAATTTGCCAAGTGCAATGTAAGCTTTTGGTACATGATACCCCCCAAATGGTTGTATAAATGAGGGGTAGCATATGTTGATCACGACCTCTACCAAATCCAATGAGCTTTTTCTAGCTGCAAATTCCTTATTGTAGACCCCTACTCAACACAGTGCCAAGCTCTTTGAAGGACTAGGATTGCTGTTGATTCAGCTCCACTCTTGGTGTAAGAGTGGCTCCTGATGTAACGACAGCCATCCATAGGCCAACTGATGATCCAAGACATAACCTGATGTTAAGAGTTATACCTGATAAAGTAACTGGTTATTGGCTAAGCTGATCAAACTGACTCCTTGTAGTCAGAGGTTTGGCTACTTGTTAGTGAAAGAACTAAAAGGCCAATTCAATTCTAGAGACTCCAGTGGTCCACGAAAAAGAAGAGAGCTCTTTTGGAGCCTCAGTTTCCACAAACCTCCCAGTACCAACCTGCAGGCACCGTCGTCACAATAACCCATTATTTTTCATTACATCATTTTGAGTGAGGCCAATCTGTAAACCAAAACCAACTATCTCTAGCAAAGAACACAGGTATTAATAAATACAAAAGAAATCAGTTCATGAACAGTAAGTTGATGAACAATAAGTCATGGACCCAAGGGTTTTAAAATATATTGCTGTCAGTGTGAACCCAGGGTCTGTTAGCAATGAACTGGATTAGAACTGGAGAAACCTGACAGTTCATGGATACTTGAGTAACATTTCTGGAGGAAAGGAATTTGAACACTGATTTTTAGGAGTTGCTAAGGATGTCAGGAGTGGGAAGATCCACCCTGAGTCAAGGAATGTGACTTTTCTGCATTCCAGAATAGAGGGATGGATGTTTCCCTCTAAGTCCTAAATAACTGCATTTGAACATTGCACTATGGCAGACACATACAGAAGCAATGAAATTCCAATCTTGAGAAACAACATGTTAGGAGGAACTCCTTGGAAGAGCATTTGCACCCCCCTAGAGCAACAGTGTATGCTGTGATACATCACATAGGTCCACCTTGAGGACTGGACACTCATTCTCCTGGTGCCAGAATTGTTGGTAGCTGAGGTTTCAGCTGAAATACCATCCAATCTCCCTCAGTGGAATAGATCCAACAGAACCTACCCCAAATCATACCTTATTCACAGGGCAGCCCACATGCTAACATACATTGAATGATCTACTAGAGTGAGGAGGGTAAAGGTCCAGGTCCCTTGCCTTAGGACTGGTCAACTCTGAATGGTCATCTCAGTTACATTGGACTTTTGTTGAAAATGCCTCTCCATGCAGTTCCTTTCTCTGCACTATCCTACTTTGTTTACCTCCACACAAGAATTACTTTGAGCACACTCCCCAGTGAATGTCTCCATATGAGTCTCCAACTCAGAGTCTATTTTCCAGATAATCCAACCTAAGACACACTGTAATAAAAAAAACTGTTAAGAATTCACAAGCACAATGCTTTGCACATAAATGAGGGCTTAGGATGACCAATTAACGAACTTAAAGGTAAAAATAAATGGATAAATAAATTAGAGAATATATTGTAAATGCTTCCAGTTGTTTAAAAAAAAAAAAAAAGCAGACTAGCAGAGAATACAGCCAAAGATACTTAGTTTATGATAATTCAGTAGTTGTGGTTCGCAATTGGCCCAGATACAATGGCCTAAACTTCCATTATCTGAATGCCTTTGGGCAGGGCTCCTAGAGGCGTAGAAGAGTCAGTCTGGGGAAGGCAGTCACTGCAAGAAAAACACACCTCTCTGATGTCTCATATTCTATCTAAAAATATAATTTGAATTTTGCATTAGACCTCATAGTATATCCATATTGTTTTAATAGAAAATATGTTTTGGATTACTTCCTATCAGGAAAAAAATTTCTCCCCACCTTTTGGCTAGAGGATAAGATGTTATTTCAATTAGTCTTTCAACTTCATCCAGGCAATTTCTCATCTCTGCCTTAGGTTTATAATGTCTTGTGAAGTCAATCATCTAAATAGGCATCTAAAAATGATAATAGATTCTTTGCAGCTTTATGAGCTAGACCAGAGTAATCACTGAGGAAACGCCCATTCAGTCATTCAGCAAGTATTTATCAAGTGGCTACTATAGATCAGGTTCTGTTTTAGGGATATGCAGTATGCTATAGGCTGAATGTTTGTGTCCCCTCCAAATTCATATAGTGAAATCCTAATCCCCAATGTATTGATGGTATTTGGAAGTGGAGCTTTGGGGGTGATCATGAGGATGGAGCCTTCATGAATGGACTTAGTGCCCTTCTAAAAGAAACCCTGGAGGGCTCAGTCACCCCTTCTACCAGGTGAAAACACTCGAGAAGATGGCCATCTATAAACTAAGAGGCATACTCTTACCAGACATGGAATCTGCTGCTACCTTGATCTTCAACTTCTCCGGAACTGTGAGGAATAAATTTCTGTTGCTTATAAGCCACTCAGTCAATGATATCCTGTTATAACAGCCCAAACAGACAAAAACACGGTTGTAAACATGAGATACCATCCCTCTGCTCACCCGGAGGTTACATGTTATTGAGAAGATACTGAGATCAGCAGAATGTGGCCAAGAGGGAATTAATGAAAATTTTCATTCTACTATTGGTGACAATTTCAATAAACTCTTCCCCCTGTGAGATTGTGTCACTTCTGACATGTAGTGGCAGATAAGTGATTTTGATCTACTTGTCCGTTTCATATGTGCCTTGGAGAAATACTGAAAGGATATTTTAAGTGATGAAAGACAACTGATGAGACGATTGTTTATTTCTCAATCTACAATTTTCATCAAATTTAAGAACTAAGAGTGGTGATCCATAGAATCAACTTTCTTTAGCCAACTCTCAAACTTTGTTTTCATTACAACCATTTTGTCATGTGCAATGAGAGCTTCCACGGTTTTGCCTTGCAGACACTGATTGTAAGAACCGTCAAAATTAAAAAAAAAAAATCTGCTCACTAAATCAAATTTTTGAGCTACTCCTTAATTTACAGTGAAGGGGAACAATGAATTCATTCTCCTCTTCTAAGATTTTACCCCTAATCCTAATCTTCTCTCTCTCTCTTTCTCTCAATCTCCCTCCCACTCCCTCTCTCTTTATGAGGTAAAATAAAAATTCAATCTTGAGGAAGTCAGTCCTGTACCTTTTCCTACCCCATTAATGTGCATCTGGGTAATTGGCTAAGTTTTCAGAATTGCTTCTCATTTTATTACCAGTGACCTCACCTAAAACCACCGAATTTGGGAATTTTTAGTTTTAATCAGTCAGGGTTCTAGGAAGCCCGCTTAAATTGGGTTAAGTGATGAGACTTTAATAAAGGGCACTTTACAGGTGTGGGCAGCTTTAAGTAAACCAACAGTGGAAAGAGCAACACTTCAGAGTTGGCAAAATGGGAACAAATGACCACCCGTCTGCAGAGTGTTATGGAAAGGGCCATTTGACATGACTGCCAGCCTAGGCAGCCATGTGGCAGGAAGGGAACTGGGGGAATGAATGCATCAATACAGTGACACACCTCAGAACTCAAGAGTTCAACTAAGCAAATCGGCTCAAAAGGGTGAGGCTAGAGTCAGTAAAAGCTAAGCCAGAACTGTAACTCGTGAAGGGTTGGCTAATGAGTTTCCAGATTAAATTCCAATCAAGAGATTAGAGGAAGGCAGTAGTGGAAGCCTGGCAATTAACGTGTTGAAAACTGTGGCAAAGACAATAACATTAACATATCTAAGAGAAAATTGTGTTACCAGAAAACCCTCTCAAAGGTCCCTGAGGATAAAAGGAGGGACTGAGAACTTGGCCTGTCAGTCCCTAACTCAGACCAAGAAAGAAGCGCCCTCACCAGGAGATTCCAGTCCTCTCTGTGGTTGGTGCTTTCCTCAGTGGGGGGAGAATCTATTTCAAGCACTCTTAGCTGAAGGACCCTTCATTAAGAAAACCTAATTCCCATTTGTTTGTACTTAATATTCACCAAGCAATCTCAACTGTAGGTTACATTTGCATCTGTTTGCCTCAGGGAGAAAATGTGAGATCCAAACACCACTTCATGAATGTCTAGTCTAAGTGCCACCTTGAAGCCGGGTGCATCAGTTAAGCGCACAGGCGACTGAGCCAGATGTCTGGGTCCTGAGCTGGGCTCTGCCACTTACCCTCTGTGGGATCTTGGGCAAGTTACTCAACCTTTCTGCGTCTTCGTTTCTTTGTTGTAAAGGGAATTAATAGTAGAACGTATGTACCTTATAGAATTGTTATGAGAATTGACATGAGGGGTGCCTGTCAGCCAGCTAAGTGTCCAACTCTTGATCTTAGCTCAGGTCTTGATCTCAGAGTCGTGAGTTCAAGCCCCACGCTGGGCATGGAGCCTACTTAAAAAGAAAAAAGAGAGAGAATTGACATGAAATAAAAGAATTTAGAGCAGAGGTTTTTTTTTGTTTTTTTTTTTTTTAAAGATTTTATTTATTTATTTGAGAGAGAGAGAATGAGAGACAGAGAGCACAAGAGGGAAGAGGGTCAGAGGGAGAAGCAGACTCCCCGCCGAGCAGAGCGCCCGATGTGGGACTCGATCCCGGGACTCCAGGATCATGACCTGAGCCGAAGGCAGTCGCTCAACCAACTGAGCCACCCAGGCGCCCCCTGTTTTTTTTTTTTCTTTTAATCTAAACTAGAATTTTGTGAATTCAGTTGGTTTGAATCAGTTCCTCAACACTTTATCATTTGGGGGCTCTAAACGGCTATTAGCCAGACACACAGACTAAGAAGCAGTCCTGTGACTACCCAATGAGAGAACCCCTGGAAATCACGTCCGGACAATACCACCTTTCTGTTGTGTGGTGGGTGAGAACGGGACAGGGGGAGGTGCGAGTTGCTTTCCTAAGTCTGACTCCTACAACTCTATGGCCAAAGAACATGCTGCCACCTAACTTCCAGTCTGGAGGCAATAAGGGAATGGAATCTGGCTGTGGGGCAGCTTCCCAGCCTCTCTACCTGCCTTTTCCCCCAGCCTTTCATCTTGGTAGCGAAAATCCAGACTCAAATGAGGTAGAGCTGAAAGTCCTTGGGAAAAGTACACCGTGCACATGCAAGGTTTTATTGCTCAAATCACTTTGCCCAAGGGCTCAGGCTCCAAGGCTAAAGTACAGCTTCTGAGGAAGTCTAGTTTCAGAGGTATGTCTGTCATCTCACATAAGCAGGAGCAAGGAGCAAAGGCTAAGGGTTCCTTCTAAAGTAGGACTAGCACTAGAGAGATGACAAGATACTCTTTGCAGTGTGGTTCTTTGAGTCCAAACAAATCCATACAACAACTTTTGAAACAGTAATCGTGCTGCATCCACGAATGCACCTCCCCATCCTGTAAGTCCTATAAATGAACTCCTCTGAACTAGAACTCTCAGTGCACGCTCTTCAAATTTCCCACCAGAAGTCACAAAACTACCAGTAAAGTTCATGTTGGGGAAGCTGTCAGCTCAACTGCTTCTGTATGCTCTGTCTACTCCACCTGAACTCTGACTTGAATAACACCATCACTTTTCTTGAAGAAGGCTCCCACCACGTCGCTCTTTACTCAGACTCAGGTCTCATTGCTTTTCCCAGACAATGATCCTGCCAGGGTGCAGCTAGCTCTGCTTTGTGAACACCAGCCATCTGTTTATGCCACCCTCTCTGCGTCCTGCAGCTGTTGTATCCTCACCTTAAACATGGGACCAGCCAGGGGCCTGGCAAGAGACAGATGGTACACTCATAGGGCTCACTGAAAAGAGTTTAATGTAGGGCCTCTTGCAGATGTGGGCAGGGTGAAGGGAGCTGACCAGGAATGTTGTTGAGAAATTTAACAAGCAAAAAGCCCACTGGCTAGAGGCCTGAAGATGCAAGATGAGAGGGCGGCTGCCAGCTTCTAGAGATAGCCGATCTCTCTTCTTCTCTTCTCCATTTGCCAGAGGTTCTTATTAGCTAAATCCAACTTGAAAACATGGGCAAGGAAGCCTTAGTGATGCAGTCCCTGAGGTGGTTTCTCCAGGGGTGGCAAAGGACCTAGGAAAGTAAACCAGAGACTTATTGGCACAAACACTCCTCTACCATTCTTTTTAAAATAATATTTACTGGTTTTCTCTCTCTTGATTATAAAAGTAATATATTTTTAGGGCACCTGGGTGGCTCAGCTGGTTAAGCATCTAACTCTTGGTTTTGCTCAGGTCATGGTCTCAGCAGAGACTCTGCTTGAGATTCTTACCCCTCCTCCCTCTCAGTCCCCCTCTACTCCTCCCCCCATGCATGCTCTCTCTCTAAAATAAATAAATAAATAAATAAATAAATAAACAAAATCTTTAAAAAAGTAATATATGTTCATGTAGAACAACTTCAACATACAAAAAAGCACATATAAGAAAATAAGAGCAACCCATAATTCTGTTACCTAAAGCCAACCACTATTTACATAATATCTGTATCATTTGGGTTCTACTTTTTTATATTCAACAAGATATTATAAGCATTTCACCTATGTCACTAAATATTATTTAAAAACATTATTTTTTTAGTGGCTGCATAGATTTCCATCTTTTGGGCTCACCAAGGTTTGTGTACCCGGTCTGTTAATGTTAGCATTTAGATTATTTCTATTTCTTTACTATTATACATAATATGGAAGCAACTACCCTCATATGTCAATATGATTATTTTCTTAGAAGCGCTAGGAATGGAATTACTGAGTATCACATTTTATAAACATTTCAGGGCCCTTTATGTATATTGTCAAATTATACTCTGCCAACAGTGTAGAGGAGTACCCATCTCCCCAAGCCCTCAGCTCCTGGAGAATCAGTCTCATATTTAATTTTGCTTGCTACAATCAGGTAGCTCAATGGTAATGAACTGTACAATAGTAGATACATAAATTTTGTGGCACAGCAGGCCAGAAGAAGAAATGTTGACTATGGGAGAGAGCATAGAAAGGAGGCAAGAACACTGATGACTTCAGTTCATGTCTCTGGGATCTGGCACATCATCTAGCACAAAGAACGTGCTCATTAAGATGGTGGAACAAAGAAATCCAAAGTTTCTAACTTGCGCACTGGCTAGTGGGGATGCTCTAAATTGAGAAAAAAAAAAAACAGTCCACCCCAGTCCTATCTTGTAAACAAAGCTGGCCCTCCTAGCACTGCAAACACTGAGTGAGCTTGAGTCCATGCTGGACAACGTGGCTGTATACAAGGTCGCTCTTGAACCACCTCACCTTGCTTTTATTTCCCTCTCTCTCCCAGCTCTCAGTGTCTGCTTTTGGACTTCTACCATGTTTGGATCATTAGTTTAGACAACCGCTTTGCGTTCAGCATTAAATTAAGGCCATGGGGTGGTTAGCCAAAACTACCTGAGTTCAAATCCCAGCTCTGCCACTTACTAGTTATGTGACCTTAGAGCAGCTTTTTCAATGCCTAAGGTTTCAATTTCCTTTTGTGTAACTGGGTCTAATGACAGTATCCATAATGCTATCATAAATTACCACAAACTTAGTGGTTTCAAACAGCACAGGTTTTTATTTTACAGTCTGAGGGTCAAAGGTCTGAAATCATTCTTCATGACAAAATTCAAGGTACTGGCTGGGCTATACTTCTTCTGGAGATAGTAGGGGAAAATTCCTTCCTATCCTTTTGCAGCTTCTAAGCGGTTGCACATTCCTTGGCTCAGCACTTCATCACTTCAACCTGTGCCTCCATTTTCACCTCCCCTTCTCTGCCTCTGACCCTCCTGCCTCCTTCTTATAAGGACCCTCTGATTACATTGTGCCCACTCAGATAATCCAGGATAATCTTCCTATCTTGAGATCCTTAACTTAATCACACCTACAAAGTCCATTTTGCCATGAAAGGTAACACATTCACACGTTCCATGGATTAGGACATGGGCACGGCGGGGAAGCCATTATTTGCCTTATTTTCTTGTGAAATAACAAACGATAAAAATCAAATAAGTTATCTATGAAAACTGCCCAACACAGCACTTGACCTATAAGAAACAGGCAATAAATGTTGGTTATAATTTGTGCTAACCCTTTTCTCTCCTCCCTTCCTCTTCCTCATGTTGTAGACTCTCTTAATTTGTTCAATTTATCCAACCTCCTTCCCTCTCCTCCTTTCTGGGGAGGAATTTCACAAAAGAGGATCTGATATAGGGGGCATTAATGAGTTCTGTTTTGAATGTGTCGAGTTTGAAATGCTTGCAGGGCAAACGGATGGAAAATGTTTAGCAGGCAACCGAGAAATTGGCTCAGCGGAAATACTGAGGCTGAATATAGATTTTGGAATCAGGAAAATAGTAGAATTCACAGGATCTGATGTAACTGATGAGAGAAGGTGTATAAAAAAGGAGAGAGCAAGATTGAAGATGGATCTTGGGAGAATCAACATTTAAGGAGAAGGAAGGTGAGGAATCTTCAAGGAGACTATGAATAAGTGGATAGAGAAGTAGAAGTTCACCAAGAGGGACATGCCTTTCAGGCTAAAACAGGAGGGGATTCCAATGAGGAGAGGTGTGGTAACAAAGTTCTAGAAGGGACCAGAAAGATGAAGACTGAACTTGGCAAGTAAGTTAGCAGTGGTCTTTTTAGGTAGAACTTCAGTTGAGCAGTAGATACATAAAGCAGATTTGAGCTGTCACAAATATTTGTTGCGTGTTTTAATGAATTGTGGAGTGAATGATTGGTGAGGAATGGAGAAACAAGTGAGGCTTCATAGAATGTGGCTGTTAAAGAAAAAGATGTGGTGGCAGGTGAATTGGTCATGATGGGCAAGGAAATATTTGTTTTAAGGTGAGGAAGACTTCTCTGTGTTTATAGGCCCCAGTGAAAGAGCCGGCAGGAAAGCTGGTATTGTTGACACAAAGCCTGGGGTGCTAATTCTTGGAGCATATTCTTAAAAGGGGTTGGATGGAAGTTAGATTAGCAAACAATGGACCCAGGTAAGGCCAGATAAAGTGATAGATGAATCTGAATATAAAAGAGGGTGGAGATTTTAAGGAAATTCCCGCGGGATTGCTTCTATTTTTTTCTGTGAGGTTGGAGATAAGGTTTTCAATTCAGAATGAGGGTGCCTGCAGGAAGAGTAGGTGGCTTTGAGTTGAAAGAGCCACTCCTGTGAATAACAATGTGAATCAACTAGGTTTACCTGAAGTTGGCTCAGTATGACCAGGGTCTCAATAATTGAGTTCAAAAACTGCATTTCCAGGGGTGCCTGGGTGCTCAGTCGTTAAGCGTCTGCCTTCGGCTCAGGTCATGGTCTCAGGGTCCTGGGATCGAGCCCCGCATCGGGCTCCCTGCTCCGCGGGAAGCCTGCTTCTTCCTCTCCCGCTCCCCCTGCTTGTGTTCCCTCTCTCACTGTGTCTCTCTCTGTCAAATAAATAAAATCTTTAAAAAACAAAACAGAACTGCATTTCCAATGGAGTCCACAAACAGGGTTGTATGGTTTTCTTGGAACAGCAAGCTGAGAATTAGCAAGGTGGGCAGGACGAGTTAGGGGAACCAGAGAATGGAAGGTCTTGGTAAGGGTGTGGTTAATAACAGAGGATCCAGTTACTTCACCATCAACATTCCTTGACCGTCCATACCATTCCTGATTTTCCTAGTTGTTGGTAGCCTTCTACTGAACTTGACCTCGGACACTTAGTCACTCACCTCCACTTCATTTACAACTGCTCCCTCTCAAACCTCTTCGTCTCTGCGAGTCTCCTCTAACTAAGATTCATACACTCTTCACCCCTCCTCCTCCTGTCCATTTGACCCTCAGTCTCTCAATCTCTCCTCTTTTCTTTGAATTAATATGCTTTCCTGGCCAGCTTATACTCTGTGTTTAGCGTTTGCACATTTCCACTCAGATATTTCTGTGAGTACCAAGGAGAAATTGGCATCCTTTTTCTTCCCCACATTTCCCTCATAGCAAACACATACAGTTTGAGAATGAATGTCTGGGTTGCAGCTGCTTGGGGAGATCCATACTATTTGAAAAAATTCTGGTTCTGGATGACTAAATTCTGACGCAACTCCCAGTGTTTGAATCTGTTCCTGAGCCGGCCTTGGGGTAAGCAGGTGGAAATCAAATCCTGGTTCTGATTAAGAGCACACCCCCACTCATTGCCAGCCTTAGATTTCCTGATGGTTGACTTCTGCTGGCCTAATTTTTATTCATTGCTCTTCTCCATTGAGAGAACCAAATCACCTTCCTGCAGCTGAAAAATAAGGCATTATTTCACTAGGACACAGTACTCAGTCAACTCAAGGGAGTAGGATTTATTCTGCACTCTGAGGCTCTACAGGGTATGAGATCACAGTGGGTAATAATCGGCAAAAAGAGAACTTGGGAAATTATTGTCATTCATTTGCAAACTCATTCAACCTAACCCAACTTACCATTCTCATGTACTTTATTCTCTATCATAGAAAGTATTATTCTTATGCTGATAGTGATTTGGATTCTTCAGATAAAAGGAGCATGGTCTTTCATAATTTATACAAGGAAGGAGGATGCTATGGAAAGCTAGACAATGTGAGTATAAATCTTGTTTCTTTGTACAACTATGTGCAAATGACTACATCTCTCTCTCTGTGTACTTATCTGTAAAATGGGAGTACCTATACCTATTGCATATGATTCTCATTAGGATTAAATAAAACAGTGTCTAAAGTACCTAGGATGATGCCTCGTGGTACTTCTGGTGGATTGTCTGCTGTTGACTCATCACTACCATCACCACTCTCTTGGAAGTATGGGGAGTGTATTTCCCAGGACCTCCTTCTCAGCATGGTTTTGGGTTACAGTTTGTTTTTAAAGATTTTATTTATTTGTTTGAGAGAGAGAAAGAGAGAGAGAGCACGAGCTGGGGGGAGGGGCAGAGGCAGAAGGAGAAGCAGACTCCCTGCTGAGCAGGGAGCCCGACATGGGGCTCGATCTCAGGACCCTGAGATCATGACCTGAGCCGAAGGCAGACGCTTAATGGACTGAACCACCCAAGCATCCCTATTTGGGTTACAGTTTGTTAATGAGGATCAGATATGGCAGCTTTTTCCATGTGGCCCTTTGCAGTTTATGGTTCTTCTCTATGGCCTGCATTGCTGTTTATGGTGCTACTTTGGTGGCTAGACGCTCTAGGACTTCTAGACTCTCCTGAGTGTTCTGATAATGCCACCCATGCCGATCCTTCAGGAGCGTGGTTTGTGACTGTTCCTTGAGACCTTTAATTGTAGGCTTCCAGCTCCTCCTTCCCACAGCTTCAGATGGCTGTTTTCTTGACCACACCTAGAATGGTACAGTACCAGAATGTCTCTACAGAAGTCATCCCTAAAATCATACCACACATGTTTAGAAATAATCTCACTGAAACATTAACTCTTTACTTAAAAAAAAAAAAAGAAAATTATTTTGGTTCTATTTCTCTATAACATTCCAAACTTCTTTACTATTTTTTAAAGGCAGATTAAACACCCTGTCCAAATGAAAATTTTATATTTGTTTATTCAACTATGAAAAGCCTCAAACATCTAATAACTATTTTTAAAACTGGACTTCATTGGTATTTTATGAGCCTCTTCAATTAATCTGACATACTAAAATTTACTACTATTACCATTACTAGTCTGTGTTATTATCTGAGTTCGTTCCTCCCATTATGATTTACTGAGGATGGATCTCCTGTTAAGAGGTTAACAATTACTTTTTCATCTATTTCCCCACAAATTACTCTGCTGTTTATATATGCTAAAGCTATAATTCATGAATGAGCGTTAGGTCACTCAATGTATTTTCTAATTATGTGGGTAATTTTTTAGATTGATTTTGTTTAGCAGTGTGAATAAGTCATTTTTAAGAATGTTTGATCTTATCCAATCTCCCTACTGGGTCATCTAGAAAAAGGGGTCTCAGAAGCTGGGGCGAAGTAGGAGTGGGAACCAGGTGAGGCATGGGGTAGAGGTAAGCTGAAGGCTGAGTTCTAAGCTGAGATGGAAAGCAAGTCAGAATATAGGCTTCAGGGACAGGTGGAGAGAATGATAATTGCTGATGTTTATTGAGCTCTGATAGCTCAGTCCCTATTCTAAGTCTTTATGTACATTATTTGCTTAACCCACAGTCCTAGAAAGTACCTGGTATTTTTAAATCCCTGTGTCAGTCAGTGACCCAGCAGGATATGGAAAGTTAGTGCAGATAGGATCATGAAGACAGTTTAGTGAAGAGACTATATACAGGGGTGTGGGCAGGGTTACAGAACTGATAGGGGTGGGGAGGTACCAGGAACTAACAAAAGGGTGAGCTACCCTAGGACAGAAGGAGAAGAGGGAGGAACAGTACTACCAGAGCTCAGGGATGGCTAGCACATGGAGGAAGAGTCACTGCCAAAGCTGGTCTTGGAGGCATATGGCCCCTGTCAGATCTGCAGCACTGAGAAACAGGAGAAGATTAAGAACTCTTCCAACCTCTGTCTCCTCTGCATGCTGATCTCCTATTGGCTAGTCCCACATGAGTCTTACTGATGCTATCTGCAGAAGGTTGGACTCCCAGGGAAGAGAGCTTTGTGTGGGGGTTAGGGCTGAATAAAGAACAGACAACTCTCCTCCATTTTGCAGGTGAGGAAATTGAGCCTTAAAGAGGTTAAGTACTGTCTCAAGGTCACGTGGCTAGAAAGTGGTGGGGCCAGGATGTGTACATTCATACCTATTTAGTCCGAAACCACAGCCTCTGGAAGGTTCTACAGGAAAGCAGGTTAGTAGGGTAAGCATATGCTGAAATCCTCTTGCTTCACAGTACAAAAATGGAAGGATTCAGATAAGGAGAGCCCATGGCAGAAGTTGTAGCCGAATTCACAAAGAAAACCAGTTATGTTCACACAAAGTCACTGAGAAATAATCATTTTATATATTGAATGTGTTTCATTTATAGGGAAATGCATCTGTACAGAAACTTTATAAAAGTACTTATGGTTATGACTGCATGATACCAAATATTTATTTATTTATTTTATTTATTTTTTAAAGATTTTATTTATTTATTTGAGAGAGAGAACATGAGAGACAGAGAGCATGAGAGGGAAGAGGGTCAGAGGGAGAGGCAGACTCCCTGCCAAGCAGGGAGCCCTATGTGGGACTCGATCCCGGGACTCCAGGATCATGACCTGAGCCGAAGGCAGTCGCTTAACCAACTGAGCCACCCAGGTGCCCGATACCAAATATTTAGATGAAAACTAAAATTAAGTGGATCTTTCTCAATATCTAGATTTTTAATAACAAAATATTTGAATACTTCATTGAATTCACAAGCCAATTCTTATAATAATTACTAAAATTTGGGTAAGCCTTTGTAGTTTTAACAAAAGCTTTCACATATATTACTTCATTTAATACATGTAACCATCTGGATCTCTTGAATACTACTCCTATTTTATAGATGAAGAAGTGAAGGCTCAGAAAAAGCAAATGACTTGTCTGACATCCCAGAGCTAATCTGTGGCAGATCTAGGTCTCAAAACTCTGATTTTCTGGCTGTACATCCCATGTTCTTTTTATTTCACCAGTTCCTCAGTGGAGAGACAGCGTAAGTCTTTAACAAATTGAACACAGGAAATAAAACAAAACAATCATGCTATCGTTCTTTGCCAGGGATTGATATGAGGATATAATGACTCTATTTGCTTTTAACTTGGTGTTTCCACATTTCCCATCATTCAACATCAAACAAGATGAAACAAGGAACTGGAAATCCAACTGGGGTTTCAGTAGAATCCAAAGGTATAGGGTAGACCAAGTTCCTAGAGCATCCTTGCAGACCTCATACCAAACCCTAAATTTGAGCAAGAGATCTGTATGGTGATATTACTCGAGCCAGATCTGCTTTTCACCAGGGAAGCTGTCTAAAATTCAAAGCTAGGTATAGGGTATAGACTCAAGGGGAAAAGAGATCCTTTCTCTTGCTCACAGCTAATACAGGTTTGGCACATGGTAGGCTTTCAACATATATTATTAAAATAAGTGAATAAGGGGTGCCTGGGTGGCTCAGTCAGTTAAGCGTCTGACTCTTGGTTTAAGTTCAGGTCAGGATCTCAGGGTTGTAAGATCGAGCCCCACATCGGGATCCACACTGGGCATGGAGCCCGCTTAAGATTCTGTCTCCCTCTGCCCCCTCACCTCAAAAACAAATAAGTGAATAAAAGATTCCAATTAATAGACCAACAATGAAGCCAAGACATGGTTATTCACAAAGCAGTCTAAGTACTTCATAGTTTGTCCATCTACTCCAGGCCAATCAGATATGTGTATGGGGCATGTTGGAAGTATTAAGTATTTTATGAAAGTAAGGTGATATCACCGCTACTACTGTCAACCAATACTACTACTATCATCATATTTGTCCTCATTCTCATCAATATTTTCACATCATTAGTGTCATTGCACAGACCTACACACTCAAGTCAAACTGATAAAAACTAGATTATTGTAGCACGTATTCTTTGCCCTCCAGAACTATCCTCCAAACTTACTTCATCTTCGTTGCCCTTGGCTTCCCTGTTGGGTTTGGCCAATGGAAGGGCCAGCAGGAGATTGGAGGGCAGGGGGAGAAAGATGTCAGTGTATTTACTTCCTCATTTCCTTTGTCAGTGTCTTTCTCTTGGGTTACTCTAGTTGGGCTTGGTGTCTGCAACAGAGAGTACAATTTCCTTCAGGTGACTCTCTCCTGCTGGTACAGATTTCTCCAACTTGAGTAACTGTTTCTACACCTTGCCTCTTTAGGCCTAGGGTGGTAATGGCTTCCCACTGTTTTCCAGTCTCAGAGTGCTTCACCACTCCTTGGTGAGTTCCCTGAGCCACACCTATACCTTTGTAGAAAGTGCCCTAACCAAACTCTTTTCAATGACCTCTGTTAAGTTTGCCCTCTGCTTCCAGCCAGAACCTTGACTGATACACGCAACTCAACATTTCAGTATAGGAGGAGAAAAATGAAATTATCTGGGAAGATATTTTTCCTCCCCATGCAACAGCACTCCCCCTTTTTTTTCTGAAAATAATTCTGGCCGCTTATTACCCCTTCTACAAAATAGGACCACGGCTCATCTCCTCCTATGGGACAGACTGTGGCCCATGTCCCTTGAGTTCTGCCAGCTGCGGAGGAATCAAATGACAAGGCACGTGCTTCAAAAGTTTGCCCTGAAATTAAGGAAAAACAATGTAAGAGAGATTATTACTAATCTTGTATTTACCGAAGAAGTAGATGACACCGGGTGTTGGGGGGGTTGGAGGGATGAGTGCAAAGGGACAGAGACCTGAGAAGGACAGAGCCACAAGGTGAAAAAGAAGGAGGAAAAAAAATCAGTAAAAGGAAGAGAAAATAGTGGAAAAGGCAGCAAGGCCATCTACTGACATTAAAATACAAGCCATTAAAAAACAAAGGAAATCTGAGATTAAAAGATCTAGCATGACAGAAAGCATTTGAGATATGAGTCTGTTAGAGGTGCATGTGTAGACTGTGTTGAACTGACAAGCAGAGGAAGCCAGGAAAGAGAAGGTTTGGTTGAAATGGGCTGTCACAGGAGCACGGGGTCAAGCAGGACCATGCACTCTATCTGCTCAAGGCAGACACCAAATGTTTGACTCCTAATAGGTGATGAGGCTTAGTACTCAACTCATTTATATACATTTTCCACTTTCCAAATAGATATTTAACATCATGTAGATATAAATGGTAGCTGGGTATTTTTGCAAAATGAGCTTGAAATGACTGAACTAGAGGAAGTAACCGGGATCTCTGCCCCGGAGATGCTACATCCTATTTTAGCTCTTCCAGTGGAATTTAAGGGAGAAAAGTTAGATTTGCCCATGAGACCCCTAGATGATCTATACTGAAAAGCACCTTCACGTGGAAGCACAGTTGGGAGAGCACTTCCGAGGCAGATGGATGGCCTTAGTCAATCATGCTGCTCTCTCCCTGCGCTCCTTGTTCTCCCTGAATGGCGGGGGGTGGGGGGGGAGGGTGGATATCTTGCCAGGCTGACTGTGTAGGGGGCATAGAAGGAAGTGGCTTCCTGCAAATATTCAGCCAGATCCCACGGAAGAGGAGATTGATGAGAAATTATTATTGAACGCACTGAAAAATTATATCATGATGATTAAAGATTAGGAAAATAAAAGGTAAATAATAAAGTTTAGAGATAAACTCCATCTCTGGAGACTTTTGCTATCAGAGTTTCCATCTTGTGTTTAGGTTTTCACACACATGTTAGCAAATGAAAGTTTCAAATAACATTAAACATAGCTTGAGAGAAGGAAATCTGGATATATACATTCCATACTTTGCCATCATTTAAAAATGTGTTTTTATTGTTTATTTCTCAGTTTTCTAACATCTAGTTTATTATGCTGCATGTGTCTTATCGGACTATATGGTGCCAATTAAAAAAAATCCACACTGAAAGATGGATTCCTATTTTTTAATATAGCTGTTCATATATCACATACTCTTTTTGATGTTTTTCTTCCTCTTAGAGCCAAAATGGAACATAAACCTTTTAAAAGCATTTAATTTCAGCACATATATATTCTTCATTTGAAATTGGAATTGATTTCCATTTTGTGCTATTAAAATATATGTACTATTCCCAGATATTTAGGAGCCTTATGGTTGTTTGATTTCTCTTCTATATCATCTTTAGTGTATCAGCCAAACCAGTTTCTCAATCATTTTAGGACATAATCCATTTTTTTCAACATTGTTATGAATATGAAATCAAGTGCTGGAGTGACACTTATTTCTCTATCTTTAAACTCTCTAATATCTGAGGTAAAAGTAAAACTCTAATGGAAATACTTTTTTATAATAATCTCCTTGATTATTATCTTTAACCCTTTTAATTTGAGCTGCTAGAGCTATTTGATTCCTATATGTAGAATCATTGGAACGTTAATAACAAACATACACAAAATATTACACATACATATACAAACATATACGATACTACAATAATAATACAAATAGCAATTAACACTTACTGAGGGTTGTGACAGAGACTACTAATTGTCCTCAAGATCTATTTATTTTTCCATAATAATAAATCGCCTGGTTTTTGTTGTTTTGTTCATGCCCCATAAATCCCCGGGTTTTTAACTGATGGCCACTCAAAATAAAGATAACATTTTCTGGCATCCATCCTGGACCACTGATTGACCTTGGGAAAGGCAGCCATTCAGCACAGAGTGACAAGATGGAGAGCCCTTGAGTCCCCAACACAGTGGAATGTCATACAACCCTGTTCTGACACCTGCAGACTTCTTGAATATTGGAGAGAAATAAGCTTTTATCTTTTTAAGTCATCGCTATTTGGGGTGTTTCAGTTACTTGCAGTTGAACCTTATTCTAAATATTATAAGAGGTTCTCTGTTATAGGTGTTTAACCGATGCTTTACCTCTTTTAACTTGATAACATCTCTAAGATACCAGTATGATTGCTTCTCCCATGTAACAAGAGAGGAAATCAAGGCTTAAAGGGGTCCAGCGATTTGCCCATTATCACATAGCTATGGCGTGAAACCAGTTTTGTCCGATTCTAGAATCTGTGCTCTTCATCATCTCTCTACAGGGTTAGAAGGAACGTGGGATTGATGCCTCATTTTTATAGTCAGGAAATCAAGGCTTAAAGAGTGAATGCCATCTGCTGAAAGTCTCTCATCAATTAGCAGCAGAGCTAGGACTGAAAGCTAGGTTGCCTGACTTGAGTGTTCGCTCCTTCAGCACACTGCCTCTGGAATATGCTACACCAGCTTTTGGAACAACCTGCCACCCCCCCCCCCCCCCCCCCGCCCCTGGCACTAGGCAGGGCTCATGTCAGCCTTGGGAACTTAAACATGGCGATAACTCTTCTCTGGTTCTTCTCTGGCTTTCCATGAGCTGCACTAGCTGCCTTGCTCTCCTTCGACCAACCCTTACCTTCTGGTTACATTTCCAGTAACGAAGCCCCAACTTTCCTCCTGCACCATATACCTGGGGTCTGCCTAGAGGTCTGGCATATTTTTGGTTCTCCCAGGACCTGTTGTCCCAAGGCTGGATCCCCCTTCTCTGACTTTTGTTGGGCATCTGTCCCTACTTATCATACCTAGTGCCAGATCCCACTGTGCTTTCATCTCCTCAGTGGCTCCCAGCCTGCTACCTAGTGCCACACTGGCCTGCTCTTAACCTAGATAGGGTGAGGGTCCAGGGGAAGATGAGGAAGGGACCAGTACCAGCTCTAAAGGCGTTACTCTTCATGTAATTTTATTTAATAGCCCTCCAGCACTTAAATGAGAGAATGGTAAGATGATCATGTCCTTTATTGCACAAATGGGACTCCCCTGAGGGAGCAATAAGAAACTAGGATGTATGGTCACCTGTAGCCATGACGATCATCGAGAGGATGACATATAATATTGACTATATAGTCACCATAGGCCAGGCTCTGTTCTCAGTGCTCTGTATGCATGATCCCATTTGATCCTCACAACCCTCTCGTGAAGAAGGTATTTTTATTAGTCCCAGGTGGCAGGTGAGGATATTTGTGCACCCAAAGTTCCTTTGCCTAAGACCACCTAGCTGGCGGGTAGGAGAGGCATCGTTTGAGCCCAGGCAACCTGAACCACGTCTTTGCTCTTAGCTCTCAGTGTATCCCCGCAGCAGTTCTAGGAGACAGATTTGACTGTTTGCATTTTTCATACTCTATTTTGAAAAAGAGGAAGCCTACATAAAAGTCATGCAAGAATAGTATAATGCCCACCTGTGTACTCTTCCCTAGATTAGCTAATCATTAAAATTTTGCCACATGTGCTTTCTCTTTGCATACGTGTGTGTGTGTGTGTGTGTGATCTTTCTCTGAAACAACTGGACGTTGCCGACATCATTCCACTTTACCCATAAATACATCAGCGTGTGTCTCCTAAGAACAGGGATCATCTCCTAAATAGCCACAATGTCATTATCATACCTACGAATTTTAATAGTGATACAGTAATGTGACCTAATAGGCAGACCATATTTAAAATTTCTCAATCATCCTAATAATAGCCTTTATAGCTGTATTTAAAAAATCTCAGATCTAATCAAAGACCATGTGTGGCATCTAGTTGTCATTTATAAAGTCTCCTCTATAGATTCTATCTTTGTTTCTAATATCCAGACAAAAAAAAGACAAAACAAAAGCAAAAACAAAAGGGTGTAGAGTGTGCAGCAGACACCGTCCATGCCCTGCCTCATATCCCCAGAGCTCACCTGAAGCTGTGATGTTACCTCAGCAGCTCCTGGCTATTTTCTGTGCAGAGACAGCTCCTGGCTTTACGTGCCCACAGTCTCAGGTTCTCTGCCATGGGGCTTTCTCCAGAGCCACGGGAACTTGCTCCAGCCTATAGGTAGAGCAGCAAAGAAGAGCAGAGTGTTTCATCCCTGCAAGGACAATGCACAATCAATGAAGTTCACCATGTGATCCAACAATTCCGCTTCTGGAAGTAAAAATAGGATATCGAAGAGATGTATCCACTCCCATTTTTATTGCAGCATTATGCCCAATAGCCAAGATATGGAAACAACCTAAGTGCCCACAAATAGGTGAACGGTTAAAGGAGATGTGATGTATTTCTACAATGGACTATTATTTAGTCATGAGAAAGAAGGAAATACTGCCATTTGCAATGACATAGATGGAACTTGAGGACATTATGTTAAGCAAGGTAAGTTAGACAGAGAAAGACAAATAGTGTATGACTTGTATGTGGAATCTAAAAAAGCTAAACTCATAAAAACAGAGAGTAAAATGGTAGCTTTGAGGAACTTGGGAGTGGCAGAGTAGCAGAGATGTTGTTTAAGGGCACAAACTTGAAACTAGTAGATAAATATGTCCTGGTGATCTAATGTACAGTATAGTGAATATAGACAACAACATTGTATTATAATCATCAAACCTGCTAAGAGACTAGATCTTAATGATGTACCAAAGAGAAATAATGAATAATAGTTATGTGATAGAGGTGCTGTCTGCTACAATGGCAATTATTATTACAATATATAAATGTATCATATCAACATATTATAACCTTAAATTTACACTTTGTTATATGTCAAATATATTTCAATAAAAGATGAAGTTCACAAGCTGGTGCATGAATATCTCAGCTTCCCCTTCCCTTAGTGAAACAACTCTGAGTTTTGCTCTTCAATACTACCTTATGGAAGCTGGGCCCTACCCAGCAGTATCCTGCCCATTAGCACACGTTAAGGGTATTTTCCCCACTTCCTCGCACCTCTCTTCCCACTCATTCACTCATTCACTTGTGCTTCTTGGGATTGCTTCCCAAATTAGTTACCTGCACCCAAGTCTTTGTTGCAGGGTCTGCTTTGTGTGTAACTCAAACTAAGTTGTTCACCATCATGCAGCTAACTGATGGCAAAGCCCAGATTTGGAGCCAGACAGTCCAGCTGCAGAGCTGATGCTCTTTACCCTTAAACCAAACATTTTTCACACAAAGAAACATCCCAAGAAATGATAAGTCACTTACTTCAGGTCTCACAGTCAATAAATTGGGGCTGAAATGGAAATGTAAACTCATATTAGACTCATTCCTGAACTCCTAACAATAACACCATATAAACTCAATGGAGCCTTGAAAATGAAAATGTGGAACTTGACCATAAGAACACCAGAGACTAGATTGCTTCCCCTCTTCAAACACTGAATTATTAAATTAATTTTTTTCTTTACTAAACCCAAGATTTTCTTTATTATAATCTATAAATCAACAAATATTCATCAAACCATGACTGAACTTCAAGGGCTGTGCTAGGTATGGGGGTGGCCTTTAATTCCTACCCTCAGGAAGATTACAGTCCAGTGATTGTAATTTATTATTGTAGCAGCTGAACAACATTCATAATTCTCTCTGTCTGATTTCTCCAAAGAAGACATACAAGTGGCCAACAGCCACATGAAAAAATGCACAACATCCCTCAGCATCAGGTAAATACAAATCAAAACCACAATAAGATACCACCTCACACCACTCAGAATGGCTAAAATTAACAACTCAGGAAACAACAGATATTGGCGAGGATGCAGAGAAAGGGGAACCTCTTACACTGTTGGTAGGAATGCAAATTGGTATGGAGGTTGCTCAAAAAGTTAAAATTAGTGCTACCCTATGACCCACCAATTACACTACTAGATATTTATCCAAAGGATACAAACATAGTGATTTGAAGGGGCACATGCACCCCAATGTTTGTAGCAGCAATGTCCACAATAGCCAAACTATAGAAAGAGCCCAGATATCCACTGACAGATGAGTGGATAAAGAAGATGTGATATTATATATATATATAACATATTATATATAATATATATTTTTATATATCACATATAATTTAATATATTATATATATTCTATTATATACATATAATAGAATATTATTCAGCCATCAAAAAGAATGAAGTCTTGCCATTTGCAACAAGATAGATGGAACTAGAGGGTATTATACTAAGTGAAATAAGTCAGTTAGAGAAAGACAGCATATGATTCCACTCATATGTGGAATTTAAGAAACAAAACAGATGAACATAGGGGAAGGGAAGGAAAAATAGAATAAGATGAAAACAGAGAGGGAGACAAACCATAAGAGACTCTTAACTATAGGAAACAAACTGAGGGTTGCTGGAGGGGAGGTGGGTGGGGGGATGGGGTAACTGGGTGATGGGCATTAAGGAGGGCACTTGAGGGAATGAGCGCTGGGTGTTATATGCAACTGATGAATCACTAAACTCTACCTCTGAAACTAATAATACAGTATATGTAATTAATTGATTTTAAATTAAAAAAATAATTCTTTCTGTCTCTCTCCCTCTCCCTCTCTCTCTCTCTCTCTGTCTCACACACACACACCCTCTAACTCGCAATACAGAGGCTTTGTCATTCCCTTCTCTTTTTTCCAGGGTTTCTCATAAATGTTCTTGTGTATGGCACTTACCATACTTCATTGTCGCCGCACGTTAATGGATCTGTGTCTTTCACTAGACTGTGAGCTCTTCAAGGGCAGAGATCCTGTTTTATCCTCAACACCCAGCATTGACCATAACAAACAGCTAATAATGTATCAATTTCTTTCTTCCGTAGCCAGGGACTGTGTTAAGCATATCAAGTGCATTGCCTTGTTTGATTTGTAAAACAGTCCTATGAGACAGCATCTATTACTGTGTTCATTTACATATTATTTAATAGAGACTCAAGGTGGGGGAGAGGTTCTAAGCACCTCCCCTAAAGGCATCCACCTAGTAAATGGCAGAGCTGCAGTCAGTCCTAAAATCCTTGAGACCCCGGCTCCTATCTACACTGTGTGGCCCATAGCTGAGGTCTTCTAAAACTAGAGATCACTGAAAATTACTCTGTTCACTTTAAAATTGTGCAAAATATCACTGCTGCCAAACCTCTCAATATGGGCTCTACCCCCCAGCAGATGAGACAGCTGCCTTGTCTCAATTAACCTTTACTGAGATCGAGCTGGGTTGACATTAGCTCCCTGAGCAACTCTTCAATCACTCATTCATTCATTCATGCATTCATGGGTTTTCATTTCAAATCGCTCCTTTGTGAACCAAGTTGGGAAATTCTCATTTTCACACATCACCTACTTTGATGGATTCTTCTTGGTTATTTTCTATTTTCATGATTGACCAGCAACCGTTTATACGTTTTTCCAGCCATCATCTCTTTTGTAGCAGTGGGCCTTCGACCTGATTGCTTTCAAGGACGTGTATTACCACTAGCTGTTTTTTTGACTGTGGTTTCCTGGTAGCTTCAGTTTTCAAATGAAATTGAAATGAAATTGAACAAGATGAATCTTTGTCACTTCTGAATCTGTGAAATCTTTATACATATGGATGTATAGCTAGCTAGCTAGCTAGCTAGTTATCTCATATTTAGTATAGATACAGCACATACATAGTATTTAGATAGATACTTGTATTTAGGTATATATATGTATATGTGTATATATATATATATATATATATATATATAAAATTAGGTAATTAGTATACTAGTAATTTGTGTACTGCCCAGCATATTAAGTAATTAGTATTCTACTTGTTTATTAGGTAATTTGTATACTAGTAATTAGGGATACATGTATAATTTAGATAGGTGATCTGCACACTTTGGAAGACAAGATGCCAAACTTTTGGCATCTTCCTTAGCACTGATGGGAAGTTGCTAGCCATTAGTTGAGGGATGGAAGTGACAGCCACAGTTATTCTCTGTGAGGTGGCCAAGATAGTTTTTTGTAAATCAAGTTCTATGGGAACATAGCCATGGCCATTCATTCATGTGTTGTCTATGACTGCTTCTGTGCCAAAATGGCAGAGTTGAATAGTTGCAACAAGAGACCATTTGGCCTGCAAAAAGTAAAATAATTTACTAACTGGATTTTTTTTACAGAAAAATTTTGGAATAGAGAAAAGGTATGGTTATAAGATCTTTGTTTGAACCCTGACTCTACCACTTAGTAACTAGGAAAGCTTGGGCAAATCATAATGTTTCTGAACTCTGGTTTTCTGATCTAGAAAATTGTGTTAATGATGAGATAATGAAACTACTTTGTAATCTGTAAAGTTTTATTCAAATTCCATTTGTAGGGAAAGTAGCCCAATTAGTTAGCTATTGCTGTATAACAAACCACTCCCAAAATCCAGGGGCTAAGTGTAACAAGAATTTACCATTTATTATTTTTCACAAGTGTTCAGCTCAGTTGGGTGTTTGGCTAATCGTGACTGGGCTCAGTTGAGTGGATTTTCTGGTCTCTGCTGGACTCAGTCACACACTTTGTGGCTGCCTAAAGGGTGGTTTTGCTGTTCTTGTCTTTTCTCTTCTGGAGACCGGTGGATAATACCTTTCATGGTGATGACAAGGGCAGAAGAGAGCAAGCCTAAGCACGTAAGTGCTTTTGAAGATTGTCCATGCATCATTACTGCCACTGTCCCATTGGCCAGAGAAAGTTCACATGGTCAAAGTTAAGAGAAGGGAATCATGCCCTAGCCAAAGCAGAAGGTGGCTGCAAAGTCACATGGCAAGGGATACAGGGAGTAGTGGAGACATGGGGTCATTAAGGTAATGCACTAAAACTATTATTTGAGGGAATGAACATTCTCAAACTGTGGTGGTGAGAGTCTGACTTCTTTGGACATCAATTTGGTGGCACATAGGAAAAACATTATATGTGTGTGTGTAGCTTTCTACTCAGCTATTACATTTCTAAGTATTTATCCTGGGGAATCATCATGAATGTATACAAAGATTTATCAGTTAGGATGCTTACTACAGCATTGCTGATGAAGATAAACAATTAGAAACAAATGTTCAAATACAGAGGCATGGTAAATAACTTACAGCCCATCCAAAAGGTGGAATAAGATGGAGCCATTATAAATGAGGGTAAAGAAGAATAATGTTGACGAAAAATATGCATGATATATTGCATAATGGAAAAGGTCATAAAATAGTTTTAAAATTGTAACATATTCATGTTTTATTAAAAATGTATATATACATAGATAAGAGAATGCATATAAAATAAAACATTAACAGTGGTTATCTAAAAAATAAAATTCTTATTGAATTTTTGTTATTTTTTTAAGATTTATTTATTTATTTGAGATAGAGAGCACATGCATGAGCAGGCAGGAGGGGCAGAAGGTGAGGGAGAGAGAGAAAGAATCCTGAGGCAGACTCCTCACTGAACACAGAGCCCAACTTGGGCCTCCATCGCAGGACCGGGAGATCATGACCTGAGCTCATTGCCCAACCTACTGAGCCACCCAGGTGCCCCTTTATGTTCTTATTTGTAATTTTTTCTGGATAACTTAAATTTTCCAAAATGATCTTGTAGTACTTTTGTAATAGAAAATTGTTTCATACAAAATAGAATAATTTATCTTTTTAAAAAAATGTGGGAAAGAAGTAGGGTAGCAGCAATCATCATATATACCATGGGTTGCTGATTCTTGCTTTCAATTTTTTTCTCTGTCCTCCCAGAGGCACTGTAAGATAATGTGTGCTTCACCTATTGATTGAAAATGCATTTTATTGCAAATGAGTAACTTGTTGGACAGGAATCATTTATGGCTATGTAGCTATGCATCAATTGTATCACTCTTGTTTAAGTTATTTATTGTAAATTAGAATAATGGTTATTCTCGGTCTCTAACTAAAAATTTTTTATGTATACTATTCCCTTGCCACTTGCCTAGCCACTTGCTGTGTTTTAACTTTGAAACACCTAAGAGAAGGCAGATTACAATAGTATCGTCACTCTCTATAATACTAATTATATTGAAATATACAGATATTGAAACATAATGTAATTGCCAATGTTTGACATACTGGAAGAAAACTAGATCCAGACCATTCACCTACAGTCTTTCACCTTTGGTCTTGGTCTCCTCTTCCCTCATATTTCAGGCCGTTGTACTTGTTAAGGTTTATGCTGTGGAGAGGAAGCTTCCTTCCCTTTCTATGGCTATCTTTGGTCAAGAGAAATGTGTTCACAAAGCATTAATGCTACTCTCAAATGAAGACCACTCACGAATGTTTATAGATATAATAAGGAACTAAATTAGGTGTTAAGAATCTATAGAAGAAAAAGGGAATGCAACTGGCCTTAGACACATAGGCTACCAGAACAAAATAATAATAACAGTAATAGAAAATAAATCTGATGATCGCTGGTATCGTATGCTTGGCCAAAAATAAAAAAAAAGGTGTAACCCCAAACATTCAAAAGCAGGTAGTATGAGTGCTTCAGAGTCTACCACCAGAGACATATCCACTGATATCCACGTGTTCACTTTCTTCAATGACTTTAGCACAGACTGAAAATTACAAAAATTTGCTTGTAGTTTATGTGATAATCACAAGCAGTTTAATATAAAACATCTTTAGGGGAATGGATAAATAAATTGTGATATAACCATACAAAGGAATGCTATATAATGATGAAAATGAATGAACTCACTCCACAGGTATCAACATGAATGAATCTTACAAAAATAATGTTGAACAAGAGAGCAAGTTGCAAAAGTATACCTATAGCACGCTTAAGTGATTCCATTTGAATAAAGCTTAAAAACATGCAAAATAATAGTAAATATTGCTTAGAGATACACATATAGTAAATAGATATGGTGTATCTACACACTCACTCTTCACTATCTATACATTAGCTGGGCATTAGGAATAATGAATGCCCAATTCAGCGGAAGACTTATTACTGAGAGTAAAGGTAGAGTGCATTTGGGGAAGAGTTTACAGAGGATGTCAAATGTATTGACAATATATATAATTCTTTTATTAGATGGTGAGTGAGACAGAATTTATTATATTATTTTTATAGCTTTCTATATATCTCAAATACATTGTAATTACGAAAAGAAAGTTCTAGAAGACCCTGGAAGATGCCCCTAGATTCAAGTGTGATCTATAAGAAAGAAAATACTTTCATCAATAGTAGCTAAAAAGGTGACAAATAGATTGAAAAAAATTTACAGCAGTGCAATAAGGTAAAATGCATTCAGGTAAGACCTTGAACACAGTTTTTAAGAATATGACCTCAGTGCGACTCTATAGACCAAGGCTGTTTGTCTGTCTAGGAACCCATTTATGCTGAACCGAAGATTTGTACTGAAGGCCTTGAATTTTGAGAAACTGCTTACTGAATTTGGGGAAAGTTTCCATGCCTGAAAAATTTAGTGTTGCTAATCTTCTGCCACATTTGTGCTAGGTCCATTAGACCATTTCAGGTCTTGTCTGTTTTTATTACTTGTTATATTTCTAGTAAAGTTAAAGCTTTTAACACTGCTTGGGTGCCTGTGAAGTTGATGAATTCCTGCGCTACTGATGGTGTCTCATGCTGATCCTCTAATGGGTGCATTGAAATATAATCTGCTGGGTTATTTTCTTCCCCTGGCCCATGCACAATTTTATAATCATAACCATGCAGATATTGTAAACCCCATCACTCAGAGCACATTGCTGCTGTGAACTGTGAACTGCCAAATATTGTCATGAGTGCCTGATGATCTGTTACAACAGTAAATGGCAAGCCATAAATGAATAAGAGAGAGTGTATGAAAACCGAGAGGGCTAGCAGGCCTCTGTCTTACCTCTAGAGTAGACTTGGACTCTCTTAAAATTGGTCTTGCATCGAAGAAAATCAGAATACTTTTACCTGGGTTGGAATACAAGCTATATTTTCATAGATTCAAGGAAGCCTTCATAAATCTGGTGGCAGAGCCTTCTTTTTAAGAAGAAACTGTTAGGTAATAGCCTGTAAGTTCGGATATTGCAAAGCATGCAAGAGTCATTGTCTCCATTTCCATTTGTCAAGTGGCTGAGAGTATACAAAATTACTTCACAATGCTTGCCATTATATTATCTTCCCAGTCAACATGGCAGGACACAAGCCATATTTCTGAATGGACCCCAAATTCTAATTTCCTGAGGAACTGGGATGTCGTTGGTCTTAGGGTCTCAACTTCTCCATCTATAAAATGGAGATCATAATAGTTTCTGTGTCCTGGAATTTGTAAGCATTAGTTCATGTTCAAAATGGAACTTTGGAAATGCAAATCACTCTATGGAAGTGAGGAAAACAAGTGATAGGATATATAAATTTAGATTTTTCATTTTGATTCTATAAAGCTCAATTATCAGTTTATTTTATTCAATACCCTTGCTTACATTTTTTTCATATTAAAAAAAAGAACACTAAACTTATGCTACCAAATGTCTCATATAATTTAGGGATTATAGCAGCTCTTATGTATCTTAATGAGTGCTAAAGATAATAAAATACTTGCCATGTCTAAAATCATCACTTTATTTTATGCTAGTTTTTGATGTGTTTAAAGAACATAAATGACTTTTCAATATTCTACTTTCAAAGATAATTCTTCTTCAGCAAAAATGTAAAGGACATTTAGGATTTAAAACATAAATTACTTGGTACACACAAAAATCAGTATGGAAATTCAGGGTATATCTTTTTATCTGGCTCTCATGCCTTTTGTCTCATTTAACTACCTAGTTTTGATTACCAGGTTTCTGTCATATTTCTTTATGCCCAGGACCCCAGCCATGGAAAGATAGGGTTCCACATTCTTGCACCAGTGACCTTCTATGGCACATGGCAAAGCAGCCTTTTGTTCAAACCAGCCTTTTGTTCAAACCAGTATTCTGTCTTTTAACATTTTTATGAATTCATGGAAGAAATAACAGCTGGTTAGTGAACACCTACTATATAGCAGATGCTGTACCAGATATTTTGCATGTTTCATCTCCTTTAACTATCACTATAGTCTAAAGAGAGGTATATACTAGACCTGTTTCCATTTCATGGATGAGAAAAGAGGCTCAGAGAGGTTAATAACATTCCCAAGTTCACAGAGCTACTAAGTAGCAGAAGCAGTATTCAAAACCAAGCCTGTTCAGTGATCTTTTCACACCTTTCTTCCTTTTTTCTGTTTGCAGATAAATCAGCTATGGTGGCTTGAAATATGTCCATAATTCTCTGATGCCTCTCCCTTCAAAAAGTGAAGACAATTCTCTCTATAGGATTTTGTAGAATGATTCTGTGGCTTCTAAGACACATCAAATCACTGAAGCTTCCTCCTTGCTTGGTTCACTCACTGTGGGGGAAGCCAGCCCCCAAGCAGGAGGACTCTCAATTAGTCCTCTGGAGAGGTCCACATGGCCTGAAGACTTCTGCCAACAACTAGCACCAACTACTTGTCATGTGAGTAAGCCAGCCTAGAAGTGGATCCTCCAGCCCACTGAGGTCTTCAGATGATTGCAGTGCTGGCTGACATCTTGACGACAATCCCATGAAAGATCCTGAGCCAGAACCACCCACTCCAAGCTGCTCTCAAATTCCTGACCCACCGAAACTCTCTGAGACTATACATGTTAATTGTCGTTTTAAGCTGCTAAAATTTGGGGTGTTTGGTTATGCAGCAAGACACCAGCTGATAAAACGGATAGCAGAGTTAGTATGTAAAGTGATCACAATAGTTTGGAATTCTAGGCCAAAATCAATAAGAAAAGTTTAAAACAGTTACTGTTTTAGATACTTCAATCACACAAGTTCAATTGCTAATATGGGAGCAGTTAATTTAAAAATAACTGCAATTGATCACAACTTCAAATTGAGCTAACAATGTGATTCTTAAAAAAAAAAAAAAAAAATCAATGTTTGAGTAGTCCTGGGCTGCATTTATGGAAGTAGTCGCTCTCTCCCTGCTGTTTTCTGGATAGGTCAGACCATAGCTGGAAACAGAGTGAAGCATCATTTAAGAATCTGGGGCTCTTTGGTCCAGAGCAAGAAAGACCAGTGGAAATAGCTTTGCTGTCTCCAGCTCTGTGAAGAGTTACAGCACAAGAGTACTAGAGGATTTGTTCTGTTTTGTTGCATGGGACAGAACTAGGATCTTTGGGAGGTGGCTCTGGAGATTGTACTAACACTCAGCAAAGCTCTAGAAGAGACTATTATCCCTGATGAGAGGTGAGACTACAAAACTCAAGAGATCTTTACAACTATCATTCAAGGCATTAGAACCCAGTTTTGGTGTTGGTGTTAGGTGGTAGGAATGACCCTGGTAACCAGACTATCCATGTACTTTATTCATATCTTAAATTCAATACCAGAAGGACTTAATGATTTTTATAAAATGCATTTGCAATGTGGGTGAGGGTCTAACCTCTTACCCTGGCCTGTGGAGGACGGTCACCCTTCTGGAAGATGTCTGCTACTTGGAGAAAATCGACAAAGAAATAAGCTGCCCTCCTTCTGAATAACATCTCAATGGCTGGTCTCCAGAGCAAATATACACTGTGCTTGTTGAAAGTTTTAAGAAGTTTTGTTTTCCATTTTATTTTTAGTTTCAGTTTCTTTTTATAAAATTATGCAAAATTTCCAAACGTGTTCATGTCATACTTGCCATTTTCCGTGTAATTTTTTTCTTGATATTTTTGATCTCCTTCCTTTTCCTACTCTATCCACAATAGATCTCCTCACCCCAAAATGTTACTTATGTTACCAATCCAATAAATATATCCTGCCATATGTCTCTCCATGCTCATATACAACTAAACACATGTGTACTAAACATATCCACATAGACAGAGGGGTGTTTTTGGTGTTAGTTTGTGAATGTGGAATCATATTATAAATAATTCCCTGCATTTTGCCTATAAGAGTTGCCATTTCCACTTGCAACGCAGAAGAATATTCTTTTGCCCAAGGTGTTATGGTACTTTTTTAGTCCTTTGTCAAACCAATGCATGGTTTCTCATTGTTGCTTCAGTTCGCATTCCAATCACTTGTTTGCAATTTTGAGCTTCTTTCTTATGTCTTATTTGCCATTTGGACTTCACTGTTTGGTAATTGCCTATTCATATCTTTGGCCCATTTGCTCTTGGATCTTGGGTCTTTTTCTTGTCACTATAAGTAGACTCCATACATTATAGATGTTGTCCCTTTTGTGAGAGTTAGTGAATTAGCAGGGCTTATATAAGCTGCTATAAGAATGAAGAATGCATTGTGGAACTCCCATTTTTTGCTCATTATTCCTCATAAATCCTTCTTTGATACCAATCTTGATATGTGGACCAAATGAATGTTGCCATGGTCATCCTTGTATTAAATTAATGGTAGAGCTTAAATAAAAATTATTTAATAGTATATTAAATAGTATTTTCCTTCCATAGCCCAATAGATCATCTTGTGCACAACTTGGGGGTATGTGCCCCCTCCTTTCATTTCAAGAGGAATAAATATTCCACAATTAGCATCACTCTGATCTTACTTTTTGCAAGATAACACTCCTTGCCATATCTAACTCCTTGATGGAAGGCCACATGGACCTCCGTCTGGGTCATGTAGGATGAATAGCACTATTCTAAAATAATTTCTGTTTGATCACCATTTTTTGAAATGTTTTCTTTTAATCCACACATTTCTTCCTGATTGGAGTGAAGGGAATTAGGAAATGAGCTGGGAGAGGGACTGTTTAAGGTCATTTGCATCACATTCAATACAGCAAGATAACAACAAGTCAAAAAATTGCGTAGATGAATCAGAAAGCAAGATTCGGCAGGAGTAAGGTTCAACCTACACATTTGATGAAAATGTGCCACAAATTTTGTGCTAAGTTTTCTTGCAGCCAAATGAAAATGGAATTGCAATTGAGTATAAACTTCACAGGGATCACAAGTTAAATATTAATCACTTGCTCGGGAAATAGCTCCAGTATCCCTATAATTTGACCAGAGATTAATTTTTTTCCATAGAGCTTTTCAGATCACAAGGGGCTTGTGTTGGTGCTTTATTTTTTCTTACCTAGGAAATGGATCTTTTCCTTGGCTCCTTTTAGCTTTTTGTTCTCTGATATTTTGCTTTATTCTTATGATAATGTTTTGTTTGTTTTATAACTTCCCAAATATCATCTGATAAGACATGGACTGTGGGCATATTCTTCTGATCTTATTTTTTAGTTATGTAGAATTTGGCAGAGCTAAGTATAAGGTACAAAAGGAGAAGAAATCTCCTTAAAGATTAGTGTAGGTCTTTATAAAAACTCCTTCTATTCTGTATTCCTTGGTCTGGATCCAGTAAAGGACTTTTCATATCAAAATATTACATCTTCAATCATCATCATCTTTGGGTATAATCACCTCTCATGTCATAAATGAACCATTATGTTCATTGTTGATAGAGCAATTTGCTGAGCTGATGGATTTAGATAGAATAGCTCCAACAGTGGTTTTGTGTACGTGTGTTTTTATTAATAAATTTTAATTTTAGAGCAGTTTTAGGTTTACAGAAAATTGAAGATGGACAGAGCTTCCGTATACTCCCTCTCTCCCTCACCCACAGTTTCCCCTCTTTGAGCATATTGAATTAGTGTAGTACATTTATCACAACTGATAAGCCACGATTAGCTATTGTTAACTAATGCCCATAGCTTCCATTAGAATTCACCCTTTGTGCCATACAGTTCAATGGGTTTTGCCAAATGCGTAATGTCATGTGTCCACCATTATGGTATTATACAGAATAGTTTCACTGCCCTGGCTTTAGGTGACATAGCCTCAATAGTATTTTTATCACATTTTGATACCTGTGTGAGGCTTTCTCACTCATGTTCGAAAACAAAAATTATATAATGCATGAGGGCCCCCAAATATGGCCAAATATTTTAATTTAGCATATGGCCAGTATTCTTTTCCTAGTTTAGGATATATATTTTTGTGAGACTTCAGTGTCATTTTCTACAGACACTTATAAAACTTGGAAATTCATCTGGGCTGCTCAATGCCATTGTCAATTTATGATTCCAGAAGAGCACATGGTGGTAGCTTAGCACAATATTCTGATGCTACAACAAGATGTCAAATTAAATATTGAAGACATAGCACCTAAACAGTCCTTTCCTAGGGAGCATTGTACTATTTCTAAATATTTGATGAATTCAATGGAATGAGTTAGTCCTTCAAGTTTTAAAGTGTTGTAAATTTATACTCAGTAGGAAGAATTTCTGCCCCAGAAACATGGAAGTATGCAATTCTTATGTTATTTTTCTATCTGTCCCTTACTTTGTTGCCAATGTAAGGAAAGGATCGAATACCCAGATACCCAGACACCCACAGAGGCCTTTTATTTCCTATTGTCATGTTGTTTCCTGAGCTTTCGGGCCTGTTGGATATCTGTGACCAGCAGTTAGACAAGGTATCACCTTTAGTCCATGAATATATAGCCTCTGTGAACAAATCCACTTGAGTAGAGAGAGGAGGGGATTTATATTTATTTACATATGATTGTTCATTCACCGGATAAATATTTCTTGACTCCCTCCTATGTATTAGGTATTGGGCTAGTTACAAGAGCAAAAAAAATCTAATGATGACACAGATAATAAGCAATTACAGGACAAGATGAATGTACATGAACATAGGATTTTAGAACTCAAGGGTAGTTGAACCCTCTCATTTTACAGCTAATAAGTTGAGGTTAAGAAAGGTCATTATCAAATGAACAGCATAGCCCAGAAGGAATAGAACTGCCTCTTTGTTAAGCATCCCCCATCCCCTTTTTGTTTTTGCTTATGCAGCATTGCTTTGTTCTGATAAATCTGTGACATCTTTAATATTTTAATTTTTGCCAACCATACTCCTTGGGATGATTAGGGGAGAAGGAATATGCCTACAAAATTCTAGTGAAGTTTAATTTAATTTGCCTTGGATGAAATTGGAGCTAAAATTGTTAGCTGAAAGACATACATAAGGAGGTATGAAAACCTAAGAGTATTGTTGTTGCTTTTTCCAAGTTTGTTGCAGATTAGAATTTCATCACTGGAGTTAAAAGCATTGGGGACATGTTGGATTACTTTTCTGATTGTATCTTTAAAATTTTCCAACAGCTGAGTTTATTTTAGACATTAATCTTTGAGGCTGTCTCAAGAAAATACAAAAATAAAATGTTTTTCAAATAACAAGATTTTGTAATGAGTTCTGAGGGTCACCTTTGTCCAAATCTGGCTCGGAAAAGACAGATGAACCATTGAGCAATTGAACTGTATCTGGTAAAATTGACCAAATAATGTATGTATCTCCTTCTTCCTATCTCTTGATCTGAGTGATTCACACCAATGCAAATTCTGACCTACCTCCATTATTCAGTTTAAGAAGAGAAAGTATAAAAGATGTATTAGTGCATGGTGCTGGATCAGTCACTGTCCTGATTTTATCTCTGCCTTTTCCATTCTTTTAAATTAGATTCTTCATTTTTCTTAAGGTTTCATGTTTCTTCATCTTTATCGTGCAGCGTCAATAATTTCTCAACATTTGCAGCTAAGGCAGGCTGTAGAATAGATCAACTATATTTTTAATGGTACGCATGAAATTGCACTCTAATATCCCAAAGGCAGAAGACTGATTCTACTGAATTACAAATAAATGTAGAACATTCAGGGAGGCTGGAATTACAACACATGTTATGTTGTCTAACATATGGAACAGAATGTTTTCTCAATAGCTAAAAATCGCTTTTATTGTCTGAATATCATAAAGGAGCTTTAAGTTGTGTTTAAAGTAAGCCAAGAGAGTCAAACACACATTTGGAAGGACATATTATATTATATAGTAACCACGTTCTAGGAAGATTTTCCTCGCTGCAAGTGTCCTCCTTCGGAGGATTTGCCTTGACCCACGGCTCACCTGAGCCAGTGCAATAATGAATTACAAAGATCTCAAAGTAACTCCTCTTTGCCCGTTACAGTTTATAGCAGTGCTTTCATATAATTATATCATTTTGATTCTGTTTATGACCACACAAGGAATATGACTCTCAGCACCTTACATATTATACATATGGCCCTCTATCCCCAGGGGACTAAGTAGGACGAAAACAAACACTATTAAATGCCTGCTCTAAGACTCATTGCTAAGAGCTCCTCTTCAGAGTCTTTTTATGTCTTTTTGTTACCAGAAGATGTAAATGTTCTGAGCACAAAGCATTTCCCATTTTAATCAATAACAAGCAATCAAATTGGGAAGTCAGGAGAAAAGTAGCAGGAAGAAAATGAAACGAACTCTAGATACCTTGAGAGAGGAAAAGCAGAGTAACCCTAATTGTGGAGAATATTTTTTTTTTCCTAACAGAGGCCTGGAAATATTACTGCCTAAAGCCCTTTTTATCTCCTGGCCATGTCTGTAGAGCACAACAATCTATACGCATACTCGAGCAGATAACCAAACCATAATGCTAGGAGCAGGTATGCCCATTATGGATGCCTTGCCCCTCTGCTTACCCAGGGGCCACAAACAGACAGTTCCCTCCCAGGATGCTTCCTGCCTCTCCCAGCCTGGGGGGTCTGCTGGTCCTGGGAGCTGCTGGAGCCAGGGCACAGGGCAGACTGGGAATGCTGGAAAGTTAGTTCCCCCAGGAGTGACCATCAATCAAGGAAGGATGGGCAGCTGTGGACGTGTTTGGTTCGGATTTCCAGGAGGCAGATGCTAAGGGGGTATTAAAAAGGCATGTAGGGGAATTGCTCTGTGGGAAGAGATAGGGAGGGGGTCAGGGAAGGCTGAGAAAACTATGAGTTCCAGGGTACAAGCCTGAGCCTGTCAGAGTGGATGACGAGAAAGTTGGGCGGCTGTATCCTACAGGGCAATGCAGCCTAGGGAAGGCTTAGCAAAGCCCACAGGAAGTCCTTGAGCTGAAGTCCCCAAGAAAGGAGTCTCCTGTCTCTCAGGAACATGTCTACTTCGTATCCTGGCCATCCCCAGTCATTGGTGGGAGCAGGGCCATGGGTGGTATGGCCTCAGCCGAAATGAGGCCAGGGATTTCAAAGCTTGGCCATGGGCCCTTAGCCAATTAGCCGGTGTGCCGGATGCATTCTCCTGGCTGCGATGGTGGTGGATACAAATTCAGCTACTGTGAGGGGACAGTTCTGAGGTGTGTTCCGCACAGCAGGCCTGAGCCCCGGTTGCCCTTGCAGTAAATTAAGTTGATTGGCTCCCCTCCCTTCCTTGTCTCCCTTCTCCATGCTCTCACCATGCTTCCTGGGTCATCTTCCAAACAAACTACTTGCACCGAGATCATTGTCTCAGGGTTGGCTTTTGGAGAAACTCAAACTGAGACCGTGCTTTTCGCTCATTCTTTTTCTTTTTTTTTTTTAACCACGTTTTTTGAAGTATGAGTGACATGTAAGAAACTATATGTATATGATGTATACAACTTGTTTGGTGATACATATACACCATCATTATCATTAAAGTTGGAGACATGCCCATTTCCCTTTCAAAGTTTTCTCCCCCTCCTAATATTATTTTCTTTTCTGTGGTAAGAACACTTAACATAAGATGTGCCATCTTGGCAAATATTAAATATACAATAAGGTATTATTGTTAGCTTTAGGTATTATGCTGTATAGTAGATGTCCAGAATTGATCTTGCACAACTGACACTGGACCCCTTGACCATCACCTGTCCATTCCTCCCTCCCCTTAGCCTCTGATAACCTCCGTTCTACTCCCTGTTTCTATGAATTTGACTATTTTAGATTCCACATATAAGTGAGGTCGTTCAGTATTTGTTCTTCTGGGACTGGCTTATGTCTTCCAGGCCCATCCATCTTCCTGCAATTGGCAGGATTTCCTTCTTTTTAAAGGCTGAATAATATTCCACTGTATATACCTAACACATTTTCTTTACCCATTCATCTGTAGATGGGCATTTATTTAGTTATTTATTTGAGAGAGAGGGGAGGGCAGAGGGAGAGGGAGAGAGAAAATCTCAAGCAGGCTCCACACCGGTGGAGGAGCCCAACATGGACCTCGATCTCACAACCCTGAGATTGTGACCTAAACATAAATACAAGAGTGAGGTGCTCAATCGACTGAGTCATCCAGGCAACCCCCCTTTGTTTTGTAGCTGGGCCTTTTGATTGTTTCTATATCTTGGCTATTTTGAATCATGCTGCCATGAACATGGAGTCTAGGTATCTCTTCCAGATTCTGATTTCAAATTCCTGAGTGCTAGATCATACGGCAGTTCCTTTTTTTCCTCAAGATTTTATTTATTTATTTGAGAAAGAGCGAGCGAGAGAGAGAGAGCATGAGTGGAGGGTAGGGAGGCAGAGGGAGAGGGAGAAGCAGACTCCGTGCTGAGCAGGGAGCCCGATGTGGGACTCCATCCCAGGACTCTGGGGTCATGACCTGAGCTGAAGGCAGACGCTTAACCGACTGAGCCACTCAGGTGTCCCAGCAGTTCCTTTTTAAAATATTTTTAAAACCTCCACACTGCTTTCAATAATAGCTGTACCAATTTGCATTCCCATCAACAGTGTACCAGAATTCCCTTTCCTTCCCATCACTGCCAACACTTAACTATCTTTTATTTTTTACTAATAGCCATTATGACAGGCGTAAAGTGATATCTCATTGTGGTTTTGATTTGCATTTCCCTGCTGATTAGTAATGTCAATTACCTTCTGATTCACCTGTTGATCATTTATATGTTGAAGAATTACCTATTCAGGTCCTTTGCCCATTCTTTAATTGGGTTACTTGTGTTTTTGCTATTGAGTTAGATGAATTCCTTATATATTTTGAATATTAACCCCTTCTGAGATATATGGTTTGCAGATATTTTTTTCCCATCCCTTAAGACAATGCTTTTCAATGACCCTTAGTTACTGAGATTGTCTATCATGAAGCAGGTCCTTTTGTTATGGCTGGTTTGGGTAGACATTTCTTTGCTCAAAACATTGAATCATCAAAACAGTTGGTTATTACCTATTAGTGAGCCCCAAAGATATCACTAACTTCTACCCCTCTCCTGAATCCTACCTACCGTCTCCCCGATTCCAATTCCTGACCTCCACCTAAAGAGGTTTGAATGGACCTTAACAAAATATTTCTTCAAAATCTTTGCTTAGAATTGTTTTCTCTAATCTAATAGCATGAGAATGTGGTTAATTAGAGCCAAAACAATTACACCAAAATATCAACAGAAATTATATTTTACCTTTGAGAGCTTCTTATGGTGTAAGTGTCTTTTGCCTGATGGTTAGATATGGACCAGGGTAGCAAAGACAGAAACATTTGACTGCCACCCAGGGCTTATCCCTTAACCCCAGGGGACAACCTGCATCCCCACTCTGGCAGAATAGAATGAATTTTGAGTTTAAGTCCTGCTTTATTGAAACCTCTGTCAGAAAAATCATCAGTCAGGTGGTCAGGGCAGGATCTAGGCTCTGACTTCTCAGGTTAGACCCTGAGATAGGGTTGCCTTAAAGTTGCCATGGCAACACGGACGTGTGTATTGCGCTGTACATGGACCTATTAGGGGAGGTCACACGGAGGCCACCCAGGCACATCTCAGTTCCTTGCCTTGTTACACTGAGTGGGTCAAACGGAGCCAGCATGGTGTTTTGTGCACTCCATTCTTGCACAGTGCTCTCCTGACCCCTTCCTATGTCTGCTACTCTTGCCACAACTCAGCATCAGTCCTATATGAACTCCCTTTCTTCTTTTGGAGATTTGTGGGCTTCCTAGTATTATACTCTGGATGACACAGGCATGGTTGCCCTCTTGGGAAGCCCCCAATCCTACCTCTCCTTTATTTTTTCCTATTTCAACCTCAAATTATAATGGGGGAGGTAACAGTTGTGGTACTGTCAGCTTTTATTATTCAAATAAGTAAATGCCAGTTCCCATTACCATTATTTTTATATACATAAATATATGTCAGGACCAAAACTTAGGAAATATGTTATCTTAGGATAACAGAAAAATGGTTCTTAAGAAAAGACATTTGATAACTTTATACTACCATGTAGTAGTAGTAGAGGTGGTGGTGGTGGTGGTGGTGGTGGTGGTGGTGGTGTGTGTGTGTGTGTGTGTGTGTATCTGTGTTTCACATACCAGTACTGCTTTGAGAACGGGTAGTTAGTTCCTAACTAGTACTTAGGAACTACTTATCTAAAATAGCCTTAATAATGAACATTTGTTGTGTGTTTACTATGTGCCAGGCACTGTGCTATTGCTTTACAAGCATTATCTCATTTAATTCCCATAAAAATACTTGAAGCAAGCACTGTTCTTATTTCCATTTTACAGGCAAATAAACTGAGGCAGTGAGGATGAACAACTTATGCAATATTATGCAGGTGGAATTCAAATTCTTCACTTGAACTCCATAGCCTGCCTTTTTAAGCCCTATATTTTACTGCCTTGGGTCCCAGAATAAGGTCTGGGAACCAGCAACATCAGCATCCTTTGGGAGCTAGTTGAAAATGCAAATTCTTGAGTCCCGCCCCAGACCTACTGAATCAGAAATGGGAGGTAGGAGCCCAGAAATCTGTGTTTTCACAAACCTGCCAAGGGATTCTGATGTATGCTAAAATTTGAGAGCCTTTACTGGATGCATCCCAAGATATACATAACACTATTATACTATTATTTATTTTCTATTTATTTTGTACCTTTTCAAAAAAAATATTGTATATTCTTTAAAAATGGGATAGAATCAGGTCCAACTTTTCTTTTATTCTCTGTAGTTTGGGTGGCATTATGGACTTCCATAAAGCACTTATTAAATTGAAAAGGAAATGCTACCATTTGTCTTGGATGACTTAAGTTCAATCGTCTATAAAGATGAGATGCAAGATTAGAGAACTTTTTGAGATTCTTTGCATCTCCGGCACCCTGATATTGTTCCCGTCTTTCATTGTGTGTATTTGTGATTATCAGGAATTACATGAATATAAAGCTAATATAGCATTTTGCTTGCATGTGCGATAATCATTAAAAACACAGCATGAATCATAGTAACATATGGCATTTAAAAATAAGCTTTTCAATTATGCCAGGAGATTCAGAGCTCATTTTGTTTTGCTACAGAATGTATAATATTGGTAAGTAAAGGTTGGAAGAAAGTGTCTTTCTTTAGAATACATTAGAAAGATATCTGTTTCCTGTGCACAACATTGGTGCTGCTTCTATCTCAAGGTGCAGATCAACAAGACAGTTCTCTAAACTACTTTTAAAGAAAAGCCCCCTAGAAATGCATAGTATTACCATTATTAGTGATGTTACAGAACAGAAACCTTGCAATCCCACGACTGAATTACATTTCATGTGATAGACTCTAGATATTACATGTGATTGACACAAACAATATGCTTTGAAAAATATCAAGACTTACAATTATAAGAATTTGAAGTGGAATGGATATTCTGCAGTTTTTTATCAAGGGTTTAATTAAGACTGCATTTCACTATTTCAAGGATGGCATTATATGCCCATCACTAAAAGGGAGAGATAAACAAATTTGATGCTCATTTTTAATCTCTTTGCCAGTAACAACATCTTTACCCATCAGGCTAAGTCCTCATACAGAGTTTGTTAGATCACTAAAATTTAATAATATCTATTTACAGACATCCAAAGGGTTCTTACTATTAATACTGTACTCCCAGATGTCTTTATTATTATTTGCTAAGTGTATTGGCAACATACACTTAAAATGTTCTTCCCAGTTATGATTTCTCTAATAATTTTTTTTTTGCAGAGGCTATGTCTACATAGAGAGGATGAACTATGTTTATTAAAATGTCCGATCATTTCAGAGAATAAATAAAATGAGCAATTTTGTTGGATAACATGGTTGCTTTATTTTCACGTCTTTAACTTTTGGATGCAAATCATGGAATTAGCTCTGTTGATTCTAAGTTTTAGAATACATTCATTTGATGTAAACAAAAAGGAAGATTTTATTATCAGGTGTCTGAGTACCTTCCTAAGGAGGCAGTCAGGCTCAGGAGCAGAAGACTAGAATGAGGAGCTGGGGCCGACTCCCCTGCCTTTACACGTGAGGGCTCTGCTCTTTGCTTGTGCTTCATGGCTTCTTTGTCTTCCCTTCTCTTCACAGAGTGGCATTCTTGGATTCCCCTAATGCATATCATCAAACACAGTCGCCTCCAGCAAAGCCACCAGCCCATATGGTCCTTGTGTGTCATTAGAAATAGGCTTCCTTCCTCAATACGCTCGAATGCCATCAGTCAGAAAATTGTCATAATATATTGATTTTGCAGTCAGAAGACTTTTTACTGCTAAAAAAAGTGTCAAATGAGCATACAGAATCCTAACATCTACAATGTGAACGGTACCCCATTAGATGTGAGGCCTAGTAGAGGACATACAACCAGCTCTATCTTGCTTGGCTCCTCTGGACCTGGTTTACATCTCTTCCAGTCCAAACCTGCAGCAGAAAAGAAAGATTTACCAGGCGAGAGTATGCATCTGACTCAGTTTGAGTCAGACTATCACCCCTGAACATGCAAATGAGGGGGTGTGGTCAGGCACAAACATGACTGCCACGTGGGGTGGCCAAAGATTACAGTTTGCCCAGGACTGAGGGGGTTTCAGGGCAGGGGGAAGAGCTAACACTGGAGGAGTTCTGTACACACGAGGAATGTTGGTCACCCGACAGTGATGACTGACTCTTCACAGTGGATACAGTTCTCACCAAAGAAGTGTAGGGGAGAAGACACCCGAAGAGGGTATATTGCACATCATATGTAATACTGTTTGGGGTTGAATTGCCATAGCTGGTTTGTTAGTTTGACATTGTGGAAACTCACCCCTGCAGTAATTTTATTTCATCTGGCCTTACAGTGCTATCATAAAATAACGTGGTAATCTTTATTTGGATATACCAGGCTATATATCACAGTGCTATTTCTTTTCTGTTCAAATTCTATTCCAGCAAAAGAATTATTGTTCTATATTAAATTTGGGGGTTTTCAGCCTTGACATTTTGCTTAACTTAATGTTGCCATTGCTTTTTCTTAGGAAGTTTTTGAAATGTTCTATTTTTTTTTAATTCTTTCAAAGAAAAATATGTATTTGTGGATTAGATTGCAAAATTTGTTATAGCTTTCAGTGAAGATGGATATTTACACATGACACCTAGATAAATAATAAACCATTTAGTTTCTCAAATAAATGTTTCCATCCAAGCTGGAGTTTGATCCACGGAAGAAAAAGAAATGAAGCCGAGTTGTGTTCCTTTTCTGTTGAAGGGTAAAGAAAGATAAGAGTTTTCCTTGAAGCCTTACTTTCCAACAAAAAGCAACTGAATTTAGGCTTATAATTTCTATCTTTTGCATAAAATCAAGCCAAAGAGAAGCAACAGTAAAGTTTCTTACTTTCAATTAAAATTAGCTTCAGATCATATTTAAATCTATAACCTACTTCACGTCCTATCAGAAGAGGACTTATCAGAAATCTTAACTACTTACTGAGGAATGTAATTGACCTGTTAGTGAATTTTAGAAAGAGAAAATACATTTAACAACTAAAACAAGAGTGCAAAATGTACTTCAATCCCTGTGGAGGGACAAGGTAAGTCTCTGAAGGGGAGGAAAATAAAGACTGAGAGAAAAGAGCCAGTGGGGAGAGGAATTTGGCTAAAGGGAGGTCACACTCACTGATAGGAAGAGATGCTGAGGGCAGGTAGGGAGAGGAATACAGGAGAGAACAGAGGTACATTCAGGATGTTCTGAAATATGAGCTGTTTTTTTTTAAATTGCTAGCAGCTCAGAACAACTGGCTGTGGAACAAGGCAGAGCTAGATTCAAATCCCTATCACGTACCAGCTTGCGACCAACTTTCTTCTCATCTCTAAGCTCCAGTGACTCTATCTATAAAATTGAGATGCTAACACTTATCCTGTGGGACTCTTCTAAGGGTGGATGTTCCATGTTTGAAGGTCTTGGCACATAATAGTTGCTCCATCGGCGGGCTCTTTTACTCTGTTATGCCTTAGTCTTTGCTTTTGGGGTGTCATCATTATTTTTGAAATGCTGATGATAAGGTTGTTGCTTTTAAAATTTAATATAATTCAAGTAATTATTTATGGAAGCTAGATATCCTGCTAGCTATTGGAAATATAAAGATAAAATGTTGTCTACAAAACCTCAAAATCTTAGTACAATAAGAGAAATGCACATATAGAAGTTCTAGGCACAAGTGGTCAACAGGGCTGAGTGGCCCGGAAAGGCTACTTAAAGTCCTGAGATGAGCTTTAAGAGAGTTTCTCAAATTTTAATGAGCGAAGAAATCACCTACAGATCTTGTTACAGTGAGGATTTTCTATCAGTGGGTCTAAGATGAGTCCTGAGATTCTGCATTTCTAACAAGCTCCAAGATGATGTCAAGGCTGCTGGTCAGTGGACCACACATTGAGTAACAAATAAAGAAGTGGTTCTCAGTCACACACACTCATACATTAGAATCACCTGGGGAGCATTTAAGACAATGACTGATGCTCAGTTCCCACTCCTGACATTGACTGATTTCATTGGTCTAAGGAGTGGCCCAGGCATGCTTAGTTTTAAAAGGCTCTGTAGGAAATTTTAATATGCAGCCAGGGTTGACATCACAGCCTTAATTGGTGAGTTGGACCAGCAGTCTCTGGCAAGGAGTTGATTTGCAGAAAGGAAGAACAGCATGTGGGAAAAACATGGATGTGTGCTCCCAAATGGTGTAGTCAGACAATTACTCGTCATTCAGTTTGGAGTTATTGCTGAAGCAAAGGATGGAGGGTGGTGATCAGAGATGAGATTGGGTGGGTAGTCCATGGCCAAATCATGGAGGGCTTTTAGGCTATGCTAAGGACTTCCCCTCTTTTCAAGGGTCAGTGGGGAGTTGGTAAACGCCTTTTATTAATGGAATGAGAAGCTCAATTTTTTCCTGTGGCAGGCTGTTTGCTTCACCTGTATGCGTTAGATACAAAGGTTTTCAAGCCTAGTTAAAATCATAGATATGTTTTTGTCTTTTTTAAAAAAGATTTTATTTTATTTATTTGAGAAAGAGAGAGAGAGAGAGAGAGCACAAGAGGGGGTAGGGTCAGAGGGAGAAGCCGACTCCCCGCTGATCAGAGAGCCCGATGCGGGACTTGATCCCGGGACTCTGGGATCATGACCTGAGCAGAAGGCAGTCGCTTAACCAACTGAGCCACCCAGGCGCCCCATGTTTTTGCCTTTTAAAAACTTTTTTATTGTGGTGAAATATACATAACATGAAGTTTACAAGTGCAACCGTTTTTCCATTTTTAAGTGTACAATTTAGTGGCATTAGACATTCACAATGCTGTGTAGCTATCACTACTATATATTTCCAAAACTTTCCTATCACCTCAATAGAAAGTCTGTAACTAGTGGCCACTAATTCTCCATTTCCCTCTGCCTCCAGGCGCTGGTAATCTCTCTTCTACTTCCTGCCTCTATGAATTTGTCTATTCTGGATATCTCATATAAGGGGAATCATGCGATATTTGTCCTGTTGTGTCTGACTTATTTCACCCAACATAATGTTTTCAAGGTTCATTCATATTGTAATACATATCAGGATTTCACTCCCTTTTTATGGCTAAAAGGTTTATCATTGTATGTATATACCATATTTTGTTTATCCATTCATTCGTTGGAAGACACTTGTGTTGTTTTCTACCTTTGGCTATTGTGAATAATACTGCTTATGAACATCCAATCTTAGTTGTATATTAGAATAACATGTGTAACTTAAAAAAAAATTGCTCCTTCCCAGGCCTCACCTAAGGCCATCCAAATGAGACATTCTGGGGCTGAGGAGCAGTTGTGGTTGTGTGGCTTTAAACCTCCCCAAGGGATTCTATTGTGCACCAGTGAACCCATGATTTATATAAGGCTAAGTTCAAGTCCCAGGTGCAATTCCTTTAAGGGTTATTTCTCAAGATTTAGTGTGTAAGAGCATCACCTGGCGGGCTTATGGAAAAGGCCCAGGCCCAGGCCCCATATTGGGAAAGACTGATTCATTAGGTCTTGGATAGGAATTAGGAATCCTGCTGGTAAGCAAGGTACCCTTCAGGGAATCCCCACGTCAGTGGTCTGGAACCCCACTTTGAGGAACACTGACTTCAAGACAGTTTAGCTTGACCCTGAGAAATGGCACATTCTTGTTACATTCTGATTACAATACCATCTCTGTATTTTTAAGAAGCCGTTTGTCATAAAAGAAACTGAGGGAGGGACGCCTGGGTGACTCAGTCACTTAAGGGTCTACCTTCGGCTCAGGTCATGATCCCAGGGTCCTGGGATCGAGCCCCACATCGAGCTCCCTGCTCGGCAGGGACCCTGCTTCTCCCTCCCCCTCTGCCTGCTGTTCCCCTTGCTCATACTCTCTCTCTCTCTTTCCAACAAATAAATAAAATCTTAAAAAGAAAAGAAATAGAGGGAAAGCATAGGGATAGCTCAGGAAAAGCTGCTTGCTGTTACGGAGAAATGATTCAGGATCAGTTGGAACATCGGCTACATGATGCTTGATATGCACCCATCAGTAGAGCAGAGCTGAATTAAGGCTCCTGACCCTCCTCTTCCACTTGGCCCATTCGAGAGCTCTGTCCTTTATTGTATTAATCAGACCTAATGTTTGAAGGACTGATCCTAAGTAGTCCCCATATTACATTTAGATTGTATCTACCACTGACTTTTGAAAAAAGAGGCATTACAAATGATTAAGCATCAGTGTCTTATATTCTTCTGACCCCTAGTTTTGCTTGTGTCACAAATGCATATGGTATAGTGACTTTCATCAACTTGTGCCTGGATTCGTTTAGCTGATATTTATTTTGTAAGAATATTTTAGGTCACAGTACTTGAATTCTGAAATATGTATGTAGAAATATAAATACATATGTATATATTTAAACTTTTTTTAGAACTATAGCATTTCTTTTTCTCTGTTTTGTTGTCTCCAGTCACACTTTCTGCAGTGTTGATCAATGATCGCATACCTAGATGCCTCCATAAAGGAATGACAATGCATTTTTCACATCCTTGTGTTCACGACAATAAAAAAGCTTTTAAAACCATCCAACTTTATTCTCTGGTTACTGCATGGCAAGGCTTTTGGTATCTGATATGTCAGACATGAGGAAAATTCGTTCTTTCTAGGCATGAAATTTTTTACACTTAAGTGTAAAATTGTGAAGGATGTAATTTTGCACTCAGACTTTGATTACAATAATTCTTTCAAATAACATGCCCTGTTTCTTGTTTGCTTGGGCCCTTAAATCTGACAGTCTTCTCTTTCCATAAGAAAACAAATATAATTTTTCCTAAATACAGCCTGGAGAGAAAAGAGGAGTTGATATTTTTATTACTCTTTTCTTATTTTTATTAGCCTCTTAAGTTTAATTCCTGTGTTTTGACAGTTTTAAAAAAAAATGTTCTTAAGACTTTGCTCTGTCCCAAGAATGACAAGTTCAAGGCAAATTTTGACTGTTTTATCAAAGCTGGGTCACACAAGCACATGGATCCCTTTCTGAGAACCTTCTGGAGCCAACATAGAAAGATAGTCACCTGACATCTTTGAGAGGTGAGCTGAAGCGACCTTCAGTTCCTGAGGTCAAGATCCCATGTTTTCTGGGTCTAGGGTCTGGTCTTGGTCTGAGAACCCAAGCAGCTCTTATATGACCCCGGCTGGGCCCAAGATAGCTTAAAAGCTATTGGTCATATTTGAGGATTAAAACCTACAGAGGATCTGGCCCTCCTGAAGGGTCTTCTGGGTGAATCTTACCAAGCTCATGATGGCATCCAAACCATCTGTTAAGAGGAATGATGAATGAATTATGGATATTCCCTAGAGAGCAAAAAAGTTTCAATAGGGGACCTACTATTTATCTTCAAGGGTTGGGAAGAACACCAGGTGTTGCTATACCTGGGATGAGGAGAGCACCCTGGCTCTCTGCATCATGACAGCATCTTCAGCCCCCGGAGCCGATTCCCATTACTCATACATGGGCCTGGGCTCTGGGATGGAGGAGCGAGGTTGCTGTTCAGCCCTTGCCCTGGAGTCCAGCCAGTAGCTTTCACCCAGTTCCAGCATCATTGTCCTGGCATTTGGTTTCAGACAATAGCATTCTATAAAAGTACTACAGGTTAAAGCAAGAGGGAAGGTCTTTATTTCCCAGTCCCCCTTTGCTATCGGGGGCTTGTGGTCGAAGCAATAAATGCTGGAAAATTATTAAATTTTAAATGAATAAGACCATAGAAAACATATCTGCCCAGTGGGGGCTTCCAGCCAAAGTTTCAGTAAAGGCCTGCCTCACTCTTCCAGCAAACCTCCAGCAGACTCCGTGACCTTTGGTCAGATGCCCTGCAACCCGCGGAGTGCTTGGCAGATATTTAACTGCCATGCTTGTCAAAGCATTGCCACTAGGTGAATGTAACAGATGACACAACAAAATAAATTATTTAAATACTATCAGTAGAACAAAATTCTTGTGGATGCCACATCTCTGCTGGAATATGTAGTTCCTTGAGTAGCAACTAATGCTAACAGAAAAGCTCTTTGTCTACACATAATTCTGTAGGTGTTTCTGATTTTCGGGTTCACAATTATAGTGTAGCTTGAGACTCTCGTGGTCCACAAGTGCTGGCTGGAGGGGCGGGGAGGGGGGTAGGGGCTCACAAGTCAACTAAACTTTTTGTCTCTGCTAGAACTTTCTCACGCAAGCTCAACAGGTGTCATGTCATGAGTGGTTTCCCAGAGGATATGATTGTGACATGCTGCAGTCTTCCTGTCACTCAGTCAGAAGGCTGCAAAGGGATGGTACCTTAATGGATTCACCTCTATCTAAAGGCTGGCTTTCAGCATTGCAGTTCCACAAAGCGGATCATTGTTATTTCCTCAGAAGGAGTCATACTAATCAAATTCATAATAAAAAGATGTCGACAGCAGAAGATTAATTTCCATGACAGCTCGAACCACATCATTGAACTGGACAGTCATTTTCTTAGATTAGCACGTGCTTTCCACTAGGCAAGTCTGCATGGGAAGACACTTGATAATTAGGGGGTCCCTTTTGTGATTATGTTATTAAAGCACCATGATATTTATTATCAGTATCATCAAAATAACAGCTAACATCGAGTATTTGCTACATATTGGGTACATTCTAAAGGCTCTACACAGAATCAACTTCTATACTCCTTATGCATTTGTCAGCGTTCTAAATGCTTTTATATATGACCTTATTTCAATACCCAGGAGGTAAGTAGTAGTATCATCATCTCCATTTTCCAGATGAGAAAACCAGTCCAGAGGTGTTAAGTCACTGGTAAGTGGTGGCATTGGGATTTGAACACAGGCTTCTGCTTGGTTTTACCTAATATACTCCTCTGCTCCTTGGGGACGCATCTAATACCCTTTCACTCTGCTCAGTGGGCACCTCCTCCCAGATGACTAACATGAACCTTGACATGTTGCTCCTCACACTCACTTTCCGGATTTCTAAGTTGCTGATTCCACAGTGTTGACACATGCTTTCTTAGAATACCTTAACCCCATTGATCAGCCATTGTCAAGGCCTGATCTTGCCAATTTAGCCTGGGCCATATCTCTTAAGGTAACTTTTGCAGGTATTCGATCTCACGTATCATGTGCCAACTTTATTAGGCTGCCTCTCAGAGTACTAGGGGGTGCCTCTCTACCAGTATGCCTCTCTACCTGTATTTCCAATAGATACATTCAAAAGTGTTAGGAAAATGTGCACACAATGAAATGCATCAATTAAAATTTGAAAGGGGAGACACAGAATGAAGAAAATGTGATGAACAAAGTCATAATATTTCTCGTAAGATGTACCCCTAGGAGCTGTGCTAATATGATTGGAAATTGCACCTCTCTTTTTATTTACCTTTTTCAGAGTGCCGTGCCCAGCAGCACACTGGGCTGCTGCTAAGAAGTGGTCCCTGCAACTTGAGAACTAGGAGGTGGAAAAAGAACTGGGGGGACAAAGCATATATAAACCAAAGAGACAGCTTATAATTATTTTTTCACTTCTCTGAGGAAAAAAAAATAGCAAATATCAATGGCGTAGACACTTGCAAGGATAGAATTCTGCAACACCGATCGACAGAGTGTACTCCATCCGCTTGTCAATACCCCTCGGATAACCAAGGAGCTGTAGCTGTGCCTACACGAAGGCAAGTAACAACCTCATTCCCAACAGCCAAGGGCTCCAAACATCTCGATATGTATCATAATGTGTGGAAAATATGATTTCTTACTGTCTTCCTCACATTTTATTGGCAAGTTTTAGCATTGTGATTTAGCAATCTCTTAATCTGTATTGGGTGGCTTAAGTGGTTTGTATATAATGAATATTCCATGTGAAGTCTCCATCACAAGCTGAACTTCGCTTAACCCTGACGTTATTTTGCAATTAGTATGGTACTAATGAAAGTAGCTGTAGCTAGATATTTTAAGTAACTAGAAGTAAAAGGTGAAAGACAGGTATTTTGAACGCAATTACACCGCCTAAATATCCCTCTTAAAAGGAGAAATGACAGCATTGCAAATCAGAAGTAATACCATGGTTTGGAAAGGATTTGCTATCAAATGCATGTTAATTGAACAATTGCTTAACAGTACAGAAAAGAGTTTCCTGGAGCACACAGATAATATTTATCAAGTAGATTCTCACAGGTTGATGCTAACTTCTGATTTGTTGAGCTCTGTTCTGATTGGTGCGTGCCTTGCTCTAGTTGATTAATTTCTTTTTTTTTTAAGATTTAATTTATTTATTTATTTGAGAGAAAGAGAGAGAGAGAGAGCACAAGCAGGGGGAGCGGCAGAGGAAAAGGGAGAAGCAGGCTCCCCGCTGAGCAGGGAGCCCAATGCGGCTGATCCCAGGGCCCTGAGATCATGACCTAAACTGAAGGCAGACACTTAACCAACAGAGCCATCCAGGTGCCCCTTGTTTGATTCATTTCTATCATTGTTAAATATTTTGATTGACTCCTAAAGCAATTGTTAATCGTTGTTAAATGTTGTGAATTATTAAATATTTTGATTGTTTTCTAAAACAATTATAAAGTATTTTGAATATTGCCCTCACTTGAAGCCAGATTCTAATACCATGCAAGTCAACAAAATCCAAATCATCAAGGAGTGGTTATTAAATGACGCTTCTCCTAGCAATAAAAAGGCATACTTGGATTTTTTTTTATATTCAATAAAATGTCATAGAATAAACATCAGAATGAAAGTAACAGAATGGAAAAATAATGGAATAATAAGTTAAAAATACTTTAACTCAAAGGCTTATTTATAATAGTAAACAAACATTTACACAGACTTACTATCTGCCTGCCACTGTTCTAAGCACTTTACATGTAAAGACCCGTTTAAACTTCAAAGGAACTTGGTGAGGTAGATGCTATTATGATCACCATTCTACAGAGGAGAAAATTGGGACACAGGATGATTGATTAACTTGCTGACGTTTACTTGCTGATAGTGGAGGAGACTGAATGCAGGAGTTTGGCCTCAGAGCCACGCTCTGAACCCCTGTTCTCTACCGTCTCTGTTACAAAAACATACAAAAATTCATACAAACATATAAGTGAGTAAATGTTCAAAAGAGATGAACAGACATGGTATATGAAGAAATACATTCTATAAATAATTACATTAAAAAATCACAGCCTTTTTTGAAATTAGAGAAATACAAATAAAAGGTAATTCAATGAATTTCTCAAATTAGCAAAAATGACTAAATGTGAGAACGTTCAATTTTATAGGGGGTATTGGAAAACAGACACACTTTCCGTGGCTGTTGGCGCAACAGACTGATGGAAACTTTTAGGAGGACAATTCGGTTGGAGGTTATGGGAGTTTTGGAACCATAGTTCACTTCCTTTTCATGCAGGAATTCCAGTTTTGAAAATACCTTAAAAATAATCTAAAGAAGAGGGGCACCTTGGTGGCTCAGTCCCTAAGCGTCTGCCTTCGGCTCAGGTCATGATCCCAGGGTCCTGGGATCGAGCCCCGCCTCTGGCTCCCTGCTCAGTGGGGAGCCTGCTTCTACCTCTCCCACTCCCCCTGCTTGTGTTCCTTTTCTTGCTTGTCTCTCTCTGTCAAATAAATAAATAAAATTTAAAAAAAAACTAAAGAAGAAATAAATAAGTGATATCTTACACAGATGGTTGAATCACTGGTGTATATAATAGTAAAAATTTGACAATAACTCAGATGCAGTACCAAAGGGAAACAGCTAAACAAACTATGGTATGTTAAGAACACAGAATATCAAATAGGCATTATGAATAAGAAATGCGTGTGCTTTATCAATATGTAGAAATATATGAGTAGGAAAAGAAATCTGAAAATAAAATAGACCCAAAGATCTGATACACTGATTGAACTATGGAAAAACCTATAAGTAACATTTGTTTAAAGCCTGGAAAAAAGTGATGGATGTAGGAGTTAAATCTTTATTAGTATGTGTTTGCTTCTTTATTAATCTTAGGTTACTTAAATTCTCATTGGCTTGCTCTCTTGTGTATGTCAAAATAAATGAAGGAAATAAGGGAACACATTTCAGAAATGGGTCTATTTTATATCTAAATGGAATTACTCCATATATCTCTGATATGATCCTGAATGGAGCTGCCCGGAAACCCCGTCTGAGAGAAAACACCAGGAAAAGGCACATGAGGGAGAAAAAAAAAACAGAGTAAATTCATGTAAGGTCAGGAAAAATAGTCTGAGCATTCATCATACTTGGCTGCAACATACATGCAAGAACAGCCCCACCCCATCACTAGTCACAAATGGTCTGCCAAAGTAAAGAAGTAAAATAGCAGCATATACTGGAAATTTTGCTATATTTATGATATGTAGAGAGACATTTTCTTCTATATATCCCCTTCCTCCCTATTGCTGAGAATCCAGCCCTCTGTGTGCTGTGATTTCAGACTTTTTCTGGGCAAATTTTCGACTTCTTTCTCACCCTGCACAGTGATCTTCAGCATCCAAGCTGAATGTGTCTGATATTTCAAAAATATACTTGGTTCACCAGAGCCTCTGTTTCCATGTAACTTCCCCCTCCTCACGACGACCACTTACCATTTACTGCATGTTCTACATATAGTCAGATTTGCTTCAGTTGGTGTCATTATGAATATTAAAAATAGTTTCAAACAAAAACACATATACTCCTCTGCGCTGTATATTTCTCCAAGAAGCAAAGCACAACGCTGCATAATTTCTCAAATGCAACCCCATTTTCATCTTGCCAGCAGTTTGGCAGTTCTCAAAAGGTTACTGCTCTGAATTTGTTTTCTTTGTAATCTTGCAGTCTATTCGTTCTGCCTTAATGCTGAAAATCTATGTAAGATCTTGACTTCCATATGTCATATACCAGTAGATTTACCCTTTACTTTAAAATTTTCTTCTCCACTAAAATGAGAAAAAAGAAAGCATTTCATAAGTTGTTAAAATGGCATATGGACTAAATGTTTAAAGTTAAAATCAAGTGGGTCGCTCATCATAGGTAGGGCTTATCTACCTGCTGTACCTCCAAGGGCTGGCTTTTTTGAGAGTGAAAGCGTCTTTCCAAATTTCTAGGACACACACACACACACACACACACACACACACACACACACACACTCTTATCCCTGAAAGGAAGAGTGCAGTTAATCCACCAAACCTATTAGTTGCCTTGCCCTGAAGGTAATTTCACCTCTATTTTAATGACCACATAAAAGAGAATGATTATAGGGTCATTAACCAAAAGCAAAAAAGTGAAAGCTGGCCCTGCGTACAAAATAGTGGGGGAGATAAGTACGTGAAAAGCAAACTTTCTCTGTTGTCTGGTCATTTCCTGAACACTGTGACTTTTCCCAATCGTTCAACATTCAATGTTAGACCAGGTTCTGTGGGACCAACAGAACTGTTTAGGTGAGTTGCCTAACCTCAAGAGATTTCCTTTTAATTGGAAGAGAGAAAATTAATACCCCACACGTAATTAGAAAAAAATACATGCCAAGCCATGTGACTCAATAGGTATTTAGGGAAAAGAGAGAGCTGCTGGGCTGGAGGAGCGGGTATGCTCTGCAGAAGAAGTAGGGTGTGAGGTGGGCATTGAAGAATAGGAGGAAAGAGATGAACAAACAAGGGGGGAGAGCTCGGTGGGCAGAGGACACAATGACAGTGCACCAGGCACAGGACGGCCTGGGCAGAAACCCAGGGCAGAATGGATAAGGTGAATGTGGGGGACAGCTTTCACTGGATGGAAGACTCTGGAAGGAATGTGGTTGGATAAGGAGGGCTGAGGACGGATGGTAGGCACTGGGGAGAACCACTGGGATTTTCCTAAGAGCAAACAGGGCTCCAGGAAGAAGAGTCTAGTACTGGCTGGGGGGTGGGGTGGTGAGTACAGAGAGTGAGGCTGGAAAGCTACTCCCCTCACTCATGAGGGTGTGAGTTCCAAGCATGTTGTTTTCTTGGAGAAAGAGAACGAAGTTGAACTTGAGGAAAGCTTCCAAGACGGTTAGAAAGAACTTGAAACCTTCAGTCCATGGTGGTTACATCTAGGCAATAGGGTTGGGAGGTGTATATAGAGACTTGACATTCCATGTTTTACGCTATACCCTTGAGGACAACTGTGTGTGTGTGTGTGTGTGTGTGTGTGTGTGTGTGTGTGTGTGTGTGTGAGAGAGAGAGAGAGAGAGAGAGAGAGGGAAAGAGAGAGATTTGGGGGAGGGGCAAAGGCCATGTATTATTTTTATAGGAAAATTTAAAATGTAATCCTAAGATTTATAGAGGACTTTAAAAATAATGACACCTCTGACAAATGGGTGACGGTGGAAGGAAGTTGGCCTTGTTTCTGGTATGTGTCTCTGTGCGTGTGCATGCACAGACCCACACACCCCTCTGGGTCCCATGTGTTCAACCTGCGCATCCTTAGTCAACTGGTTTCTGTCTCCCAGATCCTTACTCTTTGCAGGCTGGAGCTGCTTTGCCACTGGGCTCCCCTTTTGTGATGTCGCGCCCACTCTCTCTCGGACGCCCCTTTGCTGCAGCTTCCACATTGTCCTGGCCTACTTGCGGATATTCCTCAGAGACTTTCTCAAGTTTCCTCAGTCTAAAGCCGCCACTGTCCTTTGCATCCTACCACAGCCTGGTGGGCGGCTCTGCGATCCATCTTCCACACTTGTTCAACTCCGTGAACCTGACTTGCAGTCGAACGGGCTCCAGCGCTGGTGGGTTGGCCTGATGCCCGCACTTTGTTGACTGCCCAGTGTGAGATTAATGCTCACGGAGCCCACATTCACTAACAGGCAATCAGGCCTTCCGACTGATTTCATAATTTATAGAAGAGATGACCCTGCCCCTATAATATACAGTGGTGGCATCATACGTATGAATTAAGAGACTGCAACATAAATCAAGCCACGGAAGCCTTAGAGGCTCTGTGTGTGCCGGCTGGTCAGCGGGAGCTCTGTGATACAGACAGCAAACCGTGAATAGGCAGGGATTTATTTATCTGAAGTCCAGTATGTATGCATGACTTTGCATTAAGAAAGCTCTGGGGAGAAGGCACCACATTTTATGGGAAGAGACAAGGGGTGGAGAGAAGGTGGTTGGAAGGCACCATTTGGACGTTGATAATCCCGGGAGAGCAATAGTTTCCTTAAAATAAGTTGAAAATCTTTGTGCATGCCCCCAGTAGCCGCACCCCTGAGGACGAGATACAGTCTCCTGTGTGTCACTTCTATCAGTTCTGCCTCTGACCCTGTTGGCTGTACAACTCCCCGAAATGATATTTTTTCCTGTGAATTCTGAGCTTTTTCAGAGAAATAATATGCCTATCATGTAATGAAATTTATTTAATGCTTTCTTTCATAATTGCATACAGAAATAACTAAACTAGAAAAGAGTCAAGAGATTTTCTTTTTTATTATTGTTATATTATGTTAGTCACCACACAGTACTTCAATAGTTTTTGACGTAGTGTTCCATGATTCATTGTTTGCGTATAACACCCGGTGCTCCATGCAACACGTGCCCTCCTTAATACCCATCACCAGGCTAACCCCGTCCCCCCACCCCCCTCCCCTCTAGAACCCTCAGTTTGTTTCCCGGAGTCCATAGTCTCTCGTGGTTCGTCTCCCCCTCTGAGTTCCCACGCCCTTCATTTTTCCCTTCCTTCTCCTAATGTCCTCCATTCTATTCCTTACGTTCCACATATAAGTGAAACCAAGAGTCAAGAGCTTTAAAAATTAAAATTGCTCTGTGAAATTGTAGGACAGGTAAAATTAAGGAGTTTCCAAAAAATGAAGCTGTTACATCAAGCAAAATCCATCCCTTTTTAACAATGTCTGAATGTATTTTATTGTCTTAATCTTAAATATTTTGGTACCTTTAAAAAAAACAAAAAAATTTTTAAGTAGGATGAAAATCTATACTATTTATGAGATTTTTGGTAAAATCAGAACACTTGACCAAATTCTTTTAGTAATTTTATAATTTAGGAAATAATTTTGTCTTCAAAGAACTATTGAGATTCCAGGAAATTCCAGGCAAGATGCCAGGAGCTAGATGCTAAAGACAACCACAAGGTCCTGCCCTCTTAGACCTTATGTCCTAGTGGGGGAGACGGAAATAAATAGTAAATAAATACATGAGGTAATACTGCAGTGTAATACTTCATAGGAAGGCGATAATCAGGGTGTTGCCAAGGGCGCTCAGGGGTGGGAGAGGAAGCAATCAGGGAGGATCTCTTTGAGGTGGTGACATTGGGGCTGTGATTCAAAGGACGAAGATGAGCTGGTAACACTCAGTGGAAAGGAAGAGCATTCCAGGCAGAGGGAACAGTGAGTTGGGGGGCGGGATGAAAAGAGGCCAGTGTAGTTGGGGCTGGAATTAGGAGAAGAAAGGCAGTTAGAGAGCCCTTGGCTTGATCCTGTGGGATCTTTCTGGCCATCATAAGTAATTTGGAGTTTCTTCTAAGTGCAAAAGAAAGTCATTGGAAGGTTTTGAGCAGGAGAGTGATTTGATGTGATCTACTTGATCCCATTACCATTTTTAAGACGTTAATTTGGCTCCTTGAGGAAAATGGATTGGAGGGGGCAAGAGCTGGAATAGAGAGATCCCAGGAGGTTATTGGGGCGGTCTAGGGAGAGAGGACAGTGGCGAGTAATAGGAAGAGAAGTAGAAGTCCTGGGGTAGGTTTCCATGTAGCATGAACAAGACTAGGACACGGGCTGAGGAGCTGGCAGAGCAGAATTAGGGATGGCTTGTAGGTTTTTGGCTTGCGTGATGACAGACGGTGGTGCTGTGTACTGGGATGGGAAGTCTGACTCAGCAACAGGCTCGGGGAGGGAGAAGAGGAGGAAGAGGGGGAGAAGGGGGAGGGAGACGGGATCAAGAACTTTGTTTCTGAGACTAGGTTGCGACTCCTATTTCACATCCAAGTAAAGATGTTAAATAGGCAGCTGCATATGGAGTTCAGAGAAGCCTGGGTTTGAAATATAAATATGGAGACCATCAGGATGTGGATTTAAAGCCAAAGCTCAGGATGAGTTCATCTGGGGAGACTGGGTAGATAGCCAAGAAGACCTAAAGTACTTCAAAAAGTAAAGGTGGATAGAGAGCTCCAGAAAGGGTATAACCTGGGAAATAGAAAACCATGAGTGTGTATGGTGTTTGGAAACAAGAGGGGGCAAGTGATCAACATTGTTTGTGAGAATTCAAGTTAGACAAAGTCAAAGACATAGTCATTGAATTTGGTAACCGGCACAAGAACAATTTCAGTACAGAATGAAGTTAGGTGAAGAATGCAAGAGAGATCAAGATATAGTGTAGCATGCGTAGCAACGTATTTGAGGAGTCTGAGTGCAAAGAGAAGAAGAGAAAAGGACGTGGCTGGAGGGGCAATGTGAGATCATAGAAGGCTGCAGTTTTTCTTCATTTTTAACAAGAGATTCAATACAGAACTGGTTAAATAAGTTATGATACGTGTATACAATGGAATGTTACAGCTGTAAAACAGAATGAGGAAGCTCTATATGAACAAAGGTGGAATGACCTCCAACATGGGCTGTTAAGCGAAAAAGGTGAACATAGAAAAATATGTGTGGCATGCTTTGTTTTTAAAAGGGGAGAAGGAATATACATATTTGTATGTAGCTACACATATGCATGGAATATTTCAACTAGAATGCACCAGCAGGTGCAAAACTGACCATCTGTAGGGAGGAGAAGGAGGTAATCTGATGCACTGGGAAAGGGAGACTCTACTTTCTATGTATGCCTTTTTATATCTTCTAAAATTTGAATGATATAAATACATCACTTCACTGACACCAACCCTTTGAGGGTTCCCAGACCCAACTCCAACACTGGGGGTGTCCCCCTCCCTCACAACACCAAGCAGTTCGCTGCTGGTACCCAAGAACTCAACTATATTCTGACACTATCTACCTGGAAATAAGGAGATGGCATCAGATTCCGCAGGTTAAGGGTTCTGCCACAATCTCCCGCTTCAGACACCAGTCTCGAGCCCCAGGCTGTGACCTTGGCTGCTGAGCTACCAGCTACAGAGGCTCTGGCAACCTCCTCCTTAGGTTCTTTACATTTGCTAGAGTGGCTCACAGAACTCAGGGAAACACTTGTGTTGACCAGTTTATTAAAGGATATGATAAAGGATACAGGTTAGCAATCCAACGAAAGAGATGCACAGGGCGAGGTCTGCGGAAAAGACCTGGAGCTCCCATGTCCTCTCCAGGTGAGCCAGTCTCCTTGCTCTGCACGTGTCCACCAGCACAGAAGCTCTCAGATCCCAGCCCTTTTGGGTCTTGATGGAGGCTTCATTGTATAGACACTATTGGCTAAATCACTGGCCATTGGCTGATTTAACCTCTAACCATCTTCCCTCTTCCAGAGGAGACAGGTGGGGAGTGGGGAGGTAGGACTGAAAAATTCCAACCCTCTCATCCCATGGTTGGTCCTCCAGGCAACCAGCCCCGGTCCTTGGATGGGGTCCAAAAACCATCTCATTAACCTGAAAAAAGATCCTTATCACAGGAAATTCCAATGGTTTTAGGAGCTGTGAACCAGGAATGGTGGAGGGAGACTGAGTACATATGAGAAATATTATTTTGATCATCTGAAGATCAAATATGTATTTCTTATAATTCACAATATTGCATCACCTTTCCAAAAACTAAAGAGCCTCTCCTAAGGCATGTTTTAGTGATCAAGCAGAGAAAGAGAAACTGATGATGCAGGAGAGAGAGAGACAGTAACTAAGGGGCGGTGTGTGGGAGAAGTGAGGGGAGATGGGTAGCAGGGCCCCAGGGGTGGAAGGCCACCTGGCTGTAAGCAAAGACACCATTTTCCTTTACGACAGAAGGAAGCATTCAGGTTTGTATATTTGACAGTGGGAGGAGGAGGGTGGTTGGTTCACGTGGTATTTATTTTGTGAATGGGGAAAGGACATCAGCCAACCGTACGGAGAAGTCAAAGAGGTGGACAAAGTTTAATGGTCTCAAGCGATGATCTGTACTCCCTAGGCAAAGCAATGTCATTTCTGGGTAAAACTGGGGGGCCACCAATTAAAAGAGAAAGTAGCGAGCCTATGTGTTTACTATTTTCCAGTCCCACCGAGCTGGCCAGGTCTACATCCAAGGAAGAGAGGTGGTTGAGGTGTTCTCCTTCTTGTATGACCAAGGCCAAGCAGGCAGAGGTTGGTGTTTGCAAGAGAATGATTCTGCAGCGGACCTCGGGATTTACCTGGATAAACTGGAGAGTGAAGACCAGGATAGGGGATATGGATTAGCTAAAAATAACAGATTGGAGGTTTCCATTATATGGATGTATTGTTGCCATGGGCGTTCAAAAGAACAGGGAGGTGTGGTAGAAGGACAGGGAATGGGGTCTAAGACGGAGAGGTAAAACAAGGGGAAATTTAGGTCAGAACACAACCAAGGGAAGAGACGCCCGAGGCAGGCGGAAGAAAGTGGTAGAGACAAGGACACCTAAACCCAGATATGCCAGGTCTTTGAATGAGGCCTTTGGATGAACAATGGCCTGGGTGGAGCTGGCGAGCAAGAGAGCGAGCTGAGTGCTGCCCTTAATGAAGGTAGGGGCGAAGGGTGGTGATTGCTGAATAGCTGAAGAGGGTGGTGAAGGTCATGCCTTCATCTGCACTGCAGTTTTTCTTTAAAAATTTTTTTTAAAGATTTTATTTATTTATTCGAGAGAGATAGAGAGAGAGCATGTACACAAGTAGGGGGCAGAGGCAGAGGGAGAAGCAGACTCTCCACTGAGCAGGGAGCCCGATGTGGGGCTCGATCCCAGGACTCCAGGATCATGACCTGAGCAGAAGGCAGATGCTTAACCGACTGAGCCACCCAGGTGCCCCGTGCATTGCAGTTTTTAAAGGAGGAAAGAGAAATGGTTAAAATCCACAGTGATGGGTTGGGGGAGGGAGGAAGGACCTACTGAGTGGCATGTGAGCCTCCCCCTGAGGGGACTGCAGGGCCTACAGTGTCCTTCCAGAAGTGCTGAGAGAAGAGTTTGAGAGGACTGTGGTGTTTGCCAAGCAGGCAGGTGGTCCAGAGGGCACAGTGCTACGTAACTGATACAGAGCTCTTACCTTCTTTGACCTCATTTCTCTCTCACCCAGCCAAACAGCCACACCTTTGTACCAGGAGCTAAGGCTCTTATCTTTTGACCCGGATTCCTTGGCTCACTACAAATTCAGAAGGGTGCCAAGTGGAGGCCAGCCACGGCTCCCTCTTGGTTTCTGTGGGTTGGAGGACATTACCCAGCAATTCCAAGTTGTCTAGGTCTTAACACTGGTGGAGCCCCAGGGGAAAGAGATTCCATGCTAGCCACAGAAGGCGAGGATTATGCTAACAGACGATGGCAAATGTTGAAAGCATCATTGTCCCCACATACAGACAGGTACCGAAAGCCTCCCCTCTGCACACAGCCTTTGCACAACAGAAATCTAGGCCTCTGCCCTTGCCCAGAGATAATTAATGCACCTTAGTACCTTAGGTTGAGTTGCCATGGGGGGTATAAGTGGGATCAGTGTGGAGTGAGGAATGATGAAGGGGAAGAAAAGATTATCTCAAAGAGTTCTTTCCTGATTTTAAAACCAGAAAGAGGGGGTGCCCGGGTGGCCCAGTCGGTTAAGCATCTGCCTTCGGCTCAGGTCATGATCCCAGGGTCCTGGGATCGAGCCCCACAACGGGCTCCCTGCTCAGTGGGGAGCCTGCTTCTCCCTCTCCCTCTGCCTGCTGCTTCCCCTGCTTGTACACTCTCTCTGTCAAAAATAAATAAAATCTTAAAAAAAAAAATAAAACCAGAAAGAGGAAGAGAGAAGGAAGAACCCCATTACTCATTTACTGTCATGGAGGACCCATAGCTTGTAAAACTTCCAGGCATGGGTGTGTGGAGGTCCTTGTGGAAGGTCTTGGTACTTTTGGACACATATCCCAAGAGCCTGAGGCACTGAAGCAGGTTATTTAAGGAGCCTCAAGCATTGCAGTTCTCACCCTGGGAGCACTGTATTTTAGAGAGCTTGAGGGCTCAGTCACCCACAAACTGGGCAGTCCTTAACAGCTAATCCTTCATGCCTGAGACAGAATGGAAACTGGGCAGCTATTTGAAAATTTACCTCTCCTTCTTCTTCCTGCACCCCAAAACTCTACGACTCTGATAAGATCCCAAAGAAACTTAATACCAAGTCATGATTTGCTTTATTACTCACTTCATGGACTTGCATATGTCCTCAACCTGAGTAAATGACCTCGTTTACTTCCCCTGAGTTTCTAGCAGTAGTACAAACTATAACCTCTAGTATACAAGGTTCAGAGTTCAGTCTCTACCTGGACCATCTGGCTCTCTTCCCTTTCAAGGTTACAGACTCCTCTTTCACTGTGGCCAACTCTAGACAACTTTAAGCCCAAGGAGAACCAGATCAAAGGGTGTAGTTCATGGTTGGTGCTCAGCAAGGGCTGTTTTCCTTCTTCCACGATTATAACTATACTGGTCTTGGGCATTCTTATGAGCCCAGAGTCTCGGCATTTCCCTCACTCCCTATTCTCTCTGAGCCTCTTAATACTACTAACACAATTTGCATAAGTGGTGAAAATTTTCTTTCCTTCCTCTCTCAGCAATTAAACAGATGTAGCTGGAGGGAGCAGAGAATTGGATTTACTATTTTGATTAAATATAAAATGTAACAGCAAATTGGGGTGAGGTCCTGACTCATAGCAACAAGTTAGAACTGAAAATATGTAAGTAATTACTGAGGGGGAGCTTGGCTGGGGTGAGTAGGTAGGGTATATTTGCCACCAGATGGTATAGCCCTAGCTCTGATAGCTCTATCCGTCCAAACACGCCGCGGATGAGGAAAGAGTGCAGGATTGGACTTCTGCCATAGGCTCAAAAAGATGTCGGAACATCCTTGGCCTTGGGATATGCAGACAAGAGAATACGTCGTGTTGTTTTGGTTTCTATGGGCACCTTTCTGTTCCCACGGTAATAGGACTTGGTACAACTGCCTACACAAAGGATTGGGTGGCAGCACCCCAGCTCATGGCGAGGGGTTAGTCATGTCAATTTCCCCACCCATGGTGCAGAAGAATGCATGTCTCCCGGCAAGGGAGTGACATGATTGTCCTAAGGGATTGGTCATCTTGCAGGACACATGAGGCCTTTGGCCTTCGTTCTAGTACTTCCTGTAGGCAAAATGTAACTTTTTAAAAAATTCCATTTAAAAATTAAAAAAAAAAAGTCAAATACAGCAGGGGTGCCTGGGTGGCCCCGTCAGTTAAGCATCTGCCTTCAGCTCAGGTCATGATCTCGGGGTCTTGGGAACAAGCCCACATCAGGCTCTCTGCTCAGCGGAGAGTCTGCTTCTCCCTCTCCCACTCTCTCTATGCTCTCTCTCCCTGTCTCCCTCTTTCTCAAATAAATAAATAAAATCTTAAAAAAAAAATCAAATACAGCAAAATGTAATGGGAGGAAATGGTGCCTTTTTATCATCGCAAGATACTTAGCCAGCTACTGCAATGCTTGTCTGGACAGGCACGTAGAGATGCTGGGCTGGTGGGCAACATGGATGCCAGTGACAGCCCTCGCCCGCCACGGCTACCAGACTAGCCCCAGCCCAGCAGAGGACTGCTCTGAATAGGTGCCACTTGAAAAACACCTCTTCTCCCTGAGGTTCTTGCCAGTGCATATAAAAACACTAATTACTGACTATTCATATTCTTTTCTATACTTCATTCTCTGTGATTTGATAAAACTAAAATGTCATTGAAGTGACCATGATTTTCACTGGGAGGATATGTGGGTAGAAGGTATGTGTGTTGATTTGGGTTTGGAATATGCAGTAAACGGAAGTTCTAACACAAGGACTCTAAATTAGGTCTTTGAATCTAAAAATCATGTGATTCCCATTACAATCAACTGGAGCCCTACTTGTGCATCTATAACCAGGCAATGGTAGTATGGATTCCAGAATTAGCTCATTAGATAACAACTTCAATCTTCCCTCCAGAAGGGTTAAAATTGTACAGCTGATAAGATCATGGGTCTCAGGTAGCAAAGGAAAACATGACATTTAGTTTACTCAATCTATGAACAGTTTGACTTTCTTCATAAGAAAAATCAGGCAAGTCCCAGGAAACTCCAGTGTAGCTTTTTGGTATTTGACAGGCCTGCAGCCTATTTTTTTTTTGGTTTCAAAATTTAGATGCCTCAAGTAAGAAAGCATGAGAAGTAACCGAATGTTAAAGATTACCATAGACAAACCAATGGTTCCCCCAAGACTGAAAAAAAAAAAGGTACCACTTAATAATAATACATGATACAACTCCCACCCTTGGCAAAGCAATATTTTACAACCAAAATTATATTGTAATTAGCCTTTCAAAAATATGAACACTTCAATATAGGCGTCCATTAATAATCTAACTGCTGCGGCTGCAAAGCATTTGTCTCCCACACATAGAACTCAATTAAACTCAGAGCTGCTTTTCCCAACCAGCAGACGCTCATGAACAGGTGGCTCCAACGTACAGCTAATGGAAGGCTGAGTCAACACATCCAGATGAAATGATCTCAATGCCTTCCTCGTTCCTTCTTCTGGCAATTTCTATGCCAAACACTGATTTGTTTCTACTTTATAGGATTTAAAGTTCAAACACTATCTAGGACAATTCTAATGAAAACTAGACGTAAGTTGATAGAATGGTCTGTATCATCCCTCATACAAAGATCTCAAAAAACCCTTCCTCTCTTATAGAGCTAGAAGGTTAGGTAAGTGCTAAGAATAATTATACACTAGACAGTGTGACTTCAAGGACACCGACAGAGGATCACAAATAAAAACAACTTCTAAGAATCTTCTCTCTCATCTTGAAGGTCAGGCATCATAAATGCATAAGCCTGGAAAAGCAGGCAGATGGCCGGAATGAGTGAAGATGGTTGGGAGTAAGGATGATGGGGATGCAGGTAACTGCAGAATGGACGCCCTGTCCAGAGGGGACAGCCTCCACCCCCCTGGAGCAGATCCTTGTGTTGTCTTCATATGGGTCGGGGCAGCCAGGTCATCTGATGCTTCAGGAGAAGAAGAGAATTCCAATTCTTAGGTGAAATCTTATAATAGTTTAAAATTGTAACAGCTAATTATAATTTTAAAAGTGAAACCAAACAATATATAGACCCAGGGCCACATTTGCTGACCATCGTCAACGAAGACTTTGATCTGTTTTGCCTCCTAAGAAGGGAGATGTTTAAAGTGATCAGTCACAAATGCCTCGGAGTAAATCTGCAATCTGAGAAGAAACTTTGAAGAGGGAAGGCGGTGTCCCACCAGTAAATGGGGGAGGAATGTGTCAGAAGTTGTTTAACCTCAAAGGTCGGAGGTGAGTGTCTAGTACGTTAAAAGATGCAGATCATAGGGATGTCAGGAATGCAGCTGCATAGAAAAGAAAGCTGAGATCCAGCTGTATGTTCTCACTGCATAGGTTTGGCACTGTAACACCACGGGGGACATCGATGAGTTTGAGGACAGAGGAGCACCACCCTAGGTGCACTCACCTTTTCTTTCCCTGGCTCGTCTTGATGTCCTCCAGCAAGCAAGTGTCTGAAACTCTGGGGATTCCTCTCAGCCTGGACAGAGTTCCAGAGAGCTAACCTCCTCAGCCCCCCCAAAGAACAGGCTTCTGGCGATAATGGATGGGGGTTGGACCATTCATACTCCAGCTTTTTCGCCTTCAGGGAGCACACCTCACACTATCTACCGTGCTCCCCTGCAGGATTAAGTCCCAAGTGTCCACACTGGTACCTGCTTCATAATGCACCCTTGACTGTCTCCTTTCGTGTCTTCTGTCCCCTCTCCCTTCCTGGTACTTCCTAGGATCATCTCCCACACCACTTAACCTGGAATCTGTGTCTCAGGTTCTGCTTGAATGGGAAGTCAAGCTCAGAGCACACTACCATGAGAACATCTCCCAGAGGTCTTGCTTGTCTTAGCCAACCTCAGGTCTTGAGAGAGATTTTATATATGACTCGAATAGGTAGTACTGTGTTCTCTTATCTACAAAACTGGGATCGTTTTATAAGAGCTTCCACGCCAAGCTCAAGATATTGGGATGAGGAACAAATAAGATAATGTTCATAAATGGGCTCTGTGTGTTGGAAAGTGTATACAAATGCTGTTTTTACAACTCTTCTTGTTGTTAAGGTCCAGTAATGGTGTGTCTCCAGGAACGAAGAGGGGAGGGCTGGTGGGGGAGAAATGAGCAAGGTGCGGTGCTTTGCTGAACTGCCTGGTAAGTCTCAGAACGACAATGTCTGGCTGCATGTGGCAGCTTTATTAGATGCCTTCCAATTTATGACACCACAACAAGGTCGATCAGTCCATCGAGGTGGCGCTGTGGAGGCATGTACTATTTACAACACATTTAATGTATTTGGAAATTGAATTATTGTTCCCAGGACTGAGGGGAAGATGAGAGTGGATGGCAGAAGGCATAAAGTCACAGCTTCACACGGAATTTCATCTGCGTGAACTACAGTGTCTGATTCAAACAATGAAGCAGTTAGCGTTTGTGAGACTATTTATAGTAGAAAGTTAATAGGTCTTTTATACCTGATTTAATGGCCTTTTAAAGAGAAAAACTATACTCACACCACAATCAATGGAGTGAGTGATATTTACAGGTTGAATGATAATTAACTGTAGGAAGGAGGAGACAAATTTTTCTCCAGCACTTTTGACAGTTGAAGTAGCCTTGAGCCGCAGTTGGAAAGGGACAACTTGTGTGTGTGTGTGTGTGTAAAGCTGGGGGCTTTCCCCACCACAGCAGCAGGTCTGTCCTTCTTGCCCCTTACAGCACCTGGATTGCTTTTCCAGATTCTCTTAGCAGATCAGGGTTTCCGGTGATTCTCTCCTTTTATTTTTCATGAACATAGGCATTTTCTTTTCAAAAGGAGCTCGCCCCCCACCCCACCCCCCGCGCCAACTCCATCAACACTTAGGTTTTTCGCTGGCTCCACAACTTGCCTTTTGCTCTGATGGTTTCCAGCAAAGCATTTTATGCAAAGGGGAGTCCTGTTGAAATATTTAACTATTTAAATATCTCTTTCAGACATAACTCTGATAAGGAAAATCTATGTCCTAAGATGGCTGACCAAGCCACCCTTCCTTGCCCCGGGACTCTTCTGGGTTCTTCCCTCTGCCCTGCTTCACGCACGCACCAAAAGTGCCAAGTATGTGGAAGTAGACGTGTATAAATTGCCTCCTTTGTGCTTGGGGCTCAGACCTTTGGAGACCACTCTCCTCTGAGCTGGCCGGCATTAAATAAACCTCTGATCCTCCAAGATCTCCGGATGCCACTTGGTTCTTCCGTCAGGTGATCCAGTCCAGGTTCATAACATTTGGTTCCCTGACCGGGAAACACAACCCCGCTGGCCCATTGTTGCCACCGGTTTGGGGACAACGGCGGGGTGGTGACCAAATGAGGGATCATAACGGTGAAGGCGCACCCTGCCTAATATTCGGCAATCTCCCGCCCCGGTCGCCTTGGGCTGACCCCACTCCACTGTTACCGCCGGACTCGAGGAGACTTGGCAGGTGAGGACCTGGTCCCAACGTCGGATTCTGGTAAGGCCTGGGGCCCCAGGACCCAGACAGGCACATCCCCATTGGGGTGGAAGGGGAGCCTGATCACCTCCCAGAGACCTCTTAGAGGTCTCACAGGTAGGGATTCCCAGGGAGGGAATGCAATAACTTCTGGAGTGTGAATGTGTGAGTGAATGTGCAGTCCGACCTGGCTTGCTCAAGCGGACTGATTCTGTGACTCCACGGGTGGGCATCTGTAAGGTCCCCTGAAGCCTATGGAGTCTGAATGGGCCCGTCTGTGATTCCATGGTGAATGGCATACAGTCTATGGCGGCATTGGAATAGTTTCCAATCATTAAGTCCTAATGCTGAGACCCCTACGGCTAAGCCTCACCTAAACTCCTTCGGGACGTGGCCAGATGGGCATCTGATTGGTCTCCTTACCTCAGGGGGCAACCCCATTTGTCTCTGTGCCACCGCACACGGGGACATCACCATGGGGTCAGGGCAGAGTAAACCTATGGTTCTAGAGACCATGATCAAAAATTTCAAGTAGGGGTTTTCAGGAGACTATGGAGTCAGGATGAACCCTGGCAAGTTGAGAACCCTATGGAGCACGCACCAGCAGGAGTCATCCACCCTGCTGCCTGGGCTAATACAGCCGCACCCGAAGAGCGCCCAGTATGGGACTTCACCACAACTGAGGGACAGGCCCACATTCCGCCTCCAGGGAATCCAGGTAGGAGGTAAGAAACCCATGAACATGACTAAGGTATCCTCGGTCACTTGACAACCAGGAGAGTCCCCCCAGGGACTACTACGAAAGACTATGTAAAGCCTACAGGATATTTGACCCCAAGGCACAGGAAAGCCAATAGATGGTAAACACCTCCTTCATGGCTTAGGCCACCCCAGACATCAGAAAAAAAATTAAGAAACTGGAGGGTTTTGCCGGGATGAACATCACCCAACTAAAAGAGATTGCCAATAAGGTCTACATGAATAGGGAGGTTGCAGCCGAATGGGAAGCTGACAAAAAGATGAAAAAGAAAGTCAGCCTTCTTGCCGCTGCCCTGAAAGAAAAGGACAACACAAAGATGGGGAGACCCCCAACCACCGAAAGGGGGGAAGCCCAGAATCCCCTTGGTAAGGGATCAATATGCCTACTGTAAAGAGAAAGGGCATTGGAAAAACAAATGTCCCAACTGGGGAAAGGTTCAAAAGCCCAGCCATTACAAGGAAGAACCCCGAGAGGAGGACCTCATAGGCCCTGTGGGTATGGACTCAGACTGAGGGAGACTGGGCTCTTTCTTCCTTGGCTCCCATGAGCCCATGGTCAGAATGAAGGTGGGGGGCCAACCAGTGACTTTTATGGTTGATACTGGGGCCAAGCCCTCTGTTGTCACCTCCCCAGTGGCCCCTTTCAGTAAAAGGGCTGTGACCATCCTTGGCCACCAGGACGCGGGTGATACAACAACCCTTTTGCCAGGCTCTCCAGTGTGAACTCAGGGCCCACGAGGTCCGGCATGAATTCCTTTATCTGCCTGGTTGCCCCATCCCTCTCCTGGGCTGAGACATACTCGCCAAGCTTAGGACTCAGATAACCTTTGAGCCCACTGGACACACTAGCCTCTGACTGAACCCAAGGCAAGAGGAGACAGGGTCTCTACTACTAGCAGTTACCACACCAAGGGAAGAACAATGGAGGCTGTTCTCTGCCCAGGCTCAACTGAGCAGCCTGCCAGAGTTCAGACTCACCTTCCCTTCAGTATGGGCTGAAAACAACCCACCTGGACTAGGCTGGAATTGGGCCCCTATCATTGTTGAACTGATCCCAGGAGCCCAACCTCAGATGCAAAGGCAATACCCCCTTCCACAAGAAGCTAAGATCGGCATCCAAGAACATCTGACCAAACTCAAAGAAGCAGGTTTTCTAGTCAAGTGCCAGTCGGCCTGGAATACCCCACTCCTGCCAGTCAAGAAGCCAGGAGGGGGATACCGACCAGTTCAAGACCTGTGGGCCATCAACAAGGTGACCATCTCTCTGCACCCAGTGGTCCCGAATCCATACACCCTCCTCAGCCATATCCCAGGGTTGGCCAGATGGTTCACTTGCCTAGATTTGAAGGATGCTTTCTTCTGCCTCCACTTAGCTCCCCAGAGCCAGCCAATATTTGCTTTTGAATGGTCTGAACCTGATACAGGGCGCCAGATGTGCCTGACTTGGATGCGCCTCCCACAGGGGTTTAAAAACTCACCAGCCCTCTTTAGGAAAGCACTGGCCATGGACCTTGCCAGCTTCCCAAGGGAGGCCACATGATGCACCCTCCTCCAGTATGTGGATGACCGCCTCCTCACCAGTGACACACAAGAAGCTGCACAAAAGGCACCAAGGCCCTCCTACAGCTCCTGTCAGACTCGGGATACCGAGCCTCATGGAAGAAGGCACAAATCTGCCAACAACAGGGCCAGAACCTTGGTTTCCTCCTCACCCAAGGGACGAGAGAACTAGGGCTGGAGAGGAAAAGGGTCATCATCTCCCTGCCACAGCCCCAGACAAAAAAGGGCCTACGAGAATTCCTGGGGGCTGCCGGATTCTGCCGCATCTGGATCCCGGAGTTCTCAGCAATAGCAAGACCCCTTTATGAAAGGGACTTCACAGATGTGCAGCCGAGCAGGGGTTCAAATATCTCCCATGCACCAGACTGAGAACCCCCTGCCTGGACTGAGGAAGCAGATGCACATACTTTGGGTGGGTCGAAGCCTTCCCGACCAGGAGGGAGCAAAGCCGGGAAGTAGCTAAAGTCCTCTTGTGGGAGATCGTGCCCCGGTTCAGTCTACCATTAACAATCCATAGTGACAATGGACCCGCATTTGTGGCAGACATTGTACAGGTCTTGACCAAATCTCTCAGCATCACCTGGAGACTCCACACCGCTTACCAGCCCCAAAGTTCAGGGAAAGTAGAGCAAATGAATCACACCCTCAAGGGAACTTTAGCAAAGTTTTGTCAGGGGACTAACCTTCCATGGCCGGATCTGCTACCCCTAGCTCTCCTACAAGCCCAGGACATCAGGTTTCTCCCCATTCGAATTCATATATGGACGGCTTCCCCCGACCCCATGCTTGGGAAGCCCTCCAGGAAACTTGCATCAAGTTGGAGATAAAGGGATAAAGGAACAGCTTCAGGCCCTGGGGGCCACCTTAAATAAATTACAAAAGTGCACCATCGAGAGGGCCCCAATCTCCTTAGGGTCTCAGGTACACTCCTTCCACAAGGGGACTCCGTTTGGGTCAAAGATTGGAAGAAAGACCCCCTCAAACCGCAGTGGACAGGGCCCCACGCTGTTGTTCTAACTGTCCCTACTGCCCTCAAGGTCTCGGGTGTCACCCCGTGGGTCCAGCACTCAAGAGTGAAGAAAGCTCACCATTCGGACAAGGAGCTGCACCAGTGGAGAGTCCAATCAGACTTCACGAACCTGCTCCGGCTTCACCTTCAGCGAGACCCTGCCCACTGATGGACACCGGCTCACCGTGGTCCCTGGCTCTCATCGTCGTGATTTCCCTCATCTTGGGAGTCGGACTCTACACTGTTGCCCCTCCTGACTGGACTTTCCCCCAGGGGCTTCTACCTAAGGTCATAGATCCCACTTTTACTGGTTCTCTGCTGTCTACTCCTGAGCACATTTCACCATGGTTTTCCTGGCCCCAGTCAGTCCTGGTCTTCTGCTACCTGGTGTGCTGGTAAGTTTATGATTAAATTTGTGTTCTCCCCAAGCCTTGCAGTCAACCCTCAGAGTCAAACAGAATGATGCCCTCTAAACTACGTGTTTAAAAGGGCATCAAAGGGGAAATGATAAGGAAAATCTCTTCCTAAGATGGCCGACCGAGCCAGCGAGAGAGTCCCAGTCCTTGCACCAGGGCTGTTCCGGGTCCTTCTCCCTGCCCTGCTTCATGCACATGCCAAAAGTGCCAAGTATGTGGAAGTAGAAGTGTATAAATTGCCCCCTTTATTTGTGCTCAGGGCTCAAACCTTTGGAGACCACTCTCCTCTGAGCCTGCCGGCGTTAAATAAATCTATCCTCCAAGATCTCTGGGTGCTGCTTGGTTCTTCCATCAGACGATCCAGTCCAGGTTCCATAACTGCTCTATGATTTCTCAACTTCGGCACAGTTGAAATTTGGGGCTAGATAATTCTACCTGGTGCATTGTAAGATGTTTGGTAGCATCACTGGCCTCTCTCTACCCATTAGATGCCAGTAACAGCTCCCTAGCTATCACAACCAAAAACTTTTCCAGACATCACCAAATGTGTGTGTGCACATACATGCAAGTGTGCGCACAAAACCACACTCCTGGTCAAGAGCTGCTCACGGCACTGAAGTGGCTGCAACGTCTGGATAAGTTTCTCTCACTTTAGGCTCATTGGGGTGTAGTGAGCACATGGTGGAGAGACAGGACTTTCTGTGACTGCTAACTCTACCAGGCCCTCGTGGACTTTCTGAGCAATACTAATCCCTCATCGGTCATGTAGCATATATCTCTTAGAAATTAACCCCCTAACACTCCATAGGGTCAGTATGGCAATACTGACTGTAGTATCCCCATTCTACAGCAGAGGGAACTGAGGTAATTTGCCCAAGGTCATACAGCTGCTAAGTGGCAGAGTTGGGGTACGAACTGAGGCCCTGCGGCTTTTGAATCTCCCTCTCTCGCTGCACACCACACAGTTTCTCTAAGATGGAGTGTGTAGAAGCCCTTTGTGAACGTCAGAGCAAGACATCCATTGTAATAACATTCCTGCGCATGCCCAGACCTCTCTCTCTCTGGCTAAAATATCTGAAGTGTCTTAGCAGGGAGCCTCTCTGCTCCCTGTGATATTTTCCATATGTATTCTTCACTTTCCATCTCTACAGGTTTAAATTCTATGCGTCCTTTAGGGCCTAGCTCAAATGCCACCACCACCAAGGAGCCCTCCCTCTTAATTCCCATTAATTTCTGTCACAAGTGCTTAATCCTTCCTTGGAACACCTTCATACTTTACACTAACTTTATGGACTTCATCACACTCTACAGCAGTGACATGTGTATGACTTGCCAACACCCTCACACCGCCACCCCCCCCCCCCCAGCAAACTTCTCATGTTCAACAGTGACCCTCACAGTGACAGTCCCTCACAATGGCCAACATGGAGCCTGGCCGTTGTATGCACTGAAAACAAAAGATTTCTAAATGAATGGATGGACTGAGTGGATCATTGGATTGAATAACAATAATATCTACCTGCAACGTTTACCTCTCTTTTATAGGTAAAGCAACTGAAGGAGGAAGAAGTCACCCAAAGAAGACTCCGTGGACTCTCCCCGTATCCAGAAGCAGCCTAGAAATGCAGGGAGGTACCTATGTAGTACAGAAGGTAGCGGAGCATAGCTGCTCGCCTAAACAGTGCCTGGGTTCTGCTGGGTGAGCAGTTGGTGAAGAAAGGGTTCCAAAAGTTGTAATCCACCAAATGCAACTCTCTCGTCAATCCAGGATCCATTTTCTCACTTCCGTTGTTGTTGTTGTTCAGGTCCTTGCTGTTGAGCATCACCTTGTAGTGACTGATGATTTGTCACAGATGCTGAAAAATATCCCATTGATCAGATTTTACCAACTGTTCAGGCAAGAGATCATGAAAGGAGACACCAGCTGACAAGGGCCTGATTACTCTGCTTACAAAAGCTTTTGGTAGCTGTCATTATCCGGACTTTGCTCCTGTACTCTGTAGTGTCAATTTCTTAGAGAGATTGAGCAGGGCTGCCAGAGGCATTCTTCTTTGTCAAATGTTGCACTTATTATTGAGTTTGTACCCAGGGAAACATTCATCTCCTGTGGCAGCATTGCTCCCATGCTTGCTTTTCTGATGCCAGATTTGGTCCTAGTGAAGTTAAAGGAGGTCTTGTTAGAGCAGAAAGGAGAGTGTTGAGTGAATGAGAGTAATTAACTCGAAGCTGTGTGATCATGGTGTCAGTGTAGTAAATTGCCCACAAGGACTGAGAGTCAGGGGACTTCCACAGCTGGAGATGCTCCGAAGAAGCTCGCTTAAGATCACTATGCATTTCTTAGACGCACCTTTGATTGACCTTTATTCCAGACTCAGTTTTTAAATGAGGTAATCCCACAAGGATTCTTTATTAATGAGAAGCAATAGGTGCATTTGATTTATTGGTGATATGCAGGTTTGTTTTTTTGAAATCACAGTATCACTACTTCCTGATCCAAAATATATTATCATCATAACACACGCAATATAATTGGAGAGATTGTGGTTAAAATGGCATTGTCTCATGGCCTGTTTCTTCCCTTTTCCCCTCTACTTTTACAATAAGCATGGGACCAGCGCATCCCTAAAAGAAGAAGCAAAGTCTCTAACAATTGCATTATCCACTGCTAAGTGCTACCTGAGACCACAGGTCATGATGCAAGGGGGAGAAAGAATGTAATTTCTACTTCTGATGCAAGAGGCAGAAGTAGCCCACCTTTGATGAATGATCCGTGTTTGAGCATGCAATTAGAAAAACCCTTCTCTCACTTTTAAGATGAGCAGGTATGATAAATATATGACAGAAAGACAATGAATACCTAACTCTTAGGTATTGGGATCTAAAGAGCTCGGCTTGATTTTTCTCCCCCCAGGCACATCAGTATTAGGAAAAAGTAACTCAGAAACTTGACAAGTTTTTTTTTAAAAGGTTCATTTGTTGCAAGAAACCAACTTTCCTTCTCTCTCTTACTTTTCACACCATATGAATTCAGAACACAACCCCCGTTAAAAAATAATATTTCTTCAGAATAGAAAAAATAAACTTGCCTGTACATGGAACATTTCCAAAGAGAGAACATGAACAAACAGGTTTTTAATTTCAGGTGGAAAGTAGACCTTTTGGTCCAAATCTAATTGCAGATAAGAAGCTGTCATATCTGGGACTTAACTAGCTACCACCAAATAATGGCTTATTTTAAATACACAAATTAAAAACAAGTTGTTTATTTGTAGAAGAAATGGCTAATTAACCACAGTTACATTTAGAGATCTTGGTTTTCCAGAAATCAAGGAGCTGAGGAAGTTTTAGTCCTCATCTTCAACCTCAGGAGCACACTCTCTTCCACACATGTAGCATTAAACTGCTTTCTATGTTAAAATTAACAACCGGAAGAGCTGTGTGTCACAGTGCTGAGAAGTGCTTGGGTGACAGTTTCCCACCTTCATGAGGGTCTCATCCTTATGAACTTTATCTTTCCCCATATGACTTTCAACTCCAAAGAGCAAGAGTCTGACTTCCTCTGTTTTATACTGTGGTGGGTTTTGAAAATTGGAAGCACATTGTTCAATTAAGAACCAATTAATGTGACATTCCAGCATGGAAGACGTGTTAGGCAAGAGGAGCCCACAGCAAATTAATCAGTTTAAATTTCCTTGACTCACAATCTGCCGTTTCTTGAAGCCATGGGAGTGTTTTGCATCTCTACCACCTCTGGCTCTTGGAACTTGACTGACTTCAGAAACTATGTTGGGTCAAATTGAGTCAGGATCACATGGCGACCTCCCAGAGCAGCCCAATTTCTGCAAAAATGTGCGCACCACGGGTGTGCTCTTTCTCTCACGTTGGTACGAAGTCATTACTTCGCAGCTGATGCTCCTGTCTGCCACGTGACTCAAAAGATAACTAGCACCCAGAAACTCAAAGGGCATGCGCTCCAATCCAGTTCTCCCAAGCAGAATTTGTGCCATGAACTTCAGTTTCCTCATCTCTTCAATGGAAACCACAGGATCTATTAAATGGAACGACATTGCTGTGCCCGTCACTACCAGCGAAGAAAAAGGCCCTGGTTTTTTGAATAAATGCCAGCCTCAGCAATTAGTCCATCAACTTAAGTTCTTCTTGCAGTTTCAGTTAGATTGAGAACCCTCCCTGGTTTCCACTCAGGCTGTTGTGCAACATTTCTGCGAGGCTAACAGCTGTCTTATTCCACCCCAGAGAGAGCTCTATTTCAGCTACTCCTGCATTCCTAGTTCATAAAACACTCCAGGAACCAGTGGGCGAAAGGCAGTCTTTTGCATCACAAGATGATATTTGTTAGTAGTAAATAAACTGTGGTAAAAAGGCAGGCAGTGATTAAGCTCTTGTTAACAAATCACTCAACACTCTAGTTGTATTCACTGTACCAAGAACTGGTTAAATATCAAAGAACTTGGACTGGCAGATTTCATAGGGGATTTTTTTTTTTTAATGTCCAAAGATCTCCGAAAAGAACAAAAAAATACCAAAGACCAAAGTTCACAGTCTCTCAGCATCATCTCTGATTTCAAAATGAATGTGCCGGGAGATATTCTATACAATTGTTTGGCAGATTTATTTGTTTTTAAATTCATTTAAGGTGGTTTTCCAAATGATATTCTAAAAGAAATAGCTTCACTAACTTCTAGACAGACTCAGCTTTATTCAGTTTCCTTCTCCTTCATTCCCTCTAACCCCTTCTCCATTCTCTCTTCCAGCCATCCTCGCCTCCCTCCACTGTGCACCTTTTCATGTTAAGAGACCTCGAACACTGCCTTTAGCAAAGCTTCCTCAGTATCCCCCTTAACATCTCTGTTGCTTATTGTCCATTAATGCCCCCCCCCATCATTTTCCCTGCTCTGAGCCACAGAGCTGAACGCTGATGTGACCCTCCCTGAGGCTTCCTTGATAGCTGGTGTTAGGTTGGGTTTGGTCAATGGGACACACGAAGAGAGAGGTAGCAGTATTTCTTCTCTCCTCTCTTCCTACTTAACGTCATTGTTTTGGCAGTGGCTTCATCCCTCTGTGACGGCAGCGCCTGTGGCCAGCCCCTCATCCAGGATTCTGGCTCTTCCTGGGCTCTGGTGACATGATTTCCTCTCCTTGCCCTCTGCCGAAAGGCAATAACGAATTTCTGCTGTTTCTAGTCTCTGGCTGCCTCACTCCTATTCACAACTCTGTGATCAGTTCTTTCAGTAAAATAATTGCAGCTGGAGTTTGAGTTCTGCTAGGACTCTTGTTCTCCTCCCTCTCACCTCAGGTGTATACGCAGGGAAAGAGAAAGACACCAACCTGTGTTGAATGCCTGTGGGGCTTACTGCCTGACTTGGATTGATCTACCTCCTGAGTTCCCTCAGACACTGAATATATAATCTCCAATTTCTGTTCTTATTAGTCATATAATGCAACTTCTGTCATGTGGTAGGATTAATCATGAAGGAATACTATTGTATTTGGAGATCCTGTTGATATAAAAGCAGTGAAGTAACCATTTAAAATGGTGAGAAAATTGTAATTAGTCACGTTCAAAGACTTTAATAATGGGGGAAGTGGAAATTGGCCAAAATAAAATTTCTACTCATTTGTTTTATCATAATGAATATCTTTAATATTTATTTATTACAACCTCGTGGTAGTAGCAGCTCTCTTGGGGGTAAAGCCTAATTTTAGTATAGTCCCAAAGGAGTTCTATTAATTTAAAAGGCAGGAAAGTATTTAGTGAGGGGACTCAACTTTAGGAAGTATAAATTTACTCTCATTATGTTATAAAGGATAGAAGATATTTTTAAAATGGTAACCAAATATTTATAGCTTATATCCTGCCTTTCTCATTACGGTATTTGTCATGAAGATGAATTAATGTTGTGCCATTTTCCGTTCTCATTACCATCTTGGTCCTGAGATGAAATATTGGATGTTTAATATTTTTTTATGAATTATAGCAGAAAACTGTACAATGTTGACCTTTTTAATATTCTGGTTTCTGACTGGCTGGCATTTCCACTCCTCCTCTTCTTGTAACAATTCCTACTAATATGGAAGAAAGGTTTAAGAGAGGTAGCCAATGAGAGAGCAGAATATTAAAAAGGTCAGGAGACTATGGTCTTTTCTATAAATTCCAAAAAATTTACTAAGACATTAAAATTCAAATACTATAACTCATACTTATGAACACAATATGTAATTCATATTTGTGAAAAACAACCCCATTTTAAAACATTCTCGTTACTGTGATAAGAGTACAACATAACTATTCAAGACTAAAAATAATCTCCTAAGTATTTAATATTATAATAGACTAAGAATATTTGTTAAAAATCCCGTAAGGATCACTTTCTTTACTTTCCTTATGGTAAAAAAAATGATTTATTTCTTCAGCAATAGCACTAATAGTAACAGATCACTACACATATAGAAATTTAGAGTGGTTGTAATGTTATTCACTGTTTAAAGAATTCTTAATTTAGATTTTGGCAAATAAAAACCAACAAAACATTTTAGATTTATATTCACTATTTTATATCGCACATTGTACTTGTTCAACAAACATTGGCTGAATGAAGGTATATGCTGGAAAAGTAAAATGAACTATACAATTAAAATAGAGTTCACATTATTTTTGAAAGGTTAAATGAATCACTGCAAACAACAACACACAAAAACAAGAGGAGGGATTGTAAGATACTACTAACTAAGCTTTAAAGTTCACTGGTGTGTTACTCTTGAAGTACCTGACCTAAAGTGAAATTTAAGAATGTTTTCATGAATGAACGAGTGAGAAAAAGAAAAAAAGAGGAGTGTATTATTACTCACAGCCTACGGACTGCGGTAATGCCCATCTGTACTTTTTAGTCTGCTCAGCAGTTTTGCCCTTTATAAATTGCCCAGCCCCAACTATACCCCCTCCCCCATTTTCCCTCGTAGTGAGGGCCACATGATCTTGGTTGACAAGCTGAGTTTGTTTCTTCCTGGATGCTGTGTTGGGATGAGGTGGGCATTCAACGCAGTCAAGGCTGATACAAATCCACTCTGAGGGATGGGTAGGAATGTTGAGCGAGGCTGCTCTCTTTTTTCCTGGCTCGCCAGCTATAAGGACAGAACATCCTTGGAATTTCCTGTGGACATCTTTGCTTCCAACTAGAGAAAATTGGCTGGAGAATGAAGGCAACAGAAGAGAAAACAAAGTTAATAGATGAAGAGAGGGAGAGAACGGCATGGTGACTTCAATGCCCGGATAGGGCCTTATTTAAACTAGTGCCACCTCAGGAATATCTCAGTTATTAATTAATCCCCTTTTTGCTTATGCTAATTTAAGCTGAGTATCTGTCACTTACAATAGGAAGACTCTTAACTATGGAGTAATTGCAAAGATTTCTAAGATCCATATGGACCCCAAGCATTAAATGAATACTGAATAATACATACAACTATTTTTGAATGACTGTGGATGCTTTGGTTAACTAAGCATAAATGTATATGAATCCAGAACGAACTTTCATCGTTATTTAATTAGTACAGTAAACCTATTAGTATATGTAGACTCTGTAAAATATTCTACACTCAGAGAAGATCTTTATATTTAACAGATTAGGAATCATTGATATAAGATCCCTTTATTTTTAATTCACCTGTGATCTGTTAGTATTACCATTATTCACGATTAGTATTCATAAGTGTTGTCTAGGTTTCTCTGATCTTAGAACATGGATGCAGGTTGTATGTAAGTCAATCACTAAATATTTATCAATATTTACAATAGGCAGAACATTCTATGAGGTGCTAAGGTGAGTCCAGTCTCATCACTACCTTCACGAAACTTAAAATCCAGGGGGAAGACAAAGCATATACACATGATAAACAAACCAATAATCTCATGCCAAGATAACTTTTAAAGGAAGGGTGCCAGCCACATTTCTTGAGAAATTTAAAATTCATTTATTTTGCATATACAAATGCCAAAGTGGTAAAAGACTGATCCTAAGGGACAATACAGAAGAGAGGGAGATGGTTATGACTAAGTCTTTTCTTCCACTGGTAAAACAATTCGAAGCTTATTCTGAGAAGCCCTCATCCCTGAACATGCAAGGCTGTTTTCTAACTTGGTTCATGCTATTCCTTCTGCATAGCATGTTCTTTACTTTCCTCTAGTGGACACCTCTCTGCCTCCTTTTCTTCCTACTTCTATTTCAAGGTCTTCTCCAGCAGTATGCATTTTGCTGAACAATATTACTGGCCCTGACCTTTTCTCCCCTGCCCTCTGTCCCTGGAGGCTGAACTTTAGGGACTGTATCAACCAAGCTTTCTGGCCCCCTGGCTGCCAGCTGGGTTTCAGCCAGCGGGAACCTCTGTGGGAGGTGAGCGGTGGGAGGACGGGGAGGATCAGAGTTTCCTCCCCTGGTTTCCTCCCTGTTGGGTCACTGCAGGTTGGCTGTGTCCTTTGACCAAAAGCTACACTATCTTCTGAGTTCTGGTAGTGCCCCTGGTTCTTGCCCCTTTAGGCTGAGTGATGTTAATGGGTTCCCACAGTTGGTGAATCACTTGAAAATAAGTTGCAAACATCATTAATGCTTCACCCCTACATACTTCTGCATGTATCTTCTAAAACTATGCCTAATCTCCTTTTAACCACACTACCGATATCACACGTAAGAATACCAGGGATCACACCCTGATAGCATCTACTGGGCGTCTGTGCAGGGTGTTTGCTGCCATACTCAGGAGCAGGGGAACCTTTGACTCCCAGAGCTGCTCTGGTTTAATCTCAATTTTACCTGGCTTGCAGCATTTTTCTAAATGTCAGTATCTGTCAGCTTCAGCTGCAACCATTGAGATCAACAAATTTAACTGTACACATATCTGAGAGTTGAGCAGTAAAAAGAGTTCTTTCTGGGCTTCTCTGGAAGCTTATGCTCAGGGAAGAGGTCAGGACTGCCAGAGACAGCAGGAGGTAGGTTCTCAGCAAAAAGAAGCTTTAGATCTCTCTCCTTTTATTTCTTTATTTTCCCCCCTAATTCTAAACCAAGATATCTTTCTTTCCCTAGGCTAGAATTTACTTCTATCTCTCTCTAAAAGAAAGGGGAAAGAAACATCTAGTTGTAAAAGATGACCCTCTGTGTGGAATTTGTAAATTTATCCAAGCAACTCCATCCAGGACCCCTGCTGGGAGGCTGACCCTTGCTCATTGACACCGACATCCTTCACAGTCACGCTGAAATATGTGCTTTATTTGTTTTATCAGTAAAAAAGTTTTAGGCCCCTCATTCTTAATTTACCAAAAACAAAAACAAAAACAAAAAATAGGCAAGCAAAACCCCTGAACTAACAAGGTTCAGTTGTTTTGATTGATTTTCTTCCTTCACCTTGTTGATCAGTTGACCAGCTATTTAAAAAAAGAAGAAGAAGAAGAAGAAGAAGAAGAAGAAGAAGAAGAAGAAGAAGAAAGAAAGAAAGAAAGAAAGAAAGAAAGAAAGAAAGAAAGAAAGAAAGAAAGAAAGAAAGAAAGAAAAGAAAGAAAAAAGAAAAAAAGAGAAGAAAAAAAGTTCTTCACCCTTTGGCTGAAATAACAACATGGCAAACAGAATTAGGTTTGAGGTATGAGGGCTGCTTGGTGAATATTGAATGAGCACAAAGGGAAGTGGATGATCTTAAAGGACCTCTAGTATATTGGGGGCAAATGAGCAGCTGAGCACACTAGAGGAGGGGCTAGGACTCCCAGAGGTCATTGCCTCTTCCCTGCTCCCTTTACTGGCAAGAGGGTGGTCACAGGAGGTAAAAGCCAGCGTATTTTCTGCTTCCTATTTCTGCTTCCTGTGGGGCCTCCAGCTTTGGGTACATCTCCACAAAGACCCCAGCTCTTGGAGGACCATTCCTCCATGATACCAGTGGTACCAGTTCCCTTGAAACACTTCTGTTAACAACACCTCCTCCCGATTTCCCTCCAACTTTTAACCACCAATAATAACCTTGCCACCCTCTGCTTGTCTTCCCTACTGTGCAGCAATTTCTTATATTATACATCCCCCTGTAAAGACAGAGAGTCATTTCCGTTTCCTTGGCTGGGTCCCAACCAATAGAGTTGCCTCTTGAACATGGTTTGAACTGCACGAGTCCACGTATACATCAATGTTTTTGATAAATATAGTACAGTATTGTAAATGTATTTTCTCTTCCTTATGATGTTCTTTTTTTTTTTTAAGATTTTATTTGACAGAGAAAGAGCCCAAGCAATGGGAGAGGGAGAAATAGGCTCCCTGCCAAGCAAGGAGCCCGGTGCAGGACTGGATCCCAGGACCCTGAGACCACGACCCGAGCCAAAGGCAGATGCTTAACCGACTGAGCCACTCAGGCATCCCTCCTTAGGATGTTCTTAATAACATTTTCTTTTCTCTAGCTTCCTTTATTGTAAGAATAAGTAAATAATACATATTATATACAAAATAGGTGTTAATCAACTCTTTATATTATTGGTAAGGCTTCCTGTCAACAGCAGGCTGTTAGTTAAGTTTTTGAGGCATCAAAAGACACAGACTTTGACTGCCTAGGGTTGGCACCCTTAACCCCCGCATTGTTCAAGGGTCACCTGTCTATCTTCCCAGTATAGCCACTTAATAGCTTAATGTAAGAATGGTCAAGACAAACTCAAAGTAAATATGAATTTTCTTCCCGAGTTATTAAGTGCCCACTATGTGTAAGGCATTGGGGCTAGGCGCAGGGGAAACAAACAAACAAACCACAACCAAATTCCTATTTTAAGGAGTTCACAATTTAGGGGAGGGAATAGATCAACAGATGATTTTAATAAATGGTAATAAATGCTATTGGGATACAGAAAGAATTCAAAATGCCTTCCTAGTTCTGTTGTTTTAGAGAGAGTGCATGTGTGTGCACATGTGTGGGCAAGGGGGGAGGGAGGGCAAGGCAGAGAAAGAGGGAGAGAGAGAATCTTTTTTTTTTAAAGATTTTATTTATTCGAGAGAGAGAGAATGAGAGATAGAGAGCACGAGAGGGAAGAGGGTCAAAGGGAGAAGCAGACTCCCTGCTGAGCAGGAAGCCCGACGTGGGACTCGATCCCGGGACTCCAGGATCATGACCTGAGCCGAAGGCAGTCGCTTAACCGACTGAGCCACCCAGGCGCCCCAAGGGAGAGAGAGAATCTTAAGCAGACTCCATGCCCAGCGCAGAGCCCGAAATCCTGGGTTGGACACTTAACCCCAACTGAGTCACCCAGACACCCCCCCAGTTTTGTTTTATTGTTTACTGGCTCACTTTGGGGGGCAGCCCGGGGAAATGGGAACTGGCTAAGAGCCACGAGAACCAGGCTCTAGGTTGGCTCTGTCCCGACTTGTAGTGTGACACTGGGCAAGTCATCCAACCTCTCCAAGTCTCCATTTTCTCATTTATAAGAGGTAACATCTGAGGTTTCTTTCAGATTGCAAATGTTATTACTATGACCTTTCCAATCTCTCATTTAATGATTCTAAGAGCCCACTGGCACTTATTTTAAGTTCTTTCCACAGAGCATGACTGAGCCATGACTCACCCCTATTTAGCCTAGGAGCCCTGATTCTGCAGTCTACTGCACAGCACAGCACAACACAGGATCACATACACACACACACACACACACACACACACACACACACACACTGTCACTGCTCTGTCTCTAAGTCCTAGACACTCCAGGGGCCTGCTGGGAGAATGCATGTTTAGCAACAAATACAGACCAACAGAGCAGACATCATCCTCTGAGGGTCAGCTCAGATGCTGGAGACAAATGAGTGAGTGAGCCCCCCAGTTCTGGGGCTCTGAACACCCTGATGGGATGCATCTAACTTGGACAAGGACAGGTCCCTCTGGCTGAGTTCTTCACCGACCCCTCCACGATGCATTTCACAGCTGTTGAGTGATGGCTCCATTTCAATTGGAGCAAAGCAGCTTCTTTCTAAGGGGAGCCATAGAGGGAACTGATCATTTAAATACATATTTAAAATGTGCATTCTCATGATATGCTTTTTTGGTTACTGTATCATCTGAAAAAAAATCTCTTAATTAAACTTATTACACTTGAATATTTAATTCCTGTCCATACAAAATTTAAGTAATCTCTTTCAAATAATTTGCTTATGGCCATTAGTCTGTGAAGGACTTCACAAAACATCTCTTGCAGAAGCATGATGACTCCTTTTGACAATGGCAAACTGACTATTGGATAGCATTTCTAGCCCTGTCCCAGCACAATATTATCATAGGTGTTGGAGGTACTGTGCTGAACAGAACAGATTAGGATTCACAGCAATGTAAAGAAAGGAAGGAAAATCTAGACGGGACAAAAATACAGTGATTATCAAATCACTGTATTTTCAGATGGACTTTAAAAGAAAGCAAATTTGCCATATTATTCTCAAGAGAGTTATGATTTAAAACATATTACTTAAAATAGGCTTGCAAATATACGGAAAAAAAATCCTGCTTTGCCTCTATTGAGTGTTCAACAAAATCAGGTTTAAGTTCTAGCAGCAAATTGAATTTTAGAAATGATGGGTTTCAGCTCTATGAATTGTAATAAGTCCATCCCATTTGCTGGGGCTTCCATTATAAAAGCAAATTATATGTCTTTTCTATGGCAGACCAGGGTTTCTCTCTTCCTTTTGGTGCAGAAAGTGGGTTTCACTTCACAGGAAGCTTTTGCTCTTCTTTATCCTCAATTCTCCTTAGGCTTCTGCTCAGATCGAAGGGCCTCCCCTGTCCTTGCTCACCCCCTTTCCCAGGGCCCTAGGATCTGTGTCCTTTACTCCCTGGCTGTAACGAGCTGCTGGGGCTCCTGAGTGCCTTTTGTGAAGGCGGGAAACGCAGAGGAGAAGTCTTGGAGACTGAGGGCAGTTTTCCCAGGGGCCCCACCTCTGCTCCACCCCAGCTAGCCCTCAGCCAAGGGCACTGGGGCAGCCATGTGACAGAACCTGGTCCTCAACACCCAAGAATCCACCTGCTTCCCCCCTGTCTCTGCTACACAGGCTGCTGGAGCCAGTTCTGTGTCCTTAAAACCAGGTGAGGAGTTGGGAAGGACTAACAGAATGCAGAGCTTCTGCAGAATCTGCGACTAGACATTTGTGACATTTTAGGTATATAAAGGCCAGGATCACATGCTTCACACTGTCTTATTTAAACCCGGGGTCTCAACCAAGGGAGGTTCTCAAAACATCTTCGGCTTTTAATTGCTTTGTTGTCTGCTTAGCCATGGTCTCAAATAAAATAACAAAGGAAGAATGTATCTGTTAAAAGTTAGTTTGGCTGGATATAACAAATTCTTCTAGTGATAATGGCTTATGCGTAATAGAAGTTTAATTTTTGCACAAATAAAAATAAGTGGACTTTAAGTCAGGTTTTTTGTAGCTCATCTCTCTACCTAGAAAGTAGGACAAGCCCAGTTTTCAAGCTTTTTGGTTTTTAGGACCCCTTTATACCCTTAAAAATTATTAAGGCCCCCAAAGACCCTTTCTTTATGTGGGTTAGCATATTAGAAATGAAAACAATTATTTTGTACATTTATTTAATCAATTTTAAAGTGACAATAAACCCATTGCATGCAAACATTAATAACACAGATTTATGAAAAATAATGGTATTTTCTAAAACAAAAAAAATTTAGTGAGAAGAGTACCATTGTTTTACATATTTGTATATCGCTATCTGGCTCACTTGAAGCAAATATCTGCTACTGCCTGCAATCTATTGCAATGTATTGTTTTGGCTGAAGTCTCAGAAGAAAATTCTAGGCTTTACACAGACATGTGATTGGAAAATGAAACTGAAATCTGTGAATCTCTTGAACAAGGGTTTTGGAGATGCTATTTGTCCTTATTCTACATTTGGTGAACTGTTGTCTTTTTTTTTTTTTTAAAGATTTTATTTTATTATTTATTTGAGAGAGAGAGAATGAGAGATAGAGAGCACGAGAGGGAAGAGGGTCAGAGGGAGAAGCAGACTCCCCGCAGAGCAGGGAGCCTGATGTGGGACTCGATCCCGGGACTCCAGGATCATGACCTGAGCTGAAGGCAGTTGCTTAACCAACTGAGCCACCCAGGCGCCCGATGAACTGTTGTCTTAAACCCCATAGTCTAAAAATAGCTGCTGGCGTTCCAGCCATTATATCCACATTCAAGATACCATGTTAGAGAAAAGGTTGAAGGAAGGATTGGTACTCTCCCTTTAAGAAGAAGCCCTGGAAGGCTCGCAGCATTCCTGCCCACACCTTTTTGGCCAAAACCTTCACATAGCAACATTAAGTTCAAGAGAAATGTTTTCATAGGGCAGCAGTGTGCTTAGCTAAAAATTTCTGAAAAAGAAGCGGAGAAAGGCTACTGAGAAGCAATTAGTAATCTCTGCCACAGGAAGCATGAGTTAAAAGCATTCCAATGACCCAAACACTTGATCTGCTGTTTCCATGGCTGCAGATCATCAAAATACCACAGATCCCTCAGGAGTCCCCTGTGAAGAAATTATTGTTTACTTTACAAACTGATTGGCCTACGGTGTTCAAGTGCATTTTAAAGCATCTGCAGAGGAGCAGGGTGTGGGATAGGAGCCTCCCACTGAGAAAAGGGAGCAAGCTTTGGGTTCTCTCAGAAGTACTGACAAGAACCATATTGTGACATGGTAATGAAAACCCCAACCGCGAGACCATCGTGGTGAGATTTTATGATAGTAGGTACCTAGTTCCCTGTTTTGGAAGACTTTGCATAACACTCAAAGAATGGCTGTCAAGGACAGAGTTTGTTGGGAAAAAAATTAAAGTGTTTTGTCTCTAGCAAAGAATGACAACATAGGAGCATCTGAGTGAATAAGGAAGAAATAAGAAACTAAGTTAAAATACTTGGACTGATTGCTTTGTTTGTGCCTGTCAGGATTCTAAGCAGTTTATGTGCATTATTGGCTCATGGAGTCCCCCTAGCAACTCTAGGAGGAAGGGGCCATTACTATCCTCATTTTTCTGATAAGGAAACGGAAGCACAGAGAAGTTAAGCCACTTACCTAAGATCACACCACCAACGACGGTGGATTTAGCTCCATATTCCACACTCTGAAACCACTAAGCGAGGCTATACATACATTCTGAGAAGGAGCTTAGAGCTAAGGCTCACACTTAAGGAAGTTCACTGGAAGAGATTTAAATTTATCATGATACAATTTAGTGGTAGGCTACCTACTACTTGTAACTGGATGCTGTCATTTATTTACAAATATAGTTCAATGCTCCCTGTGTTTAAAAAGAAATATTAGCTACTACAAACACATGTCCTTTAAATCTGTTAGGATCGTATTTCTACAGAAGGATTATTAGTTCATCAAGGTAAGCCTCATGTACTCTCAATCCTTTCTTTCAAAAAGCCAGACTGAACACTGCATATTCCCAGCCTGTGCCTTTAGATGCCCCTTTCATCATTAACCCAATGGCAGGCATCTAAAGCTCAAGCCCCTGCTCCTAACAGGAAATAATCAGCCATGTGGGGCATGCGTTAATAACCCAAACCTTTTCGGCAGAGGGTGCAAATTAGTAGCCTGCAGCCGAAATCTTGCTTATGATATGCTTTACTTGGTTCATAGGGTGTAATTTAGGTTTTTTTTTTTTTGCCAAAATTCAAAACCAAGATTTCACATAAGAATCTGGATGAGAACCTCTGCTTCTTTTAGATAGGCTGTGTTCTGTCCCATTCAGCTTAGCCCCCATCATTCCTGTCCTCCGACATTTAACCTCTCCATGCCTTTAAGTTCCCTGTCTGTCCCCGCAGGCTTTTGAGTTTGTAACCCTATCTTTACGGATATTAAACTCCAAACCATGTTAAGTCCCATATTCTATTGTAGCAGAACCTGTTCTAAAATCACTCTACCTGCAATTTTCAGTTGAACTGATTATTTAGTCACAGCTTATCTACACGGTGGGTTCTGCAATCAATGGAGACATAGAAGCTATGTTCTAAATTGCCTGCCGGTAGGTAAATGATGAGCTGAAAATGACAGGACAGGAAAGATCACAAAATATTGGGATAAATGTCTGGAGTTAAGTAATGCAGAGCCTGGCACATAGTAGGTGCTTAGACATTTTATTTACATTTATTGATGAAGGTTTGATGATATATAGGCAGAGGTTTACTAAAGCGGCTGGAATTTCCATTCTGTCTCCATGATCACTGTCACCACTGTGAAGGTCATTGATGCTGTGAAGGTCATTGATGCTGTTCACCAAATATCTCTGGCACTCGCCCTTCAGGCACATGGTAGGATTGTACTTCCTGCCCACTTGAGATTGGGTGGAGCCATGTGACTAGTTCTGTTGATTGAGTTGTGAGTGGAGGTGATATGTGTTGCTTCCAGCGAGACCGTTGTCAGAACAAGATCCTCCAGAGTAATCTTTCCTCTGACATGGTGGCCAGTGTTTTAGATGGTGGCAGCTCCATTAGCCTGGGAATACGAGCAACGACAATGGGTGGAGGTTTCTGCTAAGCGATGGTAAATGCCTTGCATGAACAAGAAATAGAACTTTGTTGTTATAACCCAGTAAGACATTTGGGGTTGCCTTTTACTGAGGCATAATGTATCCAGTCCTAACTAAAATAGTCAATAAATGTTTTTTAGCAAGTTCTACGTTAAGATTTTTAAAAGTATGAATTCATCATCAATTCTGAAGTATTGCAAATGCTTCCTTAGGCCCTATGTTTCCATGACTCACTGACTCTAGGTCCCTTTTCTGAAGCCTATTGTCACCCAAGAATGCTTGTCCGGCCTTCCCAGCCTGATCCTTTGTAACTGAGCTTGTCAGTAACAGAGTTTTTCTTCTTGCTTAGGGGAAGATATCCACCAAGCATCAAGAGACAGGGGAACCTCTGAAAGCAAATGTGCAGAGCTTTCCCAGAGCTACATTTTGCAGAAGTCTGACATTCAGAGCCCACAGAGAAGAAAAGTCATTGTGTCACAGCTCCACTGAGCCTCGGCACAATCCCTACCACCAGGACATGCATGTCTGGTGGCAGCAGAGCAAGGAAAGGTCCAGGTCCCACTGCTCTTTAAAAACATCTGAACCTGACCAATCCAGTCTGAAGTATTAATCCACTTCCTATGGGGTTCTTTCTGTGCATGTGTATATTTTAACATTGTGTCTGTAATTGAATTTACCTTCCAAACTAGGGATGCATTTTCTGTTACTACCGTCAATATTGAAAAAAATAAGTCTCTTTTACATTTATTTTTCAAAGTGGAGGAAGTATCCCTGAGGAGCTACCCACTTGGAAGTACATGATCTCATTTGTCAGTGGAAATTACCAGTCTGGATGGTAAAAACTTTCCTTAATCTTATTTTAGATTTTTTTTTTTTGGTCTAAAAAAGGGCAAGTTTAGGATGGTCACTAGTGGTTTCAATATATTGTTGGGGTAGTGGCTAATTAGCTCTTCATTCTGAGCTTTTTCGTATGATGTTTAAAAGGATTTCAGTAAATCTAGGGAGTGCTGTAAGTAGGCAGGACTGTCCAGTTGTCGGCCTCACCATCCATTGACTTAATCAACAAAGAATTTATTGAGCACCTACTAGACTTTGACTAACCTCCTCCATCTCTACTGCCTAGCCTGCAATATAATGGGCACCCAATATACACGTTCATAATTACTCTTCAAAATGCCATGTTAATGCATACAGAGAAACAAGGAAGTCTTTACACTTTATCAACTAATACTCTAGTGGGTAAGATAAAGTCAATGCACAATCAACTGTGGCAGTAAAGAAAATATTATGTGAATATTCGAAGTGTGATTGAGAGGGAAGGGATGTGGGATGGGTCCACAAATAATACAGGAACTTGGAGTCCCTGGTTTTCCTGAGTCTCCACTAACTAACGGTGTGACTATGGGAAAGTTGTTCAACATTTCTGGACGTCTGTGTCTCCAACTGTTAACTGAAGGATCTGGCAAATGTTTCACAATTAGTAACTTTAAAAATTTATATTATTGCACTTGAATGCATTCTAATGAAATTCAAACCTTGCAGATAGAGCAAAATTTATGGGATGCAGTTACAGGAGTGGAGAAATTTTGTTTTCATTTTTATTGATCTCAAAGTATCTTATGATCTCTGTTGTGTTTTTTTTCTTTAATCCATTTGTTATTGGGAATGTTTTGTTTAATTTCCACATACTGGTGAATTTCCCAAAGTTTTATCTGTTATTGATTTTTAATTTCCTTCCATTGTGATGGAAGATGGTTTTATTGACTGAATTGTGTCACTCCAAAATTCATACTATTGAAGACTCAATCCCCAATATATTTGGAGAAATGGCCTTTAAGAAGATAATTAAGGTTAAATGATGTTATAAGGGTGGGGCCCTAATCCAGTGGTACTGGTGTCCTTATAAGAAGAGGGAGAGACACTAGAGATCTCTCAGTATTTCACAGAGAAAGGGCCGGCCATGTAGGGATGTAGCAAGAAGGTGGCCATCTACAAGCCCAGAAAAAAGGCTTCACCAGAATCCAACTCTGCTGGCAATCTGATCTTGTACTTCCAGTTTCCAGAACTGTGAGAAAATGAATATGTATTGTTTAAGCCATGTATACTATAGTATTTTCTTATGGCAGTCTGAGTAAATCAATATAGGTAGGATTTGTATCTGCCATTTTTCTGTTTGTTTTCTGTATATCTATGTCTTTTTGTTCCTCTCTTACTCCATTACTGCCTTCTTTTGTATTAAATAGATATATTTGAGTGTATCATTTTAATTCTCTTGTCATTTCTTTTAGTATATATTTTTGGATTATTTTCTTGGTGATTGCCATAGGAATTACAATTAATGTCTTAATTTTTAAAAATCTAGTTCAGATTAATACCAACTTAATTTTAATAGTATACAAAAACACCTTTTAAACGACTTCTTTGTGCTGTTCTTGTTATAAAAATGACACCTTTATACACTGTGTACCCATCGGCACAGATTTATAATTATTGTTTTATGCAGTTGTCTTTTAAATTAGACAGGAGGGAAAAAAGTATTACATAAAAAATACATTAATGCTGTCTCAGTTTTTGTTTATCTGGGAATGTCTTAATTTCTTCTTCAAAAGATAGTTTTGCAAGATGTAGGTTTCTTGATTGACACCTTTTTTTTTTTTGCAACTTTGAATATATCATCCCGCTAACTTTCTGGCCTCCATGGTTTCTGATGAAAATTGGCTGCTAATCTTATTGAGGATTCTTTATATGTGATGAGTTGCTATTCTCTTCTTGCTCTCATAATTTTTTCTTTGCCTTAGGCATTGGAAAGTTTGAGGATGATATAAATCTCTTTGAGTTTATACAACTTGGAGTTTATTGTAATTCTTTTTTTTTTAAGATTTTATTTATTTATTTGTCAGAGAGAGCATGCACAAGCAGGGGGAGTGGCAGGCAAAGGGAGAAACAAGGAGCCCAATGTAGGACTTGATCTCAGGACCCTGGGATCATGACCTGAGCCGAAGGCAGATGCCTAACCAACAGAGCCACCCAGGTGTCCCTGTAATTCTTAAATATGTTTTTCATCAAATTTGGGAAGTTTTCAGGCATTATTATTCAAATATTCTTTCTGCTACGTTCTCTCCTCTCCTTTGGGGACTCCTATTATGTACATGGTAGTATGCTTGATGATTTTCCACATGTATCTGAGACTCTGTCTTTTTTAAAAAAGAAATTATTTCCTCCTTCTACTCCTTTATTCCTCAGACTAGATAATCTCAATTAACCTATTATCAAGGTTACTGATTCTTTCTTCTGCCTGCCCAGGTCTGCCGTTGAACCCATCTAATGAATTTTTTATTTCAGTTATTGTCCTTTCAATTCCAGAATTTCTATTTGGTTCCTTCTCTATATTTTCTGTTTCTATACTTATATTCTCTATTAGGTGAGACATCATTCTCATAATTTCTTTTACGTCTTTAAACATGGCTTCATTTAGGGCACCTGTGTGGCTCAGTTGGTTAAGCATCTGCCTTTCAGCTCAGGTCATGATCCTGGGGTCCTGGGATCGAGTTCCACATCAGGCTCCTTGCTCCACGGGGAGTCTGCTTCTCCCTCTGCCCCTCCCCCCACTTGTTCTCTCCATCTCTCTCTCTCTCAAATAAATTAATAAAATCTTAAAAAAATTTTTTAAAACATGGCTTCATTCAGTGTTTTGAGCATATTTAAAATAGATGATTTAAAGTCTTTGACTGCTAAGTCTGATGTTTGTGCTTCCTCAAGGACAGATTCTATTGATTACTTTTCCACTTTTTTGTTTCTTTGCATGTTTCATATTCTTTGTTGAAAACTGGACAGTTCAAATAATATAATGTGCTAATTCTGAAATCAGATGTTCTACCCCCTACCCCCATGTTTGTTATTATTATTGTTTGTTATTGTAATTGTTGTTTGTTTACTTTTATGAACTAATTCTGTAGAGTCTTTTTTTTGTCATGTGTCATCACTGAAGTCTCTGCTTGGTTAGCTTTGTAGTCACTAGTAATTCAACAGATATTTCATAATCCAAAGGTGAGAGTGTAGGGCCTCAGATCTTTTGTGATCATGTGAATAGTCCTGACACACTCACAGCCCCGAACATACCTGTATACATAATCACTGAAATTGCACAATTTGTATACTGTCGCTTATATATGCATATATATTTTATTCTTACTAGAAAAGTGAGAACACTGTACAAAATTAATTCAGCTGTTCTTATGTCACTTTTTGATACATACACATTCTAGCAGTACTTTCTTCCTTTAACTTACTGATGAGTAAGGAATGACAGGAAGGAAAAGGAATTATAGATTGTCCTGTTTATCTTTCCTCTACATTGTCATTTTCAGCTTAGGTGGTTGGCTAATGCAGGGACGTGACCTGAATAAGAAAGGTTATGATAGAGACCCTAAGTTACTGATTTTTCTTAGAATGCCATTGCTTTCTTTCTGTATGTGAAGCAAATTCTAATTTGAATGGAAAGCACAGCCTCTCAGGGCAGTCAGTGCCCCCATTTACTCAGTTAGGGATGTAACGTACTTACTTTGTATTTGCTCTGAGTGTCACTGAGCTTCCATAAATCATGGATCCATCAGAATTCTTTGCTCTTGGGGCGCCACGAATGTTATGTGCAAAAGGGATAATAAGACCATGAACATGTAAATTACACATACCTCCTGGGCTCAGGCACATGGGCCATTGTCCCATTGGACTTCACTACAAAACACAAATCCAAAGATAAAGTTACTAAGGATTTCAAGATGGCTATAACTGAGCTTTAAACCAAACATGGGGCCCATGCATAAGGCCTCATACCCATCAGATTGGCCCTGTGGGGCAATTACCTCTAAATACCTACTTAGCCAGCCTTCTTTTATTCTTTATGGAAAAGAAAAATTTGGGTTTTTGTTCATGGTGTCATTGTGCTCAACTGAACACCTATATATCCTAGACTTCCTTGAAGCTAGCGTGTTGGGGACAGAGTTAGAAGTAGAAGTCTACTGGGACTTCTGGAAAAGTCCTGATCTCAAGACACATCCATTATTCCTTGCTACTTCTTTTTATTCCTGCTTAAAATAGGGACATGAGATCAGAGGATGGGCAGGAGGATCAGAAGATTGCCCATGAGGCAACCAGCATGATGGTAAGAACACGTGATAAGGAGGCTGGAGTGGAAAGCTAAGGGGAATGTGGATCTCCCAAGGCTCTACTTCTTATGTAAGGAAATAAATCCCTGTTTAAGCCATCATTTTTCAGGTATCTGTTACTTGCTGCAACATGCATTCATAACTTATACCCATTTATTTTAAATATCACCTCTATCATGTACTAAATTCCTATAGATACATGATTCTCTTTCTGTATTCTTAAACGGTCTCACTGATTTTAAAAATACATTTCTATGCAAAAATCACACTCTTAATAGTTATAGATTTACAGTATGTTTTGCAATTATTAAAGTAATGCCTCTTTCTTTTTTTAAGATCATAGTTAATTTTATCTATATTAATATGAATTTTAAAACAAGCTTGTCAAGTTTTGAGAAAACTCAGAATTTTGATTGAGATTAAGTTGAATTTATGGATTCATTTGGAAAGAATCCTTAAAATTTTCAGTATTTCCATCTAGGAACATAACATAACTCTCTACTTATTCAGATCTTTCTTACTTCCTTCAGTAGAGTTTTAGTTTTATTTACACAGGTTGTGCACGTTCTTATTAGATTTATTGCTAGGTATTATTCTTTTGGTTCCTGTTGTGAATGGGATTTTTTTTTCATTGTATTTTCAAATTGGTTTTTGCCAGTTAATAGTAGAGTGATTGTTTTTTTATTAGTCTTGATTTTGTTTTCAGCCAGCTGGTTAAATTATTTCCCATAAGTGCCTTCTAGGATCCCATTTCAGCTCTAAAAGTGCTGGAACTTCGGTATTATAGAATTTCTTAATTGCAAGAAGTTATATCTGGTCCAGGTCAATGAAAGAGCTTCATGGAGGGGGTGAGATTTCATTGTCACCATTATTTAAAGATGGCTAATTCTTCTGGTGGGAATGTCTCTGGGTCTGTTTGTTTATTTTTAGTGACAGGCTATTTAGGGTTCCTGCAGGCTCCTCTGCATTTCTTTATTGTTTAATCCCTACCTACACAATTGTTTTCAAAGGTGGTATGATAGGCTGAGTGAAGATTGTGATAGAAAATCCCAAAACATCTACAGCATTGCTCACAGTGTTCTTAATGGTAATCAAGATCCTCTTTCATTCCCAACTCCAAAGATCTGAGACCTGAATTCAGATTCTCTTAGGAAATATATTGAAAGGCCACAGCCAAGTTTTGTTTAGTTTCTTTCTTTCTTTCTTTCTTTCTTTCTTTCTTTCTTTCTTTCTTTTCTTCTTCTTCTTCTTCTTCTTCTTCTTCTTCTTCTTCTTCCTTCCTTCCTTCCTTCCTTCCTTCCTAGATTTATTTATTTATTTTAGAGAGATAGTGAGCAAGCAGGGGGGAGGGACAGATGGAGAGAGAATCTCTAGCAAACTCTTTGCTGAGCATGGAGCACAGAGCCCGCTGCAGGGCTCTACCTCACCACCCTGAGATCATGACCTGAACCGAAACCAAGAGTCAGATGCTCAACCGACTGACTCATCCAAGCACCCCTCATAGCCAAGGTTCTTATTCAACGTTTTAGAATTTTGGCTAAACTAGATTGAAAATGAACTTACAGTGGTTTCCGAAAGAACGGCTGTTAGCCAAGAAGTCATATTAACTTCTCTCACTCCACAGCCCTCACTCATATCTCTAAATTCTAAAGAAATGTGTCTTCTATTGACAGTGTTAAAAAATATTTAGCACTCGACCCCCAATGCCTTGCTTTTGATCATGGGAATATACATGTGTTCAGGGGACAGCATTTGGCCCCTGGCTTGGGGCTAGCCATGGCTAGCTTGGACTAGCCATGACAGCTGTATTGCATGTCATGCATGTATCTTCACATCTGGAACATTTTAGGTCCTTCCAACTCAAATGAGCAGTGGGGGAGAAGCAGAGAGAGTTAGGAGGCCTCATTGTCCAAAGAGACGAATCTCTGAAATTTCTCCTAAAAATCTTTGATGATATCTCTGAGGGTAGTGATCGGGGAGTCAGGAGGCTTGTGTTAAAACCTGGCTCTACTACCACTGCCATTTCCATAATTCATTCTCAATCTTCCCAAGGCTAGTTCTCCTCTCATGGGAACATTGTAAGGACAAAGTGAATGAAGTTGACAGAAGAATTCTGTAAACTGCAAAGTGCCAGACAGAAAGGAAGTTGTTGTAATTTCAGAATGTTGAATACTTCTCTTTGCGTGCTATAACATGCTTGGGGATGTCTTACCCAAAAGGGAAAAGGACCCCCAAACAGCCCCAACACATGAGAAAATCATACTTAAGTATGCTGAAAACCTTCACAAAATATATAATTAAAGTAAAACTTATGACTTTGTGATAAAATATTAATGAAAATGCTCAAAAACAAGTCATAAAATATAAATGCAAAGTAGTTAGCATTGTTTTGATGTTTGAAATCTAAAAAGCAAAAAAAAAAAAAAACAGTGACAGCTTGATTGAATCTGATGCACAGAATTACTTCATTTTTATCAAGCTCTCTACCTGATATCTTTCCCTAGAGCAGGGGAACATACATTTCTTTGGCTGGTTAGGTTCTGCTTCTTGATTATGCATAGGAGGTGCTGGCTTTCAGATTATTGTCATCATTATCATCATCATCATTGCATTAACTTTCTATTTGCTGCTGTACCGAATTCCCAAATTACCAAAAACTTAGAGTGGGTGAAGACAACACAGATTTATTATTTTATAGTTATGGAGATCAGAAGTCCAAAATGAGTCAGCAGGGCTGTGTTTCTCCTGGGGGCTCTAGGGGATCGTCTGTTCCTTGCCTTTTCCAGCTTCTACAGGCTGCTAGCACTCTTTGGTCCCTGACCCTGCATCCTTCTGACTTCTGCTTCCAACATCACATCACCTTCTTTGATTCTGACCATCCTGCTTCCCTTTCATAAGGATCCTTGTGATTACACTGGCCCCCCTGGATAATCCAGGATAACTTCTCCTGTCTCAAGTTCCTTAATACCTCTGCAAAGTCATTTTTGTCATGTAAGGTAACATAATTGCAGCTTCCTATGGAGGTGGACATCTTTGGGGGAGAGACATTACTCAGCCCATCATAATCACCAATGATTAACACTTCCTGAGCATTTTTTGTGTGCCAAGTACTGTTGTAAGAACCTCAAATACACTAAATTACCAAAACCTTTAAGGTCATACCTTTGAGGCACAGAGAGGTTAGGTAACTTTCCCAAAGTGGCTGACTTCACCAGTACACTCTCAAGATGTAAACAGGTTGGACCACTAGATTTAGGGGAAGCAGAAGCTCCTAAATATAGTTTTTGATGGGGCAAAAACTTTATAACAACAATGGTAATATCATCTATTTTTTTTTAAAGTTCTATTTATTTAAGTAATCTCTCCACCTAATGTGGGACACGAACTCACAACCCTGAGATCAAGAGTCAAATGCTCTTTTGACTGAGCCAGCCAGGTGCCCTTATAGCATCTATTTTTTTTTATTGTGATTTACAATTTCTAAATCACATTCCTGTAGAATATGAGAAATAATTTTTCCCTCCACTAAATCCTCTTCTTTTAAAATGTATTTAAGTAGCAAGGGTTCATAGTATGAATTTGTGTACCCATGTATTTGTTCTGTTTCAACTGCATGAGAGCCTTAAGATAGAAACAAGCACTACTCCCACAAATTAAAAAAAAAAACCAACTTAATATGGTGTCTTGAATACTGAAAGTATTCAGTAAATATGTGTTCAGCTGAACAGTAGACATGAGGCAAAGTATTACTTGGAGGTACTACAGAACCTACAAAACAAATGTGGTAGACTATTCCTTTGATGACTCCCATGAACCATGCCTTCCAGGATTCATACTTCTGTGTAGTCCCCTCTCAGTTGACTCTGGGTGGAGTCTATAACTACTTTAACCAACTGAATATAATGGAAGTGATTTTGTGCCAGTTGTGGGACCAGCCCTTACTTGGCCTGGAACTTTCTATTTTTTCCTGCTTGGAACTCTCCCTCTTGTCATGTTCCTTTTGGAATCCAACCACCATTTTGTGAAGCAGCACAGGCAGCCATGTGGAGAGGCCTAAATGGAAGAAGACTAAGTCCCCTATCAACAGCCTTGGCTGAGTTCCAGTAGAGTCTCCAAGTGACAGCAACCATCCCAGTTCCCCTGCTGACACCCAGGGAATTGCTCAAACAAGTTGCAGAATTGTGGGAGAATGGATTATTGTTTTTGAGCCTCCAGATTTTGAGATGGCTTGTTATGTAGCAATACATCATTAAAATGCCAGGATAGCCTTATTTCTGCAGCACAGAGACACCATGTTCTCTCTTCTTCCTGTTGAAGAACTGTCAGTGGGATCATAGATTCTGGGTCAAGAGGCAGAGACTCTGAGACTCTACCTAGAGGCCACCGAATGAGGCTCCTGCAATTTGGAGCAGGGTCTCCTTGCAAGTCAGAGACTAAAGAATAAAGGCTGGAAGTAGCCTTCAGAGTTTGGGGCTGTGAATCGTTGGAGGAGAGTTTGCCTGAACCTCATGCTGGTTTGAACTCCTCAGGACCTCCTCCTGGTACCTTCATCTACCACCTGCCCGTGTAAGCTCCATTCTGGACGGACCTTAGGTATCAGGAGGAAGAGGGTGGGGTAGTGCAAGCAGTTGCCTAAACCAGCTATGAGGGCTACTGTGGGAAAGGAAAAAGGAGTCTGGGAAGATCATTGACATTACTGTACCCTGAGAAAGATCCCAGTCCCTTCTTCTCTAGCCTTGCTCAGAGACTGTGAATATTGTTTTCATAGAACAAGGGATAGTTGTTTACATAAAGCATGTATAGACAGCTTGGCAAGAGGTTGGTTGGATCGTTTATTTACTTAGCAAGTCTTTATTAGTGCCTTTTATCTGCCAAGTCCTGTTCTAAGCGTTATACAAATATTAACTCATTGAATCCTTGTAACAACTCTGTGAAAGAGATACTCAGAAGACAATACTATTTTTATCTCCATTTTGCAGATAAGGAAATTGAGGCTCAGAGGGGTTAAGGGCCTTATCCAAGGTAGAGTTGCCAAGTAAAAACACAGGACACCCCATTAAACTTGAACTTGTTGATGATCTTTTTAGTGTATGTCCCATGTATCACAGCCTCACGAATTTTTGCTAACCAAATATTCCATGTGATATATGGGACATACTTACACTAAAAAAATGATCTATTGGACACTCAAATTTGATTTGGCATCCTGTATTTTATCTGGCAAACTAAGGTCCAAAACAGACTTCCAGTAAGTATTGGACGAGGACTTAAACCCAGAAAGTGTGGTTCTCTAGTCCAGGCTCTTAAGTACCTTACAAAGCTGGTTCTCTCCAATGAAGACTGGACTGCTCATATAGCAGACAAAACACTAATTAAGCCATGTTTTCCTGTTGTAGGCCATCTGAGATAGAGTAAGGGGGCATTTTCTCTTTATTCCTCTTGGAAATGTGGATTGGGATTTGTACCCAGTGGTTTACACTTTCTTCAGTCCGGGAGAGAATTGAGAAGTTTTCATTCCCCAAAGTCCCCTGATGCTCCAGGGCTGGATTGTCCCAAGGTGTTTCTCAGAATTGAGGGGCCCAATCCAAAGATAGGAGGCTGGGCTGTTCCAGTCCCCAGGACGGTGACGGACCTGCACCAGGGTAGAAGGGACTCGAACAGGGCGGGCTGCATGCATCTGTGGGGACGCTGGCTATTGCATGCCACACTTGGGAATCTCAGTCAAGAGCCTGACAGCCCAATGCTGGGACAGGGGAGGCAGAACACGTGCCTCCAGGTGGGTGGTAAGGGCTGCGGTGGAGAGCCCAGGAAGCACTGCTGGGACCCCACCCCAAATTTTCTGAACTGCGGAAGCCATAGAGTTCCAAAATGCCTCCAAAGGGAGAAAAGGAGTGGCTCTCCCTTCTACACTGGTGGAGTAAACCCACCCAGTCCTATTAAAATAAGTATATTTAATGAGCTGTTATGGTATACCTGGTACTTGCAAATATTTCTTATTTGATGCTTGCATGCTTGCACTTGAAAACATAGATCTATCTCAACTGAAAGCTCAAGCTCTTAGCCACCGCCTTACACTACGTCTTCCAATTCTTGCCCTAGTTTTAAACTTGAATCAAATTTAGCAGTTTAATCCCCTGATGCTGGGGCGGGGGTAGGGGGTGGTGATGTTCAAGAACGAGGTTTAGGGAGGTTTTTCTCCTTAGGCTCTACAGAGGAAAATCATCTACCAACATCAAGTGCTGCTTGATTAAAGAAACTATATTTCAAATAGAGTTGTTATTTTTTTTCAGGATTAAATGCTCTCCTTTTTAAAATCCTGGGTTTCAAATTTTAAATCCAGATACCCACTTTGGTGGAGCTTTAGCTGAGAATGGGCTTCTCTTCTCAACACAAATTCTGGTGTGATGGGACCCTAGTCTTGGCCATGAGTCCCTGTGTCTAGATCATTCTGTATAGTCGTGCCTGAGTCATTGTTTCTTGACAGAACCGCGTGGACCCCATGAAAGGCCCTGTGGGAACCCGAAATTCAGTACACTTAAAGTAGTTGAAGATGTTTACAACATGAGTCAGCAATTAATAGCAACTTTCCCTCCCCAAAAAAGTTACATCTTTCATACAAGCACTACCAATTATGCTGTTTAGTTTTGTTTTTCCAAGGCGAATGACAAGAAAAATGTATAACCAAGGGACTGGTTGACAGGAGTGAAGAAATATGAGACAACTAAAACAGAGAACAAAAAATAATGAGAAAAATGATTAAAAGAACTGAATTGGGTGGCTTGCTTTACTGGTAATGAGCCTGAACTAAATGCAGAAGTTGCATGTATTTCTGGAACCTGCAGGAGAGACAGAGGAAGTCGTTTTTTCCCAATCTCTAACTGGATTTTGTTTTCAAACTGGGTGGATAATATAAAAGCAGCATGAGAAATCTGTCCTGGGGGAGCCCCAGCTGTGGCCCTAGATGAGGAGCGGGCTACATAGACTCTTTCTGCTTCCCCCCCCCCCCAACCTTGCCCTTAGATTCTACTCTGCCTGGACATACCGAGAAGTTCACAGCCATCCAGACCCAGTTCATCTTTGCACCCTCACATATGCAGTGCCTTCCTCCAGCCCACCCTAGGGCCTGCTGAACAAGAATCCCCCTTCCACCCTACGTCAGTTCTCTCTGGCTGTGTAACCAATAACCCTAACAGAAATGTATTCTCTCGCTATTCTGGGGTCCAGAAGTCTGAAATCCATATTTTGGCAGGACCAAACTGCCCCCTGAAGGGTCAAAGGGAGAATCCCTTCTTGCTTCTTCTGGCTTCTGGTGTCTCCAGGTGTTCCTTGGCTTGTAGCTGCAGAACTCATCTTTGCTCTGTCCTCACACAGCCTTCTCCTCTCCCTCTGCCTTTCCCTTCCAGGGATGCTTGTCACAGGATTTGAGGCCTGCCTGGATAATCTGGGATGATCTTATCTTGAGATCCTTGACTTCATTACATCTGAAAAGACCCCTTTTCAAAATAAAGATCCACCTGGAGGTTTTGGGCAGACACATCCTTTGGTGGGTACGGGAAGCAACGTTGAACGTTTTTTTCTAAATCCAAGGATTTTTTAAAATTTAAAGCCAATTAATTAACGTATAGTATATTATTAGTTTCAGAAGTAGAGTTTAGTGATTCATCAATTGTACATAACACCCAGTGCTCATTACATCACTTGCCCTCCTTCATGCCCATCACCGTTACCCTATGCCCCGCAACCTCCCCTCTAGCAACCCTCAGTTTGTTTCCTATAGTTTAGGTAAGAGACTAATCAATCAAAAAAGAGTCCATTTATACTCCACCAAGGCATTTTTAACATACCCTTTCCTTGCTTCTTCAATTTTCTTATGAGTCAAAACTGTTTAAGATCATCATTCTCTTGTAGACTCCTCCTCAAATCTCTCTTGAAACTCACAGTCTTCTTGGCTTTAGGGTTCTATATATTCAGCTCCCATTCTAGTAGGTATTCCTTCCATAGTTCTTCCTTCACTGCTTTACTCTGTAGGTCAGTTTGGCTTTCCAAACCAGTGGTGGCACATCCTGGTTTGCCTGAGACAGTCAAGGATTAAGCCTGTTCATCCATCCCCATATCCCTCCTGGTTGGCACTTTCTCTAATACACAAAATCCCAGTTTTGATGATACCCCCAGCTAGAACACTTTCCTTTGGATTTGAGGGAGGATTTGAGGAACACTGACAGAAAGGATTCTGTTTAGAGAATGATGAGTGGTGAAGAAACCAAGGCCTTTGTCTGAACCTACAACTGCGGAGGCTAAAAGGGGAACAGGGAAGATCTGAAGGGGAGAGCTAGCACATGGAGCAGGCCACAGCATAGAATGAAACCACACTTCTGTTCCACTGACTAAGGGGAAATCAAGCCTCTCCTAACAGCTTAGGGCTTTAGGTTCCCTATCTGAAATAGTCTAAGAGCAATCAGCTTCTGAAGTTTGAGTCTCAGATCCAATCTGATTATTTGGTTTGCTGAAATATGGTCTCGATAAGTTTGCAAGCAAAACACTCCCCAGAACGATTTGGTGACAATTTAAGCAACTCTCCCCCCCCCCCCTTTCTACCCAAGGAACCAAGGTATTCTATTGCTCAGGAGATGCACAACCAGAACTATGGGCTTATCTTCACCTCTTTGTCGTTCTTAACGCTCAGAACACAGGGAAACATTTAAAGAACTCAGCATATCATTCTTCAGTTTGAGGAAATATGCCTGACACAGTCCAATAAACCACCAAAGGGAATATGAAACGGCATAGTCGCTTTTGAAAACAGTGTGGCCTTTCTTAAAAAGTTAAATATATACACCTCCCCTGTGACCCAGCAGTTTCACTCCTAGAGAAGTAAAATTATATGTTCATAATAAGGGTTATACAGGAATATTGATAGCAGTGTTACTCAGAGTAGCCCCAAACTGGACAAATCCCAAGTGTTCATCAATAGGAAAATTGATAATTGTATCATCATATATCATGTAATGATTATATGCAATTAAAAAAAAAGAATTACTGATTAAATCAACCAATAGCCAAGTTCTGTCGATTCTACTTCCAAAATGCTTCCTTCCTGCCATTACCACCATGCTGGTCTAAGTGCCCATAATCATTCCACCCTCTAACAATGCAACAGTCTTCACCTCGCGTGTCCCCTTCCCCTCTTTCCTCCTCACATCCATTCCCCACACACAGCCAGAGTGATCTCCCCAAAGCCTGAATCTTAGCATCCATTTGGGGCAAAATCTAAACTTGCTGTCGTCCACCAAGCCCTACCAAGCTCCCTTCCTGTTGCGCCCTTAATGGCTGTCCCCTTGCTTGCTTGGCGGCAGCCACTCCCCCTCCCTCCCCACCTTGCTTCCGGGGGTGTGTCACACTTCCTGAGGCATGGGGGTGTTGCTGAGGTTGTTCTGGGCACAGCACATCGCTCCCCCATCTTCTCCTGGTCAACCTACTCCTGTCTCCTACAGGAAAGACGAAGTTGAGGGAGGTCAGCTCTGGTTCTGTTTTAGATTAGGACTCTGCAGGCTTTCTGTGCTTTCCTTCATGGCACTCTCAACAATGATCATGAAATGGCATTTAGAGTGGTTATTTGTTCATATTTTTTTTGGTATTATTTTTATTATTTTCCTATTGCTACTGTAACAAATCACCACAAATGTAGTGGCTTAAAACAACACAAATTTCTTATGTTATAGTTCTGGAGATTGGAAATCTGAGCTGGGTGTCACTGGCCCAAAATCAAGGTGTCAGCACAGCCAGGCTTCCTCTGGGGGCTTTAGGGAAGAATTTATTTTCTTGCCTTTTCCAGCTGCTGAAGGTCACCTGCAGTTCTTGGCTTGTGGCCCCTTCTTCTATCTGTATAGCTAGTGGTGTAGGGTCTTCTCTCCACTTCCACCTCTGGTTGGTTATCACAACTCTCTGACTCTGGTTCTCCTGCCTCCCTGTTATAAGGACCCTTGAGATTACACTGGGTTTATCTAGATAATCCAGACTAATCTATCTCAAGAACCTTGATTTAATCACATCTGCAAAGTCCCTTTTGCTGTGTAAGATAACATATTTACAAATTCCAAGGATTAGGATGTGGACATCTTTGGAGGTGGAGCTATTCCTCAGCCTATTACATCTGCCTTCTCCCCACATTTTAAGCTCCACTGAAGAGAAGAACCATGTCTGTCTTATCCACTACCAAACTCTGATGGCCTAACTGGAGTCTTGCACGTTTCAGGTGCAAAATAATTCACTTATTGTGTAAAGTAAGTGCATTAAATGGCTTAGATTTTATAATACTTATTTGTCCATTTTATATCCAAATTTAGGACTGGAGCATCTTTTATTGCTCTGTAGCCACTAAGGAAAGAGAGCCCATTGTACCTGGACCTTGCCCATTGTACCTGGACCTCCTCATCTCAAGTCAAAATTGGTCTAAAAAACCCCCTGAACCTTAAGTCCATTACTTACTATTTTTGTTCATAGAATTTAACTGCATTAAATTCTCTTTGCCTAATCATCTAACACTTAGGATGAAACTCCCTTGAACTCCTCCTACTTTAAAAAGTTTTCTCACCTGCCTCATGAACGCCACAATTCACATGAATCAGCATGCATCCTCTAGGTCAACAGGCTTCTAAGAGATTTATGCTCTTGCAGTATTTCTCCAAGCCATATTTCTTCAAACTCTGTTCCCAGCCTCTATACACCATTTCATTGACAACTTCACAAATGGAAAATCTGATAACAGTATTCTCAGAGCCAAACAATAGCATAAAAAATTTGGAATAAATACAGCTCAATTATACTAGTATTGTTTTAGCCTTGGTCATTTAAAAATATATATTTTTTGTATTAGAGAGAGGAAAGGCAAAGTGACAGAAAGAATCTCAAGCAGGCTCCACGCTGGGCATGGAGCCTGATGTGGGGCTTGATCCTGATGGGGCGGGGTGGGCGTGGCGCTCCATCCTGACCAGGCCTCGATCCCACAACTGTGAGATCATGAACTGAGCTGAAGTCAAGAGTCAGATGCTTAACTGACTGAGCCACCCAGGCGCCCCTAGCCTCTGTCATTTTGAGAATCTCCCAGGACAGGAGATTGAAAGAAGAGATGAAGAATGGTATGTGTGTGTGTAAGTGTGTGTGTGTGTGTGTGTTTAAAATGGGGACACACTATAAATGCACATCAAACCCATTTCAAAATAGAAACCTTCTTAGATAAAGTGAAATCAGGGAATTCTTCCAATCAACTAAAACAAATATAAAGATAGTTAAGTCAGCCAAACCAATTCCTTGATATCATGTGGTCAAGAAAGGAAAAAAAATGGTTATCTGAATTTTTAAATTTTTACCATCTTTTTAATCCTATGTAGACACAGTTTGAATGTGAAAGCATTACACATCTGAAAAATAAAATAATTCACCAAAGAGATTTAGGACACTACCAACTTAATTCTACTCATGAACATCTTGCCCTACCTGCTGTGTTTTGAAATCTTGTCTTGGCTTGCTTTGCAAGGACTTTATGAAGGTTCCCCAGCCCCCCCCAAACACAGTGGAGCGATCTAATCTAGTTAAGCCCATTGTCTCCACCTAGCCTTGCCTGGATTCACAGCACGATGCCTGGACATATGAGGCTGTGGAGCATTATTCATTTCTCACAGAGAGGCCAAGTGAGTGGGGATTAGCCTCAACAATGAGCACTGCTATTTGCTATTTAGCCAGGAGCAAGGTTCTCATCCAACACAATGCTTGTGCACGTTCAGCTCATTGCTTGTCTGTGCAGATCCCCACATGCAGAGAGGACTTTTACAACCCAAAGTGACAACCATGTGTCCCGTGGCTCTGTTCCCACCAGGGATAGGAAGGCCACTGCTCAGCTCTCTGCATTTTATCTCCACCACTGCTGAGAGCAATGCAGTGATCTGGTCAAAGGACTTGTATTTGCTCGGTCTTATAGAGACAACCTATGCTGGTTATTAAAGAATGTTCATTAATAAAAAAGCATTTGATTTAACCTCGTGTGGACACAAAGGTATCCATGCATTATGACAAGAACTTCACTGGATAAATACTAGAAAATTCCTTCAAGAAAGGGAAATCAAGCTGAAGAGAAAGATGGCCAAGAGTCATATACAACCAGTTTTCTATTTAGGGATATTCAGGCTTATGCTTCTGAACATAAATAGGAAGTTTGAAGAATAGACTGAAATTTTACAAAGGGAAGGAGGATTTTCCATTTGGGGTGCTACAAATATAGCATTTCTGATTCCAGGTCTTGTAAAGCCATTGCCTCGCTTCAGTCCTTGTATAGTTTAGGTCCCCTCTAGGGGTGGGGAGCTCCTTTTGATTCACAGGAAGGCAGTGTTTGCTACAAATACAGAAAAGTTTGCCTAAAAACTCATTTTGAGTCAAAATATTTGTTGTAGCAACAGATGTTGACAGAAAGTAAGAGGCACTTGGAATTTAGTTCTTCATTCACCGATAGGTAAATGATGATCACTACTGTATGAGGAAGCCTCCATGTGGGAAGTTCATTTCCCTAGCAACCTTACTCAGGATTAGGGCAAAAAGCAACCCTTCTACTCAATACCTGTAATACTTTCCTAGCACTGCTGTGACAAATTACCACAAACTTAGGGGTTTGAAACAACACAAACGTATCGCCTTATAGTTCTGAAGTTCAGAAGTCCAAAATGGGTTTCACTGGACTAAAATTAAGGTTTCAGTAGAATTCTGTTCCTTCTGGAAACTCTAAGGGAAAATTTGTTCTCTTATTTTTTTCAACTTTTAGAAGTTGCCTTCAAGCCTTGGCTCATGGTCACTTCCAGCAATCCCATCGCTCTGATTCCTGCTTCTATTGTCATATTTCCTTCTCTGACTCTCCTGTCTTCTGCTTTCTTTTATAAGGGCCCTGGTGATTACATTGGGCCCATCCAGATAACCTAGGATCATCTCTCCATCTCAAGATCCTTAACCTAATCACATTTGCAAAGTCCCCTTTTGTCACATAAGGTAATATCTTCACAATTGCAATGATTAAGACTTGGACATCTCTGGAGGACATTATTATGCCTAACACAATACCCTTTTCCATTTTCCAACCATAAGTTTTTGGCCATTTTTATATTTGACTCTTCTTTCTTGACTCATCTCAACCAACCCCCCGACCTTTCTTTTACCCCAAAGTACTCTTTGTAACTTCCTACTTCTTTACAAGATTGAGGGCTTCTTGGAAAAGCAGATACTATATTTTACTTTATTATATTCTTCACAGACCTTAGCACAGTGCCTTGTATAAAATATGTGTTCATAAAATTTTGTGATTTAAAAAACAGAAAAGATAATTGCTATAGAGAACTAGATTTTGAAGTTCACTGTGGAGGAGGGACTGGTGAAAATGAAAACATAATTTCACTTCAAAGATGGCAGAGGGCCTTGGATTCTGGGGTAATTCAATGTGGGAAAGGACAGTCTTTTCATCAAGTGTGGTGGGACAACTGGGTAGCCACAAGAAAAGAATAATCCTTGAAATTTACCTTGTTTCATACACAAAAATTAACTTTATAATGTTTTTAAAGAAAACAAAGGAGAAAATCTTCATAGCTTTGGAATAGGCAAAATTTTGTCTTCAGTGATTAAAACAAAAAACTAGTGATGAAAGAAAAAAATCAATAACATGGACTTATTCAAAATTAAAAACTGTTCATCAAAAGACCTCATTGAATAGTGGGGCAAAATTAGACTTAGATGGATTTCTGCTTCCAGCCATGTCTAAATAACAGGAATCTGATTTACCTTCCTTCCTGAAACAACTGAAGAACTAGACAAAATATATGGTGCAATGGTTATCAAGACTTTGACGTGAAGCAATGACAGACACTGAGCCCTGAGAGATAGATAACAAATGCAGTGGGCCCTATACTTGCCCTAGTTTGCTGCATGGAGAGAGTTTCTGGCTGAGGGGCAGAGTACAGTAGTCTCCTGGAGTTGGGGAGAGAAGGGAGTCTGTGTGCTTAGAGTTCGCAGGGCAGAGAATCAGAGATCTGTAGAGAGTTCTGCTGGAGACTTCAGCTGAGCTGATCAGCACATGTTTGTAAGGCTACTGTCCAGGTTCAGGGAAACAACTCTGGAAATATTAGACAAACAGTACCAGGAACTCACACAGTGCCAGGAATAGTTCCTGTTCCCACCAGGCAGAGCAGAAAATCTCATAATTCAGGAGGCATTGGGTAGAGTCCTCAAGTCCTAAAAAGGTTCAGCTTTGATATTGAGACAAAGGTAACCCTTGAATAAAGGCTGCTTTATCTAGTTCCACATGACAAAGCCTAAGAGCAGATTCTGAAAGGGTTGACATGTTTGTAAGCAACTCAACTGCATCCCAGAAGCTCAAGAATACTTACAGGAGTACAAAAATAATCAGCATCCAAAAAGTTAAAATTTACAATGTCTGATATCCATTCAGAAATGAATAGAATTAACATTCTCAATTACCATTTGGAAGCAGGAAAGTATGACCCATAATGAGGACAAAATCAATCAATGAAAATTGATCTAAGAATTATACCGATGTTAGAGTTAGCAGAGAAGACATTGAAAGAGTTATTATGACAGTATTCTGTAAGTTCAAGAGACTAGAGGAAAGATTGAACATGAAGACTAGAGACATAGAAGATATTAAAAAGGTCCAAACTGAGCTTCTAAAGATGAAAACTACAATATTTGAGATAAAAAATACAGCAGATTAAACAGTGGAGAAAAAAAGATTAGTGAGCTTGAAGACAATAGCAATGGAAGCGATCTAAAATGAAAATCGCAAAGAATTAAACAAATATATTGAAAACTAAAATGAGCAGAGCATCAGCGAGACAACTTCAAACATCAAATATGTGTGTAATTGGAGTCCCCAGAGCAAAGGAAGGAGTATTTCCAGTTCTGATTTATTTTGTTTTTTTGTTTTTGTTTTTTTAAAACATTTTATTTATTTATTTGACAGAGAGAGAGACAGCAAGAGAAGGAACACAAGCAGGGGGAGTGGGAGAGCGAGAAGCAGGCTTTTCGCTGAGCAGGGAGCCTGATGCAGGGCTCTATCCCAGGACCTTGGGATCATGACCTGAGCCGAAGGCAGACACTTAACCGACTGAGGCACCCAGGTGTCCCAAGAGGTCTAAAGATTTCTTTTTTAAAGATTTTATTCATTTATTTGACAGAGAGAGACACAGCGAGAGAGGGAACACAAGCAGGGGGAGTGGGAGAGGGAGAACCAGGCTTCCCGCGGAGCAGGGAGCCCGATGTGGGACTCGATCCCAGGACCCTGGGATCACGACCTGAGCCGAAGGCTGACGCTTGACGACTGAGCCACCCAGGTGCCCCCAAAATAACTCTTATTAACTTGATCACTTTTAAACTCTCTTTTAGTGTACCATTATTTTGCATATTTAAAAAGTATGCATTCCTGATCATCTAAAAGCCCTTAATAGCTCAACTACACTGGGAGTATTTTTTTTCCCCTGGCCTGGCTCAGTTCCTCCATTATGACCATTAGTTCGAATTTCCAGTTAAAAAAAATTTTTTTTTAATTAAATGCATTTTCACTTTGGAGACTTCAAGACAAAATTTCAGCCATCAGGCATCGGATACTTCAAACCTGGAAGCAAATTTAGGGCTTGTTTCCTTTGTGTAGTCTCCTGTCTGGACACGCACAGCAGCTGGGTGTACAGATCAGCAGATGTGATATGAGAAACATATTGGGTCAGGTCTCCATCATGAGATCAGGCAAAATCAGTTTTCTCTCCAGTAAAAACAGAGCAACTTGTTTTCAAATCTCGCAGCTTACAGCAAGCCCTGGTGCTTACTTTTGCTTTGTGAGGTTGTTCAGCCTCATACTCTCCTGCCAGTGGGACAGTCTGGCTCCACCTCAGCAGCACAAAGACCAAAGGAAAAAGGGACTCGGTAGCTGCTTTTCTTGCATTGGGGAGATATACACGATTTCCCACAGTAAGAGAAGATATCTGATCTTTGTGCCCCCTTTGTTTCCTCTCTCCAAGTTTTATAGCCTTTTTTATCTGTAAATAAATTTTAAAAAAAGTTGTACATACATTTTCAAAATGTGCTGCATAATACAACTTCATCCATTTGGGAAGCTGACGACTGCCCTCTGAGGTATAGCCTGACAGCCTAAAACCCAGGAATCCATCATCTGGATATAGTGGTGTCATGCTACTGCTCCCGGTATGTACCGCGGCACCCAGGAACCACTGAGGTGAGATATGGCCGTAACTCTGATAGATTAAAGCACCACATCCAAGACACAATTATGTGTCGGGGGGGGGAATGCTCTCATAGATCTGCCGGGTTTCAGCCCAGAATCCAGCAGGCAACCAGGCAAGTCTGTGCTGAATCAGAGCTTCCAGAAAGCTGGGAAGCAGCAGGATGACAGTTCTGTTCTTCAACAGCCCATTATGAACGAATTAGCATACATGAATTGCAGATTCGAAGCATTAAAGTGATGTACAAATCATTAATTTTTTGTCAAATCCATGTCATCCTTGTGTATGCCTTCCTATTTTAATGTTGCATCACAGTGAAAAGAGGTACAATCCTCTGTATATAAAGAGGAGAGATTTGGTGTAGCTGATATAATGAGATCTACTTAAACACTATGTATTTTTCAGCTTTGAATATATCTGCTTGGAAAAAAATGCTACACTTGTCCTATTAGGGTTAATTGTGAAAGGATGTTAATGTATTCAAAACCCCAGGGGTAGTTCTACATGTTGTCTGAATGAAACAGGGGATGTAAGACCAACTTCACATTTGAGCTTTCTTTTTAAAAGTCCTCTTTTTGATGAATAAAAAGAGCCATAAAATCTTTCTCACTGACTGCGGAAGGTGTACCTATTGAGAACGAAAGCTGAGCTTGTTGGTGTGAGAGCCCCAATGCAGCAGATCTGTTCTTGTTAACCCAGTGCCGAACTTAATTTATAAAGATGCATAATGTAATGCAGTGGTAAAGGGAAAACAACAGCAAAGCCGATTTTCATACTAGAAAAAGGTTCTAAACATTAATTTGTGGTTTTCTGTATTGTTTCTGTATATTTAATTACTAAGGATATTTGTGCTTAAACAAATGCTTGGTGTTTCATTTGAATTTCTTTTTTCTTATTACAGTGGAGTCACAATGCTTAATTTGTTAGTACCGCAATAGTTGCCATGGTAACAGACTCTGATGTTATATATAAATATGTATGTGGCATATATATGTGTGTATTATAAATATGTACTATAGATGATTATGACTTTATTCAAGAGCACATCTCAGAAGACTTAGCTCTCAAGAAAAACTCTAATTAAAAATATAGACATACTTTGTGAACCTATAGGTATGGTCACAAACTCGGGTCTCCATCTTCACGTGGGGAAGAAAGGAAGTTCCGAGGAAGGGGAGATGTTTGCATGCTGTCTTCTTGTAGGTTTTCCTCTGCCCTACAGAAGAGTCATCCATGTCGAGGGTCATACTCTATGGACTTTTACTTCTCCCCACTCCCTTTTCCACCCACTTCTTTTAACCATACAAAATCTGGATAAAATGAAAACCAAGGCCAAATTCTAGGGGCAGATGTTTTTCCAAAGAACATTATAACAAGAAGCCTAGGGATGCATTGAGAATGGGGGAGGAGAGGATAAGGTGATTTGTTCCATTTGTATTAGTGAGAGAGGGGAATTCATAATAAAGACAACTGTACCCATATGTACCACTTGAATTAGGCATTTCACACACGTCTCAGTAAATATTTAAAGTAGATAGTAGAGTCTCCATTGTAGAGATAAGAAAGCTGAAGCTCATAGAGAGTGAGTAAAATTGTCATGAAGATTAGATTGGCCAAAACCTCTGTTCTTTGTACAATGTCACTTTATTACTCGGAGCCCTTCTTTAGTGCAAAGAAAGAAGACGTGAGACCCACTCCTTCCAGACTAATTAGCATCACACCTGGTCTCCCCATGCAGTCAAAGCTGGGGCAGTGACAATGATATGCTCTACCTGGAGATGACTTTGGTAGTAAACCAAACATAAATCCAACCGAAGGGGAGGATAGCATGGCCATCTCTATCAGTAGGTGTTATCTTCAGCTTCATGTAACCACAACACAATACTGCAACAGCAGCTTAACTAGTTTGTTTTTCATAAATCGTCACAAATCTGGAAATAGGCAAGCTTAGGTTGGTATGGAGGCTCCAGAATATTATCAGGGACTCAGCATTTAAGCAGTTGTATATCTCTCCACCGTGCCATCCTTAGTGTGAGGCTGTAATCTTCATGCTCATAAGATGGCTGCTGCCTCACTCAACATCACAACAGTACTCCAGACCAGAAGAGGAATGAATAAAGGTCAAATAATGAGTGAGCTGAGCTTGTCACTTTCTCCCTCCCTCCCGCTCTCTCTTTTTGTAGGGAAAAATCACAATTTCAACATTGGATGCTACATGTTGTGTTTGACTCATGTAGTTTCCTTGGTATTAACCAATGAAGTGTCAAGAGATCTCTGGGAACTGCGCAAAATATGGAATGCCTCAGAGATATGCATGTCATCCTTGTGCAAGGGCCATGCTAATCTTCTCTGTAGCATTTCAATTTTAGTATATGTGCTGCCAAAGCAAGTGCAGGCTTGTCTTTTTTCAATGGTAAACTTTTCAGGAAGCCCTAACCAAAAGACTGTACTTGCATTGGCCAGCCTTGTGCCATATGGCCACTCCATAGAGGCAGAGAAACCTGTGGAAGTGAGTCATTTTAATAGAGTCTAATGTTGCCTTTAGTAAGATGGGTGTTCTTTTAGTAGAGAATGGAGAATGGTTATTGGATAGGCAACGAGCAATGGTTATCTTCTGTGATAGGTATTTCCATGTGACTTCATCAAGAATACACACCGATGTAGAAAAGGAGGACCTTTGTGCATATTCCAGTACCCAGCTAACACCAGCTTGGACCCTACTCATTTTCTTGCTATTTCTTGTATCTTCAGTTTCCATTCTCAGGGGTTCTCCTCTATTTAATCCTTCTAAGTGGAGTACTTATTAGCTGCCTTATTGGTATTTAACCATTGGTTTGTTCTTCTGGTGCCTACCCTCGCATGATGGTGGTAGTGTTTACAGTTTGAATGAGTGAGTTTCGCAGAAGCTGTGTAGTAGAGTGGTCAAGAGCTAAGGATTCACACAGAACTGAGTTAAACTCAAGCTTTATTTCTTATAATCTGCGTGACTCTAAGCAAGTCCATTAACTTCTCCAAGGCTTGGTTTCCTCATCTGATAAGTGAGGACAATAAAAACACCTTCTTCAGAGGGGTTCTATGAGGACGAAATGAGTCCATACACATAAAAAACACCTAGCAGAATATCTGACCCATGGCAACTATTTGACCAATGTTAACTATTATTACTATTGCTATGAATCAGACTGTTCTGGATTCAAATCATGAATCTGCCATTTTCTTGGGCAAGTTACTAAAAGATTTTGATGCTCAGTTTTATACGGTAGAAAACGGTTAATGGGCCATGTTAGAGATGGTGAGTTAAACTGACTGCTAAATAGTAGGAATGGTAAGTGCTACTAGTTCCCTGTCAATATCCAGTCCCTTTTTTTCCTTCCTGTCACAATTTCATTTTGTTCAGGATGGTGATATGTCCTGTTAAAATTATTCTCTTTCCCAACTCCCCTGCAGCTAGAGGATGACAAACTTCTGGCCTATGTAATATACATGCATTTCCCTGGAGAGAGCTTTCTTTTTTGAATAAAAAGGCAAAACATTATTTTTTGAAAGGTCTGTGTTCCCTCTCCTTCCCCATTGTATGCCTGGAGGTGCTGCAGCCATACTGAAAACGTGGGGACCAGGGCCACAAACTAATGATGAGAGAGCAGGCAGATAGACTTTGGGTCATTGATAGAATCATTCATGCCTTGCACAACTTCAGATTGCCCAACTCTAGGTGTAGTATACCTAGGAAAAAAAACTTAGTCATTTAAGCCAATACTTCTTGAGTTTTATTTCATGTGCAGCCAAGCAATCCATGGAGACATAGGTTTTTGCCATGTGGAAATCGTATTAATAGTCATTACCACCATCATCATTACCTCTATCTATGATATGGCCCCAGGATGTCCAATCTATGTTCTATCTTTTTTTTTTTTTTTTTAAGAGAGGGAGAGAGAGGGTGCAGAGGTGCAGAGGGAGAGGGAGAGAGGGAATCCTATGCAGGCTCCACGCCCAGTGCTAGCCTGACGTGGGGCTTGATCTCGTGACCCTGAGATCATGACCCAGGCTGAAATCAAGAGTCAGATGCTTGCCCTGTGTTCTATTCTTATGGGCAAATAGCAAAGGGTTTGACCATGGTCCTGTGGAAGAAACAGTCTACAGGAAGTATTGATCAAAACTCCAGAGAACTGAAGACCCTAGAGGGAACTGGAGAAATCCTGACTGCTTCTGGGACTTGCGGCAAGGACCAAGCAACTGTCAGATCAAACCATAGAGGCCTGAAGGGACTGCTAACCCAGGAGAGCCCTATGCATGCACTGAATCCCACTGAAGCCCCCTGAGTCTATAGCCTGGAGATCTCTGTGTTTATTACCTCTTAATTGCCTACAGACACCTGGATGACCTTACAAATATCTGGGACAGGGCTAAAGAGAAATCAATGTTGCATAAAGGGCAATATTGCAAAAGTTATTTTGTGGATAATGGGAACCACCAAAAATTAGAGATGAATGAGGAGTAACTATCTTCCATACAACCTCTTTACCAGTTTATATTGAAAGTAAATCTCTGACCAAATCCAGCCACACAAAAAGATGCATATTAAACATTTATTAGGAAGCAGGCACAAAACAGCTTATGTAACATAGAAGTTTATAGTCTGATATAGTAGATATCAGGCCAGCAGTGGACTGAGGTTTGAGTCAATGGCTAGACACAGGACAAGCTAGGAAACAATATCCCTAAGGGCACAGGCCACTGGGTTTTCTAGGTTCTTATTCTGTTTACAGGCAAGGAAAGTCTCTAGAATATTTTATACAATCTATGTATCTTTAATATCTCCATCTCCACCAGTTTCACCCTTTTTTAACATCCCTAATACTAACTGACACACATTAATTTTACCAATGAAAAGCCATTTTTAACAGAAATTATGCTAATTAAGTATATCCTGGTGGTGTTTTTAGAAGCTTAAGATAGCTGAATTTTTGCCAGAAAGCACCTCTGGAGGCTGGTTAGACTAGTTGATTAGAAGACTAGTTGATTAGAAGACTAGTTGATGACACCTCGGGAGTGAATTTTTAGTTAGGGCCACCCTTACACATAGCTTAATCTAACTGACATACACATATACTTCCTATAAAATGTAGTGGGGAGTTTAAACTACACCCTATTAAGTAGCCCATGTAATTAATAAAGGACAAAATTAGAACTAGATTGTGTCCTCTGACTCCCAAATTTGAAAATTTTACCACTATAATATCCCAACTTGGCAATAATCCTACAACCAGTCCATACCCACTGCCTAAGAGGTAACCTTCTCCAAATTAGCCTATTAATATCAAAAGAGTTCCCACTTAAAGTGAAAATAACAAATTTAGTTGCTGATGTGAATCTTGGAGCATAATGTAAATGGATATGGTAGGATTAAAAAATAGAGTATCAAATTATGAAAGTTTGGATTTATAAGAGTCAAATGTAAAATAACAAATGATTATTTATCAGAAAATTAAGAGAAAACATGATAAATGTTGAATGAGAAGTTCAAAGCAAACCTCGTTTGCTATCCTCTCTCCTATATTTTGACCTTGCCATGTTTGTATTTTGCAAGACCTGCTCTGATTTTATAACCATTTATGTTCATCCCTTTGATAATTTCTTTTGTTCGTAGTCAGCACCCACTCCATGACTTCTAATCTGTTTATATGCAGGAAAATTGTTTATGAAAAAACAGTGATAGGGTTTCCACATGTGATCCCTGGTTTGTAGAGGTATTGTTTATACTCTCAGAGAAGCTAAGACAGATTCTGCTGTGGAAATTCAGTGGTCGTCTGAAGAAATAAAGAGGGTCAACAGATAGCATTTTCATGGTTCTCCAGGAGGCTCGGCTCACTGCTCCACTCAACACGGAGGAGAAGACTTCTGCTTCCTACACTTACTCTATGGCTTTATGTAAGTGTGTTTAGTGCACTTTGGCTACTCTCCTGAAGGAAAATCGTTTTCAACTGTGCTCTTTTGTTTGTTCAGTTGTTGTAGAGGTGAGGGCTAGATATTGCCAATACAACAGATTGAGAAGATCTCATTTTATGGGAGAGTGTGGTTCAGTAAGATTGAATGCTGATTGAAGCCAAAATTATGATGAAATTGTTAGACATCTTGAGGGAGTGGTGAGGGATGGGTAGAACTAATTTCCACCTAGAGATGCTGGTACTTTTTTTCCCCTAAAACAATGGTATATTGATAATTCACACTTTATCTGTGAAACAAAGATATTTTTTTAAACTCCTTCATAGAAAAGACAACATAAAAGCTCTTATAAAAGGCTGAGTTCGACACTAAATGTTAAGTCAGTTCTTAATGATAATCTACTGAAGTCTTTATTGCTTGAGCTTCTGGGAATTAAAAACCACTGGGCCTTCCCTGAAACTCTCCACTGGGAAAGGCACATGGTTCCTATATTCTGTTCAATTAAGCTTCCTGGAAGGGAGGAGGCTGGGAAACTGTAGAATATGGAGTTGATAGACTAAAAAACAAAAACGAAAACAAAAAACAAAACAAGTAATAGGTAAATGGGCTAACTAGTTAAGTGGTGATCCATCTGAGTATTAGCCCTTCCTCTTTTAAAACCTGGTATCAAAGATGAGTGCCATGATGAGGAGTTCAAAAGCACCCTCAGCTTGAAACAGCTTTGGAAAAACCAAGCTGGTTTAACTGAGAAAATTATTGTGGATTCATTGAAGTCTGAACAGCAAAGTATTTAAAGCATGTCAGGAAACATTAAATCTCCCTTCTGAGACTAGGATTGAAAAAGGAAGGACAGCTCATTTTTTACATTAAAGCAGGATTGGACCTGATTAGTATTTGAAATATTTCTTTCCCAATTTTGGGCAGCATTAGATTTTGGCTAGTGAAATATAAATGAACATCAATTGTACATGACAACTGCTGATCCTAACCACTTAAAATTCCCGGAATGTCCTTTTCTCTCAGCCTGGCTGCCAGAGTCTCATCATCAAAGCCAACAGAGCCGCCCACACGCCACTCTGTGGTGGAGGCCCCGCCTCGGCTGTGAAGGGTTAGAAAGATAGCTGTTGGTTTTGTGTGGACAGGAATCACTAGCTGGGCCATTACGACATTTTATTTTAAGCTAGGTCACACTACTGCAAGGCACTCAGCATTTTGCTCAGCGGTCAGGGAGCGCAGAGATTTGTTGCTTTTTGTTTCAGTGGAAATCAAATCCACCTGCGTCACCACTGCCTCCTGTTACTGGTTGTGACCAGAGAGTTTAAGAGAAGCATGCAAGCACCGAGTGTTAAAGCCACAGTAATAAAGATTTTACCTCGTAAATATTTTTGATCATGATTTGGAAACTGGAGGAAGATAAAGATATTAACTATCCTTCAGTTGTCCTTGGAGGGAAATTTAATCATGGCTAGTCCTTGGCCATCATAATGGGTTCACTGAAGCAACTTTCCAGGCCAAAATAAATAGTTCATTATACACAAACTAATTCAAGAGATAAGGTTGATTTGGCTCTTTGGAATCGAGGTCCTTATCTTTCCATTAGTCTAGTTTAAAAATATGGTAACCAGGTTCACCGAAGACTCCAGGCTCTCTCCAACTCCCTCCTCCCCCCCATTCAACTTGATTTCAAGATCTTATCTAAAAGATCTATTAGAACAAAGAGCCCACTAATTAAGCAGCTAACCCCAAGACTATGCTGTTAGCCTGGGGGAACTTGTTTTATTCCATTAATTTGAGAGCTGCTACTTTATCTCCAGTGGTAATTGGTGTGTTCAGTCTATCTCTACCCACTTCTATGGGAGGAAATACCACAATTTACTCTAATTTGAACTCAATTTTATACCAGAGTTTAGACCAGCTAGCCCCACATTTTTCTTTGTTAGTGATCTTGAAGCATCATCCTTTATAGTGTTTTGGAAGACTGCTCCATCTTTATCTCTTACCCATGCAAATGTTCTGTGTTTAGCTAAGGCTGTAGCTGATAGAACCCAAATCTTAGCAGATTTTGGATTGATTCTGTTCTCCACAGCCCAGTCTGCTCCTTGCTATATGAATTGAGCAGGAAAGGTCACAGTGAATCAATCCCGGCCTGGGTTTGCAAAAATGTGAATAGAAGGTAGTCAGTCATGGTAGCTCCCTTTTGTGAGAAGGTTATTAAAGTTCACTGGAAAACAATTTCCCCAATCTCACATTTATAATTGAATACTGCTGTTGTGAGGTTTCAATGAGATGAAGTATGTGAAAGTGCTTTGTAAACTCTGTAAAATAAAAAGTCTGAGAGAAGAGCTGCCCAGCTATTCACTATGGTTCATGCTGAAGAACAGGACTGGGGGATGATGGGACATCACTGTTTCATTTATATATTTCTCTAATGTTTGAATCTCTAATGTTGAAAGCTACAAATATGTATAACTTGTAGAACAAGCGAACTCAATAAGAATCTTTTTTTTTTTAGAGTGTTTTCCACAGGGAAGAATGTAAAAATAGTCTTTCTTTTGTCATTAAGATTCACCATGCCCTGGATTTCAAATACCTGAAACAGGGGTAATTATCAATAGTTTTTTTGAATATCACATATATAGTCAAGAATAGGAAAAATGAAGCTAGAATTTTCTCAAATCATAACATATTCTGTAGGTATAATTTGAAGATTGCTTTTTAGGAATGTTGAAATATCTTATTTTGCTTTTAGCTGTGGGTAAAACAACACAGCCATGAATATTCTGAGGAAGGTATTTGTGAATGGAACATGAGGCCATTACAGGTCACCAAGAAAATTGTCCTGCCCAGGATTCAGTGTAAATAAGATGGGGACAAATCTAGAAACTGAAACCTTATGCACAGGAGGGAGCCTAAGGGGATGTCTTTATGAAGGGGATGATACCCCACCTTTGGTCTCTTCTTTAAGAAGTCCTCACTCTGCTGTTCCGTCATCTTCAGTGTTCTCATTCTGGGCTCTAGATATCCAGGCCTCCTTGGCACTTCAGAGTTAGAAGGTCCAAGTTCCAGTCCTAGCTTTGCCATTTACTAGCTCTTTAAGGCTGGGTCCGTGGCTTGAAGCTTATTGAGCCTTCTGCGTTGAAGTGAGGTCTGTGTGGACCAAATGAGATTGGAAACAAAAGCAACCCAGAGACTGCATATTCACAAACAAAGGTAAGATGGAATTTTATTTACTTTCCATACTACCTTGTCCTTGTCAGCTTCTACGCAACTGAAGTTCCGCTGCCTCAGGACTTTTTCTGTAGTTAATCCAATAAACTCTGCTCCTTAGGAGGTGCTAATGAGTTAACTTAGTACCCTTCTCAGGTAATATATTTACATTTGGAAGGAACTAAAAGGAGCTTTTCCTATTTAGAGATGGGAAGGGGAGGAGGTGGGAAAAGTGTCTACGCTCAGTGCCTTCCCCATGCTCCAGACACTCTGATGGGAACTCCGTATTCATTGTTTTTAAAATCCACACAATGGACCTATAAGGTGTGTACGCATGCAAGAGTCATAACAAGCACTGGCTATGTCTAAGTGGATCAATTCATTAGGGAAAATTTAAGATTATAATGTGATCACAGCAGGAACAGGCATCATGATTTGGAACTTGCATCTTAGGAAAAAAGCTGTTGCTTGCAGTTCAACTGCATTATTTAGTGCTTTATCTTAATAATGGGTAATCAGGATTATAAGAATGTGTATGCAACTCAAGGCTAATGATAGTGCTGGAGGGGATACGAAAAGGAAAAGATTTTCTCTCTCTAAGTAAAAAATCAAAAAATAAATAATACAGTGAACCTCCCTGCATGGCATCCAGTATAGATGCAGTGTTTATCAAGATTTCCCCTCACTTGTTTCATCTATCCCTTCCTTTCTATTCTGAAATATATTAAAGCAAGTCAATGACTTTGTGTTATTTCAGCCCGAGAAAACAATGATGAACATGATAGTTTTTCTTTAAAGAAGAACTTTCCCTCATTGAACCTGGCTGATTACTCTGAAATATGGTTCTTACAGGAAAGTTAGGCTCAATGCTTAATTTTTCCTCTCTAATTGCCATTTATCATGGTTAAGTATTGTATACTGGTTACCTCCAATGATGACTAAGGAGGTTTTGTGTGTATGTGTGTGTGTTTCTTTTTGATTTTGCTTTGATTGCTTTGGCCAACCCTCTTTATGGACTTAAGAGTTTTTGGTGTATTCAGTGTTGTAGAAGATGTTGTTACTGACCTACTTATATTACCTCAACATTCACCATTCCTGAAGATGGCAAGCACCTGCAACTCCCCACCTGACAGTTTTATCTCATCTTACGCACAGGGCAGGTGGGAAGTGCCAGAGACTTGACATGCTAGGAGAACCTCTCAGTTAGTGGTGTAGGACAGGTCTGAGGTGTGTTCCACACTGTTTCCCAGGGGTCCCGGCAGAATTGAGCCCTGTTGCCTTCCAGGAAAACCTGCTTATTCGAAGATCTTATATTGTCTTTTAACTCTTTCCTGTCTTGCTGTCCCACTCTGTGATCCCTCTCCTTTAAAATCATTCCTCATAAACCATATGCACTCAAATCCTTGTCTCAGCTTCCCCTTCTGGGAGCATGCAACCAATGAAAGTTGCTACCAAGAGTAGCTAGAAGGAGCAGACACTCAGAATGAGATAGTGATGGGATAAGCCCCATTACTGAAAAGTGGGGCAATGATTATCTCTAGCATGGCATATCATAGATTCCATTAGATTCACTTAATCGTTAGATTTCACCTATAGTGGTTTCAGCAGGAGAATGTGTAGAAGGGGATGTACTGGCTTATGCAATAGCTCCAATACTTGAAAGATATAGAGCATGGGAAATTATGAAGATTGGGGAATTAGTTGGGATTATTAACATCCACAGGAAAAAAGAAAAGAGGTCAACAATCTATTCAAGTCAGGATGCTAGCTAAACTCATGGTGAGCATACATAGCATAACCTCTCAACTTGTTGAATCACTGTGTGGTACACCTGAAACTAATGCGACATCACCTGTCACCTACATTTCAACAACAACAAAAATCCAACAACTCAGGGCATGGTATGAAAACCAGAATGCCTCAGTGTGGTGTTTAGAGACCCTCATCTCTTGTTTTCAGAAGGCTTAAGAGTGGTAGAACTTCAAAGAGACTGAATTCACAGCTTCAGCATTGCCTACACTAAAACCAAGACCCTGAAATCTAGAATGAAGACTTCTGAGTGGATGTGCTTGTGCACTGTCAACCCCCAGAATCCTCTGACCCCTGGACCAGCAGGAGTGAGCCTCTCCCCTTGGCTAGAAGAACAATCGTCCAATCTTTTCTGAAGGTTATACAAAATCCTTACTGAGATGGATGATCTCAAGATGTATTTGTCTTCCTAAGATTTCTGCCCCTTCCCAAATTCCTTTGCTGGTTCTACACCTGTGTTGTCCAACTCAATAGCCACTGGCCACATGCAACTATAAATCAGTTAAAATGAAATTAAATCAATAATTCTTTTCTTAGGCACACTAGCCATATTTCAAGTTCTCAATAATTACATGGGGCTAGTGGCTACCAAGGACAGTGCAGATTATATATTTCTAACATCAGAGGAAGGTCGGTTGGACAGAACTGATCTAGATTAGGAATTGGCAAACCTTCTTTAAAGGGTGAGATAATAAATATTTTAGGCTTTTTAGGCCATACGATCCCTGTTTCTACTATTCAACCTTGCCACTGTTGCATGAAAGCAGCCATAGACAATATACAAAGAAATGAGTGTGATTGTGTTCCTTAATTTTACACCAGTTTTAGAGCAGTGTCCAGCCAATGGGCCCTAGTTTGTCAATCCCCATCTATAATAAAAACTAGGGTCAGGTCTTAGCGTGGTGCAAGTAGGAAGCACTGTCCATTCTATGGAAAGAAAGAGAATTATTCACCAAAGGGCTTATGTATATTAACAAGTTTCAGGACAACATGTCTAGGAATGTAACTTGAGGTTGTTCAGAGAGGATAAATATAAGGTTTCATAGGGAAGAGTATATTGATATGAGTGCTGGCAAGACTTAACTTCCTGGCAAGGACTTCTGGAGCCAGGCCTAATATACTGCAGGAAAGGCAAGTTAACTCTCAAGCCTCCCATTTTCTGGAGGCCTATAGTAAATGAAGTGGACATGCCAGAACTGTCTTGGCAGAGTATTAAGGAAAGGGTCAAAAGAATCAGAGACGTGGACATTTTGAGGGGATTTATTACATAATATAAAGAGAAAAAGACCCAGATGTGTGTTTTTCAGAGGACCCAGAAGCTATTCCTTAACTAAAGCAATAAGGAATCAGAGAACTAATGGTGGTTATCATTTGTGGGCCAGGGGTGGAATGGAAGGTTGTTACAGACCAGGGCTACTAAACGTCAATGGGAATGATGAGCTTCTGGCATACTAGAGGCCAGGTGGCAGCATTTAACCATCAGAAGTAAGGTGAACGTAATTTCCATTATGGGTGTACAGATAGAATGACAATGAGGAGCCCGTGACCCACAGGAATCTGTGAAGATGTCTAATAGACCACAGTATTCCTAGGGGTAAGAAAGTTGACCAGCTGATGGTGATGTTGCTTGACATATACAACAACAACCAAAAAAAATCAATAGTGGGAGAGCAGAAAGCTGATGTCAAGCACTGTGTTGGAAAAATCACGATTCCTTACACTGTTCTCAGACCCAGAGTTAATTGAAGGGAAGTCTATTTCCCTTAGAGGAAATGTGCTGTGATGTCTGAAGAAGTATGTGCTATAGCTATTTTCCCAATCTATCCCCAGAGGACTTAAGGTCCTTTACTGGATAATCATACACTCAGGGGAAGTGGATCTTTCAAGGGCTGTTGGGTACCGGATCATAGGTGATACTTAAAAACAAAGGAAATCAAAATGCCAAAAGAGGGTACAGAAGCCATGTGATAAATGGAGTCCTGTCCCAGGTCCATCTTACAGTCCATACAATGGATCTGCAGATCAGCCAACGATGATTTTCTCAGCCCTAAATGCATCATTAGGATGATTTGACCTAGAAGCTGACAGAACCCTCACATTTATTACTTGATTGTAGACTCTTACCGTTGGGGAAGTTAGTGGAAGCATGATAGGCAGAATAATGGCCCTTCAAAGATGTCCATGTCCTACTCCTGGAACCTATATGTTAGGTTACATGGAAAAGGGTAATTAAGGTTGCAGATGGAACTCAGGCTGCTAATCAGCTGACCTTGAGCTGGAGAGATTATTCTGGATTATCTGGGAGGTCCAGTGTAATCACAAGAGTCCTTACAAATGGAAGAGGGAGGTAGAAGAGGAAGTCAGAGTCAGAGATTTGAACATGCTATGATGATGCTTTGAGTGGGTTTATTACATAATACAAAAAGAAAAAGACCCAGCTGTGTGAAGAAGAGATCACAAGAAAGGAATGCAGGGAGCTTCTAGAAGGTAGAAAAGTCAAGGAAACAGATTCTCCTCTAGATTTTTAGAATGAACATAGTTCTTCCCAACACCTCGATTTTATCTCGGTGAGACTTATTTTGGACTTTGGACTTTCAGAACTGTAAGATAATAAATTTTTATTGTTTTAAGCACTAAATTTGTGCTTATTTGTTATAACAGCAATAGAAAACTAATATAGGAAGCAGTTAAGTCTGCACCACTATTCTCCACCCCTGCACGGAATTAAAATTAAAGCAAGAACACATCCTGGATGAATGGCAGAGGCAAGTGTCACTCTCAAAGACAAACAGGATGCTAAGTGGGTACATCCTATTCTCTTTTGATTCACTACTGTACAGTCCTTGAAAAGTCAGTTGGATCATGGCAGGGGATGGTGAACTACCATAAATTTAAACAAGTGGAAGCCCCAGTTACAGCTGCTATGCTGAATGTGGCATCTTTACCAAAAAAGATAAAGATAGGGGATGCCTGGGTGGCTCAGTTGGTTAAGCATCTGCCTTCAGGTCGGGTTATGATCCCAGCGTCCTAGGATTGAGTCCCACATGGGGCTCCCTGCTTGGTGGGGAGTCTGCTTCTCCCTCTGCTCTTGCTCTCTCTCTCTCTCAAATAAATAAATAATATCTTTAAAACAAACAAACAAACAAACAAAAAGATAAGAATAGCCTCTGGCACCTGATATGCAGCTATTTATTTGGTGAATGTGTTCTTTTCAATCCCCATCAGGGAAGAGGATCAAAAGAAGTTCAAATTCACCCAGGAATGAGAGCAGTACACAGTCATTTACAGTTATGTCCTAGGATTATGATACCTTCCAAGTTTTGATAGTCTTGATATTCCAAAGCACATGATGTTGATTCAACATATTAATGATATCATGTTAACCAGACCTGTTGAGCAGGAAATGGCAAGTACTCTGATTACCCTAAAACAAATTTGCACAACAAGAAGAGAGAGAAATCTTATGAAGATTCAAAGACCTTTCACATTGGTGATGTTTTTAGGAGTCTAGTTGTCTGAGGTGTAGAAAGACACTCCCTCCAATATAAAAGACAAGTTATTGTACTTGAACCTCCTACCATGAAGAAAGAGATGCATTTTAGAATTATTTCTTTGTTTTAATTTTTTCATATAGAAAAAATATAAATCTTAAGTATGTAGCTTGATTATATGTATGGAGAGAGAGAGAGAGAGAGCATGAGAGAAAGACAAAGAGGGAAAGAGAGAGAGGTCTCAAGTAATCATGACCCAGATCAAAATATGGCTCAAATCAAGAATATTCCAATTGTCCCAGAATGTTTTCTTTTGCCATTTCCAGTCAATACTCCCCTCAAAGGTAATACTTATTCTGACTTCAATCACCATAGATTAACTTGGCCTCTTTTTCACTTCATTTAAATGGAATCATAGTGTATGTCCTTTCATGTTTGGCTTATTCTGCTTAACAGGGTGTTTTTGAAATTTATCTGTGTGGTTTTGTTTTAGTAATTGGTTCTTTTTTCTTGCAGCATAGTATTCCATTATATGGATACACCAAAATAGGTTTATCTATTCTTTTGTTGATGAATGTTTAGGCCGTTTGCACTTTGGGTACATTATGAATGAAGCTCTTTTGAACAATCTTGGATAAATCTTTTTGTGGACATATGCACTTGTTTTGGGCATATATCGAAGAATAAAATTGCTAGTCACAAGGTGAGTATACTTTTTTTTTTTTAAGATTTTTATTTATTTAACAGAGAGAGACACAGCGAGAGAGGGAACAGAAGCAGGGGGAGTGGGAGAGGGAGAAGCAGGCTTCCTGCCAAGCAGGGAGCCCGATGTGGGGTTTGATCCCAGGACCCTGGGACCATGACCCGAGCTGAAGGCAGAAGCTTAATGACTGAGCCACCCAGGAGCCCCAAGGTGAGTATACTTTTAACTTTCTTAAAAACTGTCAAAATTTTTCCGAAGTGGTTGTACCATTCCTTTAAAGATTTTATTTATTTATTTATTTTAGAGAGAGAGGTAGAGAGAGTGCATGAGCAGGGGGAGGAGCCCAAGGGGAGGGGGAGGGAGGGGGAAAGAATCTCAAGCAAACTCTGGGCTGAGTGCAGAGCCCAACCTGGGGCTCTATCTCCTGACCCTAAGATCTTGACCTGAGCCAAAACTAAGAAACCAAGAGTTGGAGGCTTAACCTGCTGAGCCACTCAGGTGCCCCTGGTTGTACCATTTTATATCTCCACCAATGAGATTTCCAGTTGCTCTATATCCTTGTCTACATTTGGTTTTGTCAATCTTTTAAAATTTTTAGCTCTTCTTGTGTTTGCGGAATACCATCCCATTGTAGTTTTAATTTTCGGTTCCCTGTTGATGGTGATGTTGTCTATCTTTTCATATGATTATTGGCCACTTGGATCTTCTTTTATAAAGTGCCTAGTAAGTGTTTTGTCCACTATTTTACTGGATATTAGTCTTTTTCTTATTGATTTGTAGTTCTTTATGTATTCTTGATATGAATCCTTTGTTAAATATATGTATTGCAAATATTTTCTCATAGCCTTGGGCTGCCATTTTTTACTTTCTGAAACACCTCTTTTGATTAGAAGTTTTTAGTTTTTATGAAGTCCAATTATTTTTTTTTTCTTTTGTAGTTAGTGCTTTTTGCATTCTGCCCAAGAAATCCTCCTTCACCCTAAGGTCACAATGCTATTTTCATATGTTTTCCTCTAGAAACTTTAGACCTTATGCCCTCCCATTTAGATTTATTATCCATCCCAAGTTAATTTATATGTGTAGTGTGAGTTAGCAGTCAAGGTTCACTTTGTCCCCATAGAGATAGGCAGTTACTACAGCATCATTTATTGAAAAGATCTTCTTTTCCTCATTGAAAGGCATTGGGGCCATTACTGATAATAAAATATTGAATACATGTGGATCCATTTCTGAACTTTCTATTTTATTCCGTCGATTTATTTATTTATGTGTATCCAAACATATTCTCTTAGTCACACAGTTTTATAAGAAATCTTAAAATCTCACAGTGTATATACTCTAAATTTCTTCATCTTTAGGATTGTCTTGACCATTCTAAGTCCTTTGCATTTTCACATAAATTTTTAAGTCAGCTTGTCAATATACCTAAGTAAATCTTGCTAAGATTTTGATAATACTGGCTAGGACCTCAAATCCAATGTTGAGTAAAAGTAACAATAGTGAAAACCATTGCCTTGTTCCCAATTTTATTAGATTTATTATTCAAAGTATTTTCCATTGCCCTAAAAATCTTCTGTGTTCTATCTATTCATTCATCCTTCCCCCACACCCAAACCCTGGGCAACCATTTCTCTTTTTATTGACTCCATGGTTTTTCCTTTTCCAAGATATATAGTTGAACGTATATAGTATGTAGGTTTTTCAGGTTGACTTCCTTCACTTAATAATATGCATTTAATGTTTCTCCATGTGTTTTTATAGCTTGAGATTTCATTTCTTTTTTTTATGATAATTGAGTTTCATTTTATTTTATTTTTTTAATTTTTTTTTTTGTTATGTTAGTCACCATACATTACATCATTAGTTTTTGATGTAGTGTTCCATGATTCATTGTTTGCGTATAACACCCAGTGCTCCATGCAATACGTGCCCTCCTTAATACCCATCACTGGACTAACCCATCCCCCCACCCACCCCCCCTCTAAAACCCTCTGTTTGTTTCTCAGGGTTCATAATCTCTCATGGTTCGTGAGAGTTCATTTCTTATTAGTACTGAATAATATTCCATTGTCTGGATATCCTACAGTTTATGTATCCATTCACATACTGAGAACATCTTGGTGGCATACAAGTTTTGGCAATAATGAATAAAGATGGTATAATCATCCAGAGATTTTTATAGGTACATAAGTTTTCCACTAATTTGGGTGAATACCAAGGAACAATTCCTGGATCATATGGTAAGAGAATGTTTAGTTTTGTAAGAAACCACCAACATGTCTTCCAAAGTGCCTGTACCATTTTGCTTTAACATCAGCAGTGAATGAGAGTTCCTGTTGCTCCACATCTTCATCAGCATTTGGTGTTGTCAGTGTTTTGGATTTTAGCCATGCTAATAGACATGTAGTGGTATTTCATTGTTCTAATTTTTATGAAGAGTGCAAGGTCTTTGTCTAGGCTCACTTTTTTTTTTACATGTACATGTGCAGTTGCTCTAGCATCACGTGTTGAAAAGAAGTTTAGGCATTGACTGGTAGATTGAGTAGATTGGGCTTCTTTGTAGACAACACTCCATCCCTTATAATCTCCAGACCCAGTTTTTTTGTTTGTTTGTATTGTTTTCATTTTTAGCTTGAAGTTCCCCTAGCTGCAAGGTGAAAATTTTATGCAGCTTTTGCCCAAAGAGCCTCTGTCACCTACTGGCCTCTCCTTGCCACCTTCGCGGTAATTAACCCTTTGGGTGCCATTGCCTAGAAATAAAGCAGCACCAAGATCATTATGCTCAGGGTTCAGGACAGCTGGCACATAGCTGGTAGAAATTATTGGCATAAGTTAAAGGGGGAAATAAGGTGGTTTTATGATTAGCAAATTGAAAAATTGAACCACCCCCATGTACTCCTGCCACAAAGATGTTGGGGGCTAAGCATGAATAATCATCATAGAAAACAATAAGCAAGAGAAATACAGGATCCAAAAATATTATCCCTCCTAGGTTTTTCCAAAAGTTACTTGGGATAGTTGTTCGCAGGGGACTCTCAGAAGGGGCTCACATACTTCCAAGTCATGGTGTGAGCCTCAGGCCCCTCTTGCAATGATATGTAAGGAGCTCCAGATCTCTAGGGAGTAGAGGTGGCAGGGCAGAGTGGCGGGCGTGGGAGAGGTGAGGGAGTAGGTGGCGAATGGACTCTGCAAATGGACTGCCTGTGTCTGAACAGTGGTTCCACTGCTTACTAGGACAAATCTTTAACTTCTCTGTGCCTGAGTTTTCTCATGTAGTCATTGGGGATATAATAGTGTATCAGAATGTAGTATGGGTTACATGAAATAGCTGGTATGAAGTGCCCAGCACACAGAGTTCAGTAAATGTCAGATGATGGTAATATTATTATTATCTTCCTTCATATGCAACATTCCATCCACTGAGTTGGCTCAAAACAAACAAACAAACAAACAAACAAACAAAAACAAACTGGTTGGGGATTTGGATGTACCTACTTTAGATCTCAGGAGTGGTTAGCTTATTCTGTTCCAGCTATTAATTCTTCCAACCCTCTGCAAGCCATTTCTGGCCTATTTGCTCTCATTTCCATCTATATTGAAGGGTACTAACCTCTGAGGCTGGCGCCCCAGGCTCCCATGTCTGCTAACTTATGTTTCCTTTAGTGAGAATCACTGGGAAAAGATTGGAGGGTGGGAGGAAGGCAAGCCAGGGTATTTCCCACTCCCTATCAGCCTCAGGAGGTGTCTCCAGCAGTTGCTCATTCTCTTCTTTGGCTTCAGTTCCTGTTGTACAAACCAGCATGGTTCCAGCTTCCCTTGAGCTCTGATAAGTCTGCCTTCGCTGTCACCCTTCCACTCTAAGGTGCTAATGGCTTCCTATTCTGGCTCATCTCTGGGTTGTCTTACTGTTTCCTGTTTGATTTTTAGTTCTTTCATCACCTGTGTAACTGATCGCTTCTACTAAATTCCCTCTTTTTAAAAAAAGAGTGGTTTCTGTTTTCTGCTTTTGATTCTGACCAATAACCTCCACATTCCTATCCCACTCATCCTAACTATTTGAAGTTAAGGGACATTGCCTGTAGCTGTGGACACTGGCTGACCCCACCTCCCGCCACCTCTGAAAATCCTCAGAAAATTCTCAGGGGCAGGAAGTCCCTCAGCGACGCACAAAGGCTGTTAGGCAGCAGTGTTCCCCAGCCCGAACTGTGTGGGATAATTTCCCAACAGTCCCAAACACTGCTGCTCTCTATATGACAGCAAAGAAATGTTTTGGCAGAAGCCAGTCTGGGCATCAAAATGCTGAGGCCCATATGTTCCTGCTAACTTCCTGCCAAAATGTTGTTGTTTGAATTATGAAGAGTATAACTTTTTAATCCGGAACAAAAAGAGAACTCTAACCCATGGATACATTTTAAGCTGAAAAATAAGAGAATAAGTGAACAAAGATGAGTTAAAAATATAATAAAAATGATCAATGGGAGTAATTTAGACTGGGGATTAGAGAGGCAAAATCTAGGAAATGTATAAAAGTCTAGAGGTTCCTACTGTCTGCCTCGTCGTGCACTTGAACTTTAAGGGCTCACCCATGCGCAGATCCCATTGATTTCTAAAATGATATTGGAAACAAGGAAACCTTTCCACTGTAATAGTATCTTCCCCCTTATATCCAACCAATCCTTGCTCACCTTCTGGCTTCCCTGATGTTTGGATTCTAGACTCTACCTCAGAGTAGATGCTGGCTTCTGCCCCTCTGGCTTTTGTGATTTACCAATCCCCCTTCCTCTCTTTCTCTCTTTCAGGTTTACCACTCTGTTTTCAGTCTTGCTCACTGCTTTGATTGTAGCCACCTCTTCAGCTTCAGTAAAAAATCCCCTCCACTCCTCAAGAATTCTCCCAGCTTGGCAGGCCTGAGCCCTTCAACATCTTCCTGCCAAAGAAGGAAATCTGGCACTTAAATACAAAAGAAGGAGAAGATTGACAAAATCTAGTACAGAGAGATAAGACATCATGGACTGGAAAATAAGCACATTTTCCAATGTATAACCTTTTCAGTCCCTGTCAGAAATAATAATTTGCAGATTTTAAGATACATTTGAGAGTTAGCAATAATAAAAAGAGAGAGAGAGGGAGGGGGAGAGAGAGAGAGGGAGATGCTGGTAAGGAATTGTGTCTACCTGGCCCAGCGATTCAGAAATTCCGAGGAAAACGATTTTAAATATAGGTTCCATGCTATTTGTGTCTCATCCATATCCATAGGCCCACTCCAGAAGTCACCTGCAGATAGTTCCCAGATATGCCACGGGTGTTTTGTGTCTCGCTGCCTGTGGGAGTTCTGTCATGGAGGAGCATGCTCATTTGTGCATAAAGCAGGCTGGGAGTGCTAGAGAGTAACACCCCAGGAATGAAATTCAATCACTGATGGATGGGAGTTGATGGATGAACATCCAGGTTCTTCAAGCCTTGATGAGACAGTTATAAAGTATATTCTACAGAATGTCCTAACAGGCCCCAGACAACCCCTAGTTGCCCACTGTAGTAACCCAATCATTAACACATACTTGATTGCCTTTACTTCCTTCTGTCTCAGTTCCCTACTCCTGTTACTTTGCTTCTTGGGATAACCTCTCAAATCAAGTATTTGCATTGAAATCCTCATCCCAAGTACTTCTTTAGGGGGGAACCCAATCCGGAGGTAATATCATCTCCTCTAGCCCATGGGACCATCCCTCCTATCATATCCTTCAATATCTCTCCAACATACACTTGAACTAGGGCTTTTGAAAGTAACACCGGTAAGGAATGCCAAGATCCCAATGAAAAACGAAAATCTTCATGTTAAAGATGCAATCAACAGACTTCTGAAAGGGGAACTTGCATGACTGTCAATGGTCAAAACTGCTTCCTGTGAGTATTTTACAAAGAATACTAAGCCCTAGATAAGAATATGATACCCCTATATGTAAAACCAGAGCAAATTAGAAATACCCTATTGAGTTCTTATAAACTTTTTTAGGAGAGACTATTCTACGTCAGGTATGCTAGAACTTTATACGTCATAGTATTAAATCCTCATAATCATTCTGTTAATAAAATTAAGCTCGTTCTGTAATGAAAACAAAGATTTGATGGTAAAGCAACTTGCCCAAACTTTAGATTTCTTTCTGTGGGTATTTTTGGATTTGATACTATGGAGATATATGTGACAGAGACAGAATGCTCCATCTCCAAATCCATATGCTCCACAATGCTTCCTAGCTTACTTTTCAGTTAGATTGGGGCTTTTTCATGGGGTTCTGACCAATAAAGGATGAATTGAAATAATGTAAGTCACTTTTAGACCATTGCCTAAAGTTTTCCAGTGTGGTTATCCAGCACTTCTATTCCCAAGATCCAAAGACCTTAGAGGCCAGGTATTCAAGATGATAGCTATCAGATGGGAGAGGACGACCTGCCATACATTACACATTGTGTGAGCTGGGAATAATATTTATTTTGTTAAATCACTGAAAGTTGGGAGCTCATCTGTTCTGGAACCTAGGGATTTTTTTTTTTTTTTTAATAGTCGTGGAATTCAAGGTACAAGTATGTGGCACTGGATTAGTGGATGGCCACTAGATGGTAAAGAAACTAATATTGGAGGCTAGAAAATCCTTGATTCATACCATGCAGAGGCAAAACATTTGGAAAATTTGCCACCTACAATAATTTGAGACAGACCAAGTACTTACTGAGCTGGCATGTCTAAGGAAAATGTTTAGAAAATAGTATGTTAATATTATGTATTGCTGGGGAACCTGGCTGGCTCAGCTGGTAGAGCATGTGACTCCTGATCTTGGGGTTGTGAGTTTGAGCACCACATTGGGTGTAGAGATTACCTAAATAAATAAATCTTTAAAAAAATATTGTGTATTGCCTACTATTAACTGTCTTTGGAAAGTTATAAAGAAGAAATGAGCTCAGAAGAGAGCTGACCTCTTTACAGACAGAAATCAAGATCAGAAATCTGAGGCACTGTAGGACTGTAGAAGCCAACTGCTTCTAGATTCCAAAAGGTAAGAGGTGGAGTTTTAAAAAGGTCTTTAGTAGCAAACACCTAATAAAAAGTAAAGTGACTCTGAGCACAAATCAGATTAAGGGAGTGACCTTCCCCTCCAAACTTGAAAGGTAGCCACCATTAAGTCAAAAGAGATAGGAAGGAAGGTAAGGACAAGGAAATACAGTAGATTTGAGGATTATGTCTAAAAGGTAAATTTGGGGATGCCTGGGCTGCTCAGTCAGTTAAGTGTCTGTCTGTCTTAGGCTCAGGTCATGATCCCAGGGGTCCTGGGATTGAGCGCCACATCAGGCTCCCTGCTCAGCGAGGAGTCTGCCTCTCCCTTTCCCTCTGCCTCTCTCTCTCTCTCTCTATCAAATAAACAAACAAACAAAAATCTTAAAAAAATTAAAAAAAGGTAACTTTGGATGTATTTACTATCACATGGAGCTGATTGGAGTCAAACAGATCAAAAGTCTCCTGGATTTTTGAAGGAATGATATTTCCCCCCAAAACCAATGAGCCTGGAGTATAAAAAGCCTTTGATGGTTTGAGCTGTACTACAAACTTTGGTTCCTAACCTTCCGTGAGCACAAGTGTTGAAGGCTACAGTCTGGAGGAGAGATGATTCCTCATACCCATTTCCAGTGCGGTCAAAGAAGATGATAAGTACCTCCCAGAGGACAGAACCAGGGCTAATAAAGGAGCCTCCCTCATCCAGGGAGAATTTCACAACTCCACATGTGTAATTTCTTTGTATCTTTCTTTCTTCCTTTTCCTGTGAAGGAGCTCCTTCTGAGAAGGAGCATTTATTGTGATGATTCTGTCTTCATTCCACCATTATACATTGGACAGGACAGATAATTAACGTTTTTGAAGTTCACTGGTCTCTGGACCAGGAGAAGCCACATCCAGACTTGATGGAGACTATTGTGTATCGCCCAAAGATTTGGGTGTTAAGCTGAATGCAGTGGATTTAGGGTTGACTCTTGGGGGATTTGGGAAAAGGGTAACTGGTTTCTATGTGTGGGAGGAGCAAAGGGGTATTTGGACGCATAAAGCAAACTAAAGCAGAACTGTTGGTACTCAGTCTGCTATGTATCAGCTCCTACGCATTTCCTTTCCAATTTTCCTAGTAGGTTGAAGAGATGTGACTGAGTTCTGGCCATCGGACATAGATAGAATCACTCCACATGATTCTCTTTTTCTCTGCCATGGTGATCAGGGAGAGCTCACGTTCCTGATGGTGTGTAGACAAGATGAAGGAGGACTGCCTCACACATATTAGACATGTGTGAACTAGAAACAGTTATGAAATGAAGCCACTGAGATTTTAGGGTTTATTGTAACTATATCATAGCTTAGTCTATTCTGACTAATATCCTTTCCTATTCTATCAGAGAGTATTAGGAATGTGGGGAATTTTGAGATACTTCTTAAGTCTAGGGAAAAGGATAGTTTTGGAACATTGCCTAAGCAAATCTGGGATGAAGGCAGGCAGAGTTATTTTTTTTATTTCACAGTAGAAATTATATATAAGATGAAATAAAATTTTAGAATTTCATGAGATGACATTTTATATAAACTGAAAATTAAATCCAATGATCTAAGTATTTCCAAACAAGTTTTGGAGAAAATCTATTTTGAAAAAGGTTGCACTCTGCCATTACTTTAAGTATCGGTTTGGCCACTATATTTGATCTTTCTTGCCTCCTCAATAGAAGGTTTGTTTTGACACTTACAGTCTTCTTTCCTCTGAGCACAAATTCATCAGTTTTCCCAAGAAAAATCTTTGTGGTGTTCTTTCATCTCCTGGGTTAGGAAAGAGATATACTCAAAAAAAAATTATAGCATTGTTTTGAGCAAAAATGAACGATGTAGCATTCTTTAAACTGCAAACATCTTCAAAATCTTTAACAATGCTGTAGACTGACACTCCTACTTGGAATTCTGGACATTTTATTATTAAATGATATAAAGCCATTATACCATAGCAGAATTAACACCAAGCATCTGGGCATAACAGATATTATATTAGATATTTTATTAGTTTCCTTATCAATCTTTTTGGCATTTCTCGGTTGAAAATTAGAAGGAAGACGAGTCATCAGAATGGTGCCACAGTCCTTGCCCTACAAAGGTGTCTGGAACAATGATTGTGTATCCATTGCTGCAATCCATATCACCCACATATTTGGCATTTGGCCTTTGCCAGGTGAATAAAGCCTAAATAAAAACTATTTTTTGTTTTGTCCCTGTTAACCAATTTGTTGCTATAAGCCTCAACATATTCAAAATGGACTCCAAGTCCACTACTCATACTATCGTCTTATAGCCAATGTCACATGGATAAGGAATAGCTCTGCTAACCTTTGGAATAATTAATGGTTTTCTTATTATGACACTGAAGTGCAGATCAGAAATTATTTGCTCCAGCTCCAGCTGTTGGCTTTCTAATTCCAGGAAGAACAAAAAAATGAGAAGAGGTCCTTGTTTTCCTTTGAAATCAGATACTTGTTTTGTAATCCTTCCTGCTTTCTCTATCAGTGCTCTTACCTCCATATGCATACCCCCTATTCTGGGAATTTACCCCATCTCACATTATAACTCAGAAACAACTTCCTAATGCACACCCTACTGGCTGCCTACCAAACCTCCTTTCTTCCTTTCAGAGCCCTTATTTATTTTTTTCGGGTGTCTACCCATCCAAAGCACCAGGGGTTTCCCTTTTGTTATCAAGCTTGCTATCTTCATTGCTGATGCTGTCAGGCATTGATTTTCGCCCTACACCGACATGACGCTGCAGCTGTTTTTCTCAGCCCCTCCCTGGAACAGCCATTGTCAGGCCTCCGGCACCTGCTGGTCCCTCTGCATGGCATGATTTCCCTCCAGATAGTTCCATCACTTGCTTCCTCGTTCTTCAAGGTCTTTGCTGAATTGTCACTTGCTCAATGAGGTCATCCCTGACCACCTTATTCAGTTCCTAGCTCCATCCATGGAGTCCCTGATTCTGATATACTACGCATTTTTTTTTTTCATTTCTTTCTTTATGGTCTGTTCCCTCTACTTAGATGCAAGCCCCATGGAGGCAATGGTTTTGTCTGGTTATTCGCTGTGATATCTCCAGCATCTAGAATAGTGCCTGGCAGATAGTAATATGACTTGTGGAATAAATGACTAAATTGAGCCGGTTTTTGTGATTTTATAATCACATGAGAAGCTCCAAATGGTTAACACAACTTTGGTGTGTGCTCTGAGAAGTGCAAAGAGCCCGGGAAGGCAAGTCCAGTGCCAGGTCAAGCCATTTTGGGTCTGAAACAAAAGGAAAAATCAGTAATGCTAACCCTGTGTTTATTTAACATTTTGATATTTGTTTACTATGGATTTTTTGCATAGCTTTTTTAAAAAAAATATGACATTGGGGTACCTGGTGGCTTAGTTGGTTGGGCGTCTGCCTTTGGCTCAGGTCATGTTCCCTGGGTCCTGGGATCAAGCCCCGCGTCAGGCTCCCTGCTCAGTGGGGAACCTGCTTCTACCTCTCCCTCTGCCTGCCACACCCCTTGCTTGTGTTCTCTCTCTCTGTCAAATAAATAAATAAAGTCTTTAAAAAATATATGACATTAAAATATTTTTAATCTGGCTACTGAGTTTCTCATGCTCCCTTAAACTTTGTGCCTGAGGCAAGTGCCTCAATGGCCTCCCCCTAGCCCTGGTCATGGAAAGAGTACACAGGACCCTAGAATTAATCACTAAGCATGTGCTAATTGACAGAGGGTCTGGAAGACCAACAGCATTTCTCTCCAAGATGCTCTGATCATACAGTGTGTGAAGAAGGGAGGCTCTCTAAGTATAATCTTCTGAGGGGAACTCCAAGCACAGCTAGTTAGTAAGGGGATTTCCTTACTAACAACAGGGATTTGTGACAGGCCATTAGTGATGATGATGACTACCATGATGATGGTATTTAAAGTGCCAATGTGTCTAATGAGGGAATTAGAATATCAAGTCAGAGCCTGAGGCAAAAATGACATTCCATCAAAATTTTCCTTGATACCTTAGAGTTATGCTGGAGACTGAAAACCCACAATTCTGAGCCTACTACATCTAGTTCTGTTAACATTAGAGCAGATTGGTGTTTCCTCATGTGTGCACCAGATGAAGTAACTGGCTTACATTTAAAGGACACGGTGTATAACACACAGAGATCTTGAAGTTCTCCTCAGGGCAGGATAATGCAGTCATGCAGGAGCTGAGACTGACCGAGGGACCCACAGACTCATAGCTCTTTTCTCAGGCTGGCTACAGGGCACATACTCCTTTAGTGACAGTGCAAGTTAAATTGGTATTTTCTCTCTTTTCCTTGGTCTGTGGAGGACATATGCCAGGGCGAATTAACTCAAGTTAAATATAAGATACAATTCTGCTATCTTGAGTACTTACCATGTGCAAACATTGTGCTAATATCATTTAGTTTCCACAACAGCTGTCTGATGTAGGTACCCTTATTACACTCCTTTTATAGGTAAAAACACTGAAGATCAGAAAAGTCCACTTTTCCTAAGGTCGCATAACCATGAAATCTTGGAACTGAAAATCCAAATCAAAATTCAAAGTCCTTTCTCTTCACCACGCTATAATATTGTCAACCTTTGCTTTCAGGGCTCTTCAGCTTAAGATATCAGAAGAACCTGACCTTGGCCTCATTTGCTCTCATGCCATGTTTCATTTAATCTTACCTGACTTTTTTCTACATAGCATGATAGAAAGGACACCTGACCTGGAATATGAGTGACTGAAATTCTTCTTTTTGCTCTGCCATTTAGAGTTTTAGGCAAGTCTGTTGGTTTCTCAAAGACTGAATTAAGTCAATTGTAAAATGGAGTTTTTATATTTGATTATCTTTCATATCACCTATGAAAGCGTGAACCTTCTATGATTCCATTTCATAATCTAATGCATATTAGATTATGATAATATAATAATTATTAGATTATTTCATAATCTAATAGTTAGATTAGCTGCCACAAAATACCTGATTGGAAAACACTCATGGCAACATTTTATTGAACAGTTACTGCCTGAAACCATTATTCTAAAGCCAAGGTAAGAGTTAAAATTCTATAATTGTAGAAGAAAAAGAATTTCAATGAAAATATTCAGTGAAGATATTCCTTGCGGGCCTATGTGTTCCCAAAACTGGGAAGAAAACTTATAAACAAATCATTACAATAGAGTGCAATGGAGGACAGTAATGCAAGTATTTATAAGGTATTGAAGTAATTTGGAGAAAGGAGAGATTAACTCTCTCCTGGGGTAGAGAAAGCCCAGAGAAGGCTTTTCAGAGTAGCATGTTGAAGAGATTTTGAAGTTGAATCGAACTTTTCTAAACCAAGGGAGTGGGGAGCTAAGATGGAGTAGGGAGAGGTAGATGTGGAGATTATTCCAAGCGGAGGGAACCACACGTGGATGGAGATATGGGGAAGGGGTCGCTAGTAGTTTTGTGTTTCTGGATTATAAAACATGGAGTGTTTTATAAACATGGAGGCTGCAGGAAGTGCAAGATGAGAGTGAAGATGAAAATAGGGTGCTGACCCTGTGTGCCTGCTGTAAGAGTTCAGAATTTTATCTCTTTGTCTAGACAATGAGGGGGCTGCTAGTGAACTAGCTGAATATAGGAGAATGATAATGTGATAGTTGCTATTCCCATTTTCCTTGGGACTGTGTCAGATAAGGACCGTTCACAGGACAATGCTGACCACACTCAAAGTTGTCCCTTTCCCATGGGCATCAACAGAGGGCCACGGTCCAGACCCCTCCACTCTCTCATACCCCAGAGGGAGTCTTGCTCCCCACTGAGGATTCTCTGGAAAGTTGCCATTGGCAGATGGCTCAAACATCATGGCACAAAAACTGACTCTGTTCCATTTTCACTTCTCTCAGAGAACCCCTTGGGTCCTTTTGAAAAGAACTTTGGGTCCTGAGAAAGGTTGGCTGATTCTGTCCTCTCTTGGGAGCATATCCTGATAGGTAAATCTGTTGCCGTGCAAAAAACCAATCAACTCAATCTAACTTAATAAATAAAAATAAACACTTAAAATAACATCATTTAAAGATGCAGTGGTGGCTCAGGGATCTTAAGGATAATCAGGCATCAGGAACGACTCTAACCAGGAACTAGAGACTTTGGACTCATGCGCAGTGTTCTCTCTGTTTATCTCATCTTTGTGTCTTTTCTCATGTCTTCTGTATTACTTTTTCTTTCTCTACAAGCCAACTTTCTTGGCTATCCAGTCCATGTGGGACACTTTAGTTCCTGACTCCCTAGCTTGTAGATCAGCCATATTGAAAGACTGCCTAAGTGCCAATTGCAAGTTCCCACAAGAAAGGATTTGATTGGGCTGCCTTGGCTCAGGCGTTACTGCTGACCCAATTCACCGTCTCCAGGGCAGGTGTCACCCTCCTAGCATGGCTGACAGGGTTCCATACCTGTGACTTCAAGAATCAGATGTGGAGTGTGGGAGGACTGTTCCAAAGTAAGGAAAATTTGTTGTGAGCTGGGCAGATATCCTGAAAGTATATTCTATAAATACAAACACAATCACACTGACCACACACACACACACACACATACACGCACATACTCACGAACAGCATCCAAATGTTCACAGTATTTAAGAAGTAGTTAAACAAAATTCTAATTACTTACACTTCTTTAATCAGGGAAAAACACATTATTTTAAGTAAAATTTCGTTATTATGGCCTTTTTATTTCCCTCAGGGAAGGAGTTTAATCCCATAACCCATAGGTTTCTTCTAATATTCCAACTCTTTGATTAAAAGCATAGGGGACTGTCAGACACAAGGAATGTGAATTTCCATATATCTTGCACTTTCCAGCAGGAATTTAACTAAGCTCAATAGATATTTTTCCACAGCTCCTCTTATAGAAGAAGGTTTTACTTAAACTATCACTTAGCTGCTCCTCCACTAGTTATCCTAGATCCGGATAATATTTGATTGTTTGTCAAAACCAAACCCACCCTGAAATGACAAAAATGTTTCTCCATTGACAATATTCAATAGAAAATGCTGTAGGCTTGAATAGCAAGTCCCACGGTGGTGTTAAAACAAAAACCATTAATAAAAACTAAAAGGTAAAATGACAAAAATTCAGTCTCTCAAGGTGACTGCTTTTAAAGTAGCAACACGTAAAAGTCTGGGTCACATCCAGGCTTTAACACGTGTGTTAAAAAATCAGTATTATTTGTACACTTCAAATACTGAGGCATTAACTAGGTAGAGAAGGAACTGTTACAGGGTTCAAACATTTGTCCATGCCATCCTTCTTATACTCTCACATAATCTCATTCTTCGGTTACCCTCTTGCTTTACCAGGCTAAACGAAGACAAGGGGTTAATATACACACAGATCCCAAGATATATATGAATTCCCATGAAAACGGAAAAGAAAGGGAATAGATGATGTGCATTAATGTCATTTCAACCTCATGCATAATTTAGGGCTCTCTGCAGGCCGATTTAGTTTAGATCAGTGGTCCTTTACATGACTAAATTCACATATTCTTATCTTATAAATCTACTCCTTAATTTTTTGCCAGAAAGCATTCTGCAGGTGATTTCTAGTCCGAGTTCTTCACATCGATGATAATGGTAGACATGTCATCTAAAATTCTTCTGATTTCCGTTAGGCTAACAAGCCATTTCTTCCCATCGCATATTTAGAAGCCCTCAAGCATGAGGGGTAAAGCAGTATTTCTAAGTAGAACAAACAAAATCTTCATCCTATATTTATTTCCATTAGGAAGAAAAAATATGCAAATCTTCTGTTGGAGTGCAGCTGAGGGATACATGGGCAGTTGATGAAAAGACATTCATTTGAAATACAATTTCTCTGCAGTTGTTGGGCTCCCCCTCCCCCTCCTCCTCCCTAACTGTCTGGACTAGGTGGGGGAGAGGTTACTGAGCTATGAATGTATTTCCCATATTGGATCGGAGGCAGGAGTGGAGCTAATGTACTGTGTATTCAAATGAGACTCTTTAAAGCAGAGCTGAACTGAACGCAGATGCAAATCGCGGTGGCAGGAGCACTTTCTGCTGCCCTTTGTCCCTTCTGTCTGTGTCCTTAAGCACACAGTCAAGGACTCCCAGCCGAGACGCTTCGCCTTCTGAGAAAGTAAACAATCTTGTCCTCCCCACTTAATACAGACCTGGTCACCGGTCACGATGTGCCCTGCCTGCTGAAAATGTGGCGGCAAGAACGTTCTCGTCAGACGTGGGCTGTGGTTGGGGGATGGTCCCTGCGGGACTGACCAGATACAGAAAAGGAAAGAAAGCCAACTCTCTGCTGGGGAACAGAGAAGCACTGGAAAGAAAGGAAAGAAAGGCGGTAAGCAGAGAGATCTGAAAGTCATTAGAGAGCAAGGAAAAAAGAAAAAAAAAGGGAGGAAAGAAGACTCCTTTAAATACGAGTAAAATGTTGCCCAGTATCTACAACTAGCCATAATTCATTTCTCTGCACCTTACCACCCACTGCAGGACTGAAAGGCAAGGCCCACCCCCCAGTGAAAAGGACCCTTTCCCACTTGGGATGTTCTGAGGGACAAATCAAACAAGATAATTTGCCCTGCCCTCCTCCTACCCACAAAAGGTGGTTTGTTTTTATTTCAGTGATACATTGGGCTTCAGCGTGGTTCCTAAGGGGAAAATGCTGTGTCCTCTGAGCTCACTCTCCGCTAATGCCTTCATTTCTCAAAAAATTCCTGCCTAGCAAGGCTTCCCCATCATGTGTGGGTCTTCCCATTTGACAAGGAAGAGACAAGCCCATGCACACTCACCAGAAGCCACACACCGGCAATCAGGGTGAAGCCAAATGAAAGTTTCTGATTCCGAAAGCTCCCTTGGTCCTTGTCTTTCTGCCCTCTCCCCCTCTCATCCCCTCTCTCACATAGGTCAGAGATTCACTGGCAAAGGGATGCGTGGCACTGAGAGAAAATTATTCAGGTCCTGTGGCTGGAAACGGAGCCCTAGACAGCCATTTCGGGGGGCAGTGGGAACTGTCTCTGTGTAGTCTATTAGTGACTGAACTAATGTAAGAATAAAAAACCATGTGATCTCCCTAAAACATTGCTAAATAAAAATGCAGTGGGCTAATTTAGAGCCCACTGCATTTAAAGATATGAGCTAGTTATCTATTGCCTGTGAATTAAAAATATAGAAAGTTTCACAAAGCATATTGATTAAAAAAAACCCAAAACTTTCTTTCCACTAACTAAACGTCAGCACCAATGAAGGGTCCCATCATATTCTTTTTGATTTTCACAATTCTATTTAGTATTCATAAGAAAGCTTCCTATTGGGCGCCTGGGTGGCTCAGATGGTTAAGCATCTGCCTTTGGCTCAGGTCGTGATCCCAGGGTCCTGGGATCAAGTCCCGCATCGGGCTCCCTGCTCAGCGGGGAGCCTGCTTCTCCCTCTGCTTCTCTCTCTCTCTCTCTCTCTCTGTCTCTCATGAATAAATAAATAAAATATTAAAAAAAAGAAAGCTTCCTATTTCCTAATTCTAAAATGAGAAACATCCTCCTCTGGGTGGACATGAAAAGCAAAATTTTGGAAGGGTAGACCTCTCATGGCTTCAGCTCTTGTGCTCAGTGTGTTGCAGTGTGAAACAAACATGGCACTCATGCAACGTAATGTGGGCTCACTGGGCATGCATCTAGAGTCAGTATACACTGAACGTGCGAGACCTATGGTCATCAGGAGATTTAGTTCACAGCAAGCAAGAGTCCAGTTTCTTATCCAGTGATGAGTTTTGGTCAAGCCATCAGGCCCACCTCAGAAAGGGAAACTGTTGTTATTATAGCATGCAGCCTTGGAAGGCACACCAAGTTGGTCCTAGCTTCCTTATTTTGCCATTACTGGTGGCCACTGACAATATTCCCTTCTGTGGACAGAACTGGACTTCATTGAAAAAGAAGTGGCTTCCTATGACTTGTGGTGAGTTAGAGGGTGGATTTTTTATGCCTATAAAGGAAGGTATCCCCCTTCCTCCAGGCCTTGTAGCATGGATGCCACTTCAATTATGTTATCCAATGGAAAACCAGAAGAGCAAAATATCCACCAACACACTGCCTCAACAGAAATCCAAAGAATGTGTATTTCTCCTATGGATGGAAGACAAGAGAGAAGGCAGTATGTTTTAAAAGACAAGTCTCCGACCACCAACTGAAGGCAGCAGACATACAATATCGCCTTCAGAGAACACCAGTTGTAGCTAATTTCCGGTGTCAGTAATGGGCAAGAATCATCACCAGTCTGCTCAGCCAAAGATAAGTGATGCCTGTCAGGCGGTACCAGGCCTTTGTTTTGGGAACCCAAGAGGAAAAGTGGTGAGAGAGGTGGATTTTCACAGGCAGCACGTAGGGGTGAAACAGATTTGTTGGCTGCCTTTACCCTAACGAGGCTTTCTGCTGAGCCAGAAGACGTAGCAGGTTCCCATGGGGCTTATATACATGGAAGGGAAACAGCCGTGGGTTCAAGAACATGGGTCTGAATGATTTTGATATGCTCTGTGTGTCTCCAGACAATGTAGTTTTTCCCACTTTTCAATTAATCACCTCTTCCCAGAATCTTTCTTGGGTGAACAAAGAATGCAACAAGATATTTTGTAGGGTGGCCAGGAGATCACAGGTCAGGTACAGAAATAATGTTGAAAAATAATTAATTAGCTGACATGCTTCAGAAAACTCTCTTTGGGAAAAGTCTCCTGCAACACTACAAAAGGATCAGCTGAAAGGAAAGAGGAAAAAAGAAAGGAAAGAACACGTGAAGAAATAGGGCAAAGATTTACAAAAGGAAGAAAAAAATCAGATTGCTTTTATTTACCCTTTCAAAAGCATTTTAAATAGCATTTTCCTTCAACCTGCCCCACAACAGTCCTGTTCTGTCAGTGTTAATCAAGCTGCCCCTCCCCCCTTAATAAACAGCAAACTGTTTCTTCGGGAGTAAATTGTATTTACTGCATACACAATTAACCATACTGCTACATGTCTTTAGAGTTGTTTTCATTCACAGTCTGCTCGTGTGGAAGAACTTGGGAATACACAAATGATCAAAACTCAGCAAAATTTTCTCTATCACCTACTCAAGAAATTCAATCTGCTTCCAGGGTATCAGAGATGTCCTACCCCCTCCATGAACAATGAAATTCAAAAGCCAAAGAACTGATTATCTGACTTTCTAAGACTTTTCCTTTCATTTTGGGGTCTGATATGTCTTGTGATCTTCAAGCAAAAGGATGTATATGTTGGTGTGTGAGCTTTCCATGGCTCCTCCCAACGGTTTATATTCCTTGAAGGTGGTTGTGTGGCTAGGGAAAAGAGTGAGATTTAGGGGAGTCAGGCGCTGTAGTTTTTCACTTAATTTTAATTCTTAAACAAGGAAACGGCAGTTATGGAGGTATCTTGTAGCACTTCTGCTATGTGACTTCTGGCCCATGCAGAAGACAGGACATTTAGCAAAATTATTGCTGACAAAATCTGAAAAATGAGAAGATGATTACTCATGGCTGGAAATGGATTAATATATCTGGCTGCATACCTTGACTGATAGAATGAAAATGACTGAGGGTGGTGGAAGGGTCAAAGGATTTCACATCTGGAAGAAACAGAGATCCAGGGTTAAGTTTAAAGAAGAACTCAAATCTAAGTGATTCTCAGATATAAGGAATCAAATATTTAAAGAGGACATAATAATTTAGCTCTGGTATGGAGTCCTGGATTTAGGTTCAAGTAACAGTAATAAGAACAACACTAACACAGTGTTTGGTATGACCCATGTGCCATAGGAAGTGCTTTAAGTATATTTAATTACCTAATCCCCACAATAACCCTATGAAGGAAGTGATAGAGTTATTCCCATTTTACAAATGAGGTAACTGTGGCCCAGAGAGTTTAAGTAAGTTGACTTTTATAGCTAGGGAGCAGTAGAGACAGACTTGAGCCCAGGCAGACTGGTTCCAGAGCCCATTACTCAGCTGTCACATGGAACCAACCCAGATATTCATATCAAGGGGATTTCCCCCATATCTTCAATTACATTGAGCGCTTATCATTTGCTGCGTTGAGAAGATAGTTGTGACACATTCACTGCCAAATTTTGAATGTTCAATGACAGGAACATGTTACCAAATAAAAATGTTAAAAGATGATCTTTTAAAATCCTCAGTGGAACTTCTAGTTCTCTGGGTACCAACTCCCAAGTCTCTTGTTATTCAAAGTCGGCTTGTAGTGATTGCAAGCTTGTACATTTCAGACTGCTCTCAGAGAAAAGACAGTTGGTAATTGACACTCATAATACCCCGTTCTTCTTCTTTAAAGCAGGTATCACAACTGCAATGAATTAATGATTTGTTTTGCTATTTGTTCAGTGTTTACCTCCCTCTCTGAGCTTACCACTGTATTTCTGGTTCACAGCCTGGTGCCTGGCACACCTGCTCAAGAAATATTTGTTGAACAAATGAGTAAATAAATGAATGAATGACTGCAGCTCGGCAGCATCTTCCTATGTTCACCAAAGTCAATTTTTTTCTCTCTAGTAGTTATTACCCCATGGAAATGGGGGCAACACTTGGAATTTTTACCCTGCGCTCTTACTTGGCAAATCATCAAGGAATTTCCCTGTTCACCAGTAGATTCACATGCTTGCTTTGTTTAAGAGGGATTTCTGTGTGTTACACAGGGGATTTTTTTTCCTAAGGATGTGATTATTCCTGGCTTGACCCTGCTGCTGTGATATGGCCATTTTTGGCACAGAGCTCACGTGGCATGGGATTAGGCTGTCCTCATTGTGTGAAGTGACTCAGACACGTTGCTGCGCTTATTAGCGTGGGGTATTGTAGATCACTTAACAAAGGCCACAGCGGCGGCCATCACTCTAACAGTGATGTCATAATTTGCTGTGTGCAACACCTCTGCGCGACGCACTCAACAAAAACATTTATTCTTCTCGTTTATCAACATATTTGTGCCTCTCATCTCTCTTTCTCTCCCCCCCCTTTTTTTTGCTTCTTTTCACAAGTGGCAGAATGCATCCCATTTCCCAAACAATTGGCTTCCCCGCAGAAATATTCTTAAGGCAGCTGCTTTCCTACAGCACATTTTTGAAGGATTATATATAAAATATATATGTTGCTTGATAAGAAACAGGCTTTTTGAAATGCAGGGCCAGTTTCAAAGCATATAATGATATTCAATTAACCAAATATGGTCTATACCTCAGTGGTGTGGGCTGGGACACACATTCTGTTTGACTCTTGAGGAAGCCAAGACTTTCATGGGATTATCCAGGCTAAAAGATCTTGAATCCTTAAAACAGGCTAGAGGAGGGCACTTTTCATAATGCATTCTTTCCACCCCCACCCCCAAATGATACAGGATCTGAGATGGTGTGAGATAATCCCCCAATTAGGTTCCAGAGGAAACCGAGCTGAACTGGCTTATCTGAAGTCACATAGTTAATCAACAGTAGAGCAGGATTAAGCTCAGGGTTGCTGGATCATGGCCATGTGCATATTATATTTCTTTCAAGCCATTAGTATATGAGTGAACTTGACAATCATTGGTGTGACCAGCGTTGAAACATTAGGCTTAGGGGCCCCAAGTCAGGCGTGACATGAGTATATGGCTGGTGCATGGCAGCAAGTTTTCCTGACAACTCCATTTCTTCCCTGAGAAGTATAACGCTCTGGCCCTGTGGGCTGGGTGCCTCCCCCTATTTACACAGCCAGAAAACATTCAAGGCTTACCTTGAACCTGGCCAGCAGGCTTTTCCTAATATGAGCCCCTCCAGCCGCCAGAGTGTGGGCAACTGCAGGTAGGACCAGCCATCCTGCTGAAAGCAGGAGGATCTACTGAATACCCAGGAGGAGGCGGCCGTGGCTCAAAAAGGCCAGCTAAAGCAGTGGGGGAGGTGGCAGAAGATGAAACAAACAAAAACCAATATTTATTGGGGCAGCTGGGTGGCTCAGTCAGTTAAGCATCTGACTCTCGATTTCGGCTCAGATCATGATCTTCAGGATGATGAGATGGAGCCCTGCGTCTGGCTGTGTGCTCCGCGGGCTGTCCGCTTGAGATTCTTCCCCTCTGCCCCTCCCCTCTCTCTCGCGCTCTCTCTCAAATAAACAAATAAATTAATTAAAAAAAGACAGCCCCCCAAAACAAACTGGTGTTTACTGAGTTTCAACAATGTGCCATGCATAATGATGGATGTTCCTATTGTCCTTTTACAATGAGACAATGAAGCTCTGAAAGGTTGCATGCTATGCCCACTTTCTGGTAAGGGCAACATGGTTTTGAACCTCAGTTTGTCTAAGTCCAGTGTTCTTGACCAGGGCATCACTTACGGCTGTGCCATCTGTGTCCTGGTGCAGAGGTACCAGGCTGAGGGAGAGCATGGGAGATGAAATCCAGCGAGGACCCTCCTTGCCCCAGTAACCATCGGGAGACAGAGGCACCTTTGGCTAGCAGCAGCCCCTTCCTGACTTCCATTTGACTCTGTTAGCCCCATGGATTGCGTATCCGAAGAGTGGGGGACAAGGATCCAAAAGCTTACAGTGACAAGGACGGCCCCAGATAAATAAGAGGATGCACTGATACTCTGGGGAGGTTTTAACTTGCTGCCTCTATCATTGCTTGTTTTCTGCTGAGTACGGGTGGCCCAGGACTGCTACGGGGTTGATCAGAGTGGGAGAAAGCCCAAATCTTCCAGGGAAATCCTGGTCCTAATGGAAACAACAAGATCACACTAGCCTGAAGTTCCTGGAGAATGTTTTTGCTGAGTTCTGTTCATCCTTTGCTTTGAACTCAAAAGGGTTAGGTGAAGTTTGGGGCTGAAAGAAGTAGGCAGAGAGGCCTCAACCAAAATTGGTTGAAGTTGCCAAGTAAGACCATCTGGACTTCCAGTCCTGAATAGAAGCAGCATCCTACATTTGAAAAAGAAATGGAGACTTCGCCCCAGACTGATCAGGTTAAGTCATCTTTAAAAGGTGAGAAGGATTTGTATGTAAGGTCTAAACCAGACTCCAGAGCTACTTGGAGATTATGACAATTCCAGCCAGACTGGCTTAAACAATAGGGAAATTTATTATATCACGCAAAAGGAAGTTCAGAAAGAGGGAAGGCTTAAGGGTTTATTGATTCCACAGCTCAAAGATACATTCAGACCTAGGTTTTATTGGTTTTTCTCTTTGCTATCAATGGTATCAATTTTATCCTGAAGCTGGTTCCCCACATGGTCACATGATGGATGCCAACAGCAACTGTTACAGCATACTCTTATGTTTATTTCCAGTTGGATGAAATAGATTGAATTTTTACTTCCAGAAACCCCAAGCAAGCTTCTCCTTGCATCTTGCTGGCTTAAATTGACTTAGTTCTGCCCATCTCTGAACCAAACCCTGGCAAGAGGAATGGAACCACCTGGTTTGGCTTAGACTAATTATCTGGGGTAGGATGAATGTTGGAAAGTCTTCCAGTTCTCCTCCAAAATGTCACTATACCTTGAAATCCCCCACTTACAAGTGTATCAGTCAGGCTTCAATCAGAGCGACAAAACTGCTATGAGTGGCACAGAATAAAGGATTTATTATAGAGATTAGATCTTACTCAATTGTGGGTGCTGGTGAGGCAGTCTGTGGGGGCTACCACCTCTGTGTCTCATGTTGACCCCAAAGTCACCATAGGTCAGACGGATTAGCGATTGGAAAGAAAAGCTGGTGCCCTTCAACATAAGATTCAAGGAAGGGAACAGAGGACATCTGGCAGATGCTAGAGGGGCTGCGGGTCTGGGTGCCACCTGTGCCAACATGGTGAGCCAGCAGATCAGCAACAATATACATGGGTGGCCACCGAACCCAGTGCCCTCCACCAACTGCAGAACATAACCAAACATCTGAGGCTTCAGTCTACCTCCCAAATCTTATACAAAATATCCCTTGTAATCAAGGCTAACCTGCAACTGTACAACGGAGGGAATTCTGAAGGGAATTTGCTCCAGCTTAATAGCTGGAGCAACCACAATAAGAATAATCTAGTGCAGTGATTTTCAATCAGGGGTTATTTTGCCTCCCAGGGAACATTTGGCAATGTCTGGAGACATTTTTTTGGTTGTCACAACTGGGAGGAAGCTACTGGCATCTAGTGGGTAAAAGCCAGAGATGCTGCTAAATATCCTACAGTGCCCAGGGCAGCCCTATCACAGCAAAGAATTATCTGGTCCAAAATGTCAGTAGTGCCAAGTCTGAAAAACCCTGATTTAGGGTGACCACCAATTATAAACAAGTTATGATCAAACGCTCTCCATTTCAAGCTCGTAGAGCAGGAAGAAGACACTGCTTTAGGTTTATTTAGCAGTGGAAATTACTGGCATTTGCCTGCATTTGAGAATAAAGCACATGCCCAAGACGTTTGGCACCTGTCACACATAGCTATTATTAGAAAGCCTTTACTAAAAAAAAAAAAAAAAAGTAACAAAATTTTATCTCCAACTTGGTTGCAAGCCCATAAAGAATATGAGTCATCTCTTGTGTCTCTTTGTGCCCTCTCTCCCCTACACTGACTTGTATCTGAGTTGATATCTGTTGTTTCTTGACTGATTTTGCTAGGGTGTAGGAGCTGCAGCCTTTATATGCAACCACATTTATGCAAAAGAGCTATCTGTAGATAGAAATTATATACTGTGTTGCAGATGGACTCTAAGGCTTCTTGGGACATGGCTTATAGGTACAACATGGTTGCTTTTTGTAGGAGGACTTTCATCATGTTGAAAAAGGGTTAGAAGGCCAGCATTGGTATTTCCAACTAAATTCTCAGGAAAGTTCTTTCTGATGAGTTCGTGGCACCATTTGTGTCAGATGTCACTTGACTAATGGGATGGAAGTTGTTGGAAAGAAATCTAAGCCAAGGAGGGTAGTGTGTCCCTTCAAAGCTTCCATTTTCTATTAGATTGTTGGCACTTCCAGGGAATTCTGTGATATGGATTCTATCAGCCCAGGAGGCAATAGGAAATAGACACTGGTTGAAGGCAAGCTGCTTATGGATCTGATGCTGTAACTCACTGGCACTTTCACAATGTAAGAGGAAAGTATCGACTAAATGGTCACCAAGGCTCACCAGACTACCACTGTTGCTGGTTTCATCCTAAGGACGTGGGGCTCTCACAAGCCTCAAGGAGTGTAAGGAAGAAACCAATTAGAAAACTTTAATATATCCTCTGCCTTCCCAACCTCAGGCAAAATGTGGAAATCTATTCTAGAACATTTTAAAATGAAGAAAATACAAATATATATGCATAATATAAAGGATGCATGTGGAATTGACAGGTGAGTGAGGCATTGATTAACTGTGTCCATATGAGCTGTATATTTTTAGTGAGGTGTAATTGACACACAACATTATCAGTTGTAAGTATGCCACGTGATTCAGTACTTGTATATTTTGAAAAATGATCACCACAAAAATCTTTAATATCCAACACCATCTATATTGAGAGAGAGAATAAAAACAGTGTTCTCTCAACTTATTTTACAATGAAACTCTTGCTTCAAAGAATTCCTACTACATATTTCAAACCATGGTTTGGGAAATGCTGTACCCTGTTGCTTCCTTTGATTTAAAGTAATTCCTCTTAAGGTTTCTTGGCAAATAATGCTTTAATAGTCTTTTCTGATTATAACGATAATGTACACTCACTTAAAAATTGAAAGAGAAAGGGATGAAGAGCAATACAAAAATCAGTAATAATATTTCTACCCAGAAATAATCGCTATGAGTATTTTGGCCTACGCCCTTTCTCCACCGTTCTCACCTCTTTTCTCTCACACTCTCCACTCCCATACACCTAAACATTTAGCCCAAAACTGGAATAACATTTTACATACTGTTTTATAACTTGCTTCATTTAATCATACATGGTAAAATTTTTTCTGTGTCAATAGATAGAAATCTATTTTTTCCATTATTAATGGTTAGATGACATGTAATTAACAAAATGAACAATACTTGATTGGACTAATTTCCCACAAATGAAATTTAGGGTTTCTCTAAAAAAATAACATCTCCACTGAATACTCCTGTTCCCACTGAATATTCTTAATATATAAATCTTTGCATTGTTGAACACTTGAATATTTCTTTCCTTAGGAAAAATTTCTATAAGTAGACATATTGGCTCAAAGGGCATTCATATTTGAAGGCTTTAGATATTCATTTTGGAGCTAATATTTCCTTAGCAATATTATATGCTTAATTCTGGGCAAGGGGTTGTACATGAATTGCAATCATGAGTTTTATTGGATACAAGTGGCCCTGCTCAGTGTTTTTTTTTTTTTTCCCCGAAGAGCAAACGTGCCTGCTAGCAGTAAATATGAAACAAAACCTCAGTTCTGCAATCTGGCACTCAATTGTTCATTTCTTCAACATAGCAGGGGGAAAAGAAAGTGGTTTTGATAGTGTAACAAACACATTGATCTATTGAAGTACTACCACAGACATATTTAATTTCTGTGAAAATAATTGGGTCTGTAGGAATAATTATAGCTATCAAATTGTTTCTTCCAAAAAAGAAAGGAAAGGGGGTTTAAACCATTAACTATCAGAGTCATAGCTCTTTTGATCCTCGGGAAAAGAAGCATGAAACTTGCCCTCAAATGGGAGGGTGGGCAGGGAGGAAGAAAGGAAAGGGGTAGTCCTTATGGTCCCACCTTCTCCCAGCACACAAAGGGCTGGCAGGATCTCAAGCTCCATTTATCTGTCAGCTGCCATAGCTCTTGGCCTCAGACTCGGGGCTAAGGGGGCATAGGTGGGGGTAGCTGCTGAGAGAAGAGGCGGCTTATGGTTTTGTACCTTCTACATTGCAAGGGGCAAAATCCACGTGGCCCTTGGTTATAAGGCCGGTTAAGGCACTTTTGCATATTCTCTTACTTCATCACCACAGCTATAGAGTGAAGTCTGTACCATTATATCCATTTTACGGAGGAGAAATGGGGGTCAAAGAACTTAGAGGTGGAAGTGGTTTGCTGTTGTTACATCAGTTGTAAGAGAGCAGGAAATGGAGTGGGAACCCGGACACTGCAAATCCGAGCATGTAATTTTCTAGTAATTCACCTGTTCTGTATTATTTTTCCTGTTATTCATTAATGACTAAGTACTTTCACATAAATAATCACATATATTTAATTCTCAGAAAAGTCCTCTGAAATAGATTTTATAATCTGTATTAGTTTGCTAAAGCTGCTATACCAAGATACCAAAAGCTGAGTGGCTTAACAACAGAAATACCTTACAGTTCTGGAGGCTAGAAGTCCTAGATGACGGTGTGGGCAGGGCCACGCTCCCTCTGAAGGCCCTAGGAAGGCACTTCCAGGCCCCTCACTTATTACCTATTTGGTTCAACCTCTGGGTAGTTTCTTGGCTTGTGGCAGCATGCCTCCCCCGCCTTTCTTCTCATGGTATTCTCCTTATGTTTGCGTGTCTCCAAATCTCTCCTTTTTATAAGGACAGCAGTCATATCGGACTAGGCGCCCACCCTACTCCAGTATGACTTCATCTTAACTACTTACATCTGCAACAACCCGATTTCCAAATAAGGTCATCTTCTGAGGTACCAGAGGTTAGATCTTCAACATATGAATTTGGTGGGGGACACAATTCAACCCATAACACCATCTCCAATTTTCATGGGACAAAACTGATTGATCTAAGATTGCTGAGCATGGAAATGTCGGGGCCAGGATTTGGAGTCAGCTTTTCTGAATAGGAGCCCACAGCATTTTTGCTATTATAGTTCTCCTCCTTGCAGATAAATATGGATTAGATCAGAGCCAATGTGACTGAGACATAAACAACTGTCATGCAAATTGTACATTAGAAATGCAAATAAAATGTAATTACAAAGATGATTTAATCCCAGGCCAGCCTACTTGATGGACTTAAAAGGGCAAAAGTCATAGGAGACCCTTGATTTGGAGAATACAGGGCTTGGCTTTCAGTCCCAGGAGGCTGCTGGGCAGGCAGATTAGACGATTGGAAGCTGGGAAGAGCATAAACTGGTTGTCTGGCCAACAGATAGGTGAAGAGGAGAAAATCAGGGACAGGGTGCTAAGTTGGGTCCAGAGAATGCACTCGTGAGGCCGAGTATTCCAAGTGAATCCCACACCCCTGTGAGATTCATGATCCACCCAGGGTTAGCCAAAAAACAAGGCTCAGTAATCCTAAGAAAGGCGCTGTTACTGTGGACGGCGAAATAGATTACTAGAGGGTAGAGTGACCGGTGCCTTGTTGGCCGGGGACTGAGGGGTTACCCAGAATGGGGTTTTCAGTGCTAAAACCTAGACAGTCCCAGGCAAAATGCGTTAAGGAGGGAAACCTGACAGTCCGTCATGAACCTGATTAATTAGTAAGTGGGGCCTCCTGGTTTAAGTACCACACTAGGGAGTCAATAATTGGTCATAGGAATCCTTCAACTTCTAGTGGAAATAAGAAGGTTGTTAGGTATCACACCTAATCAGTACATAGCTTTCCGCCCCCCCAAGAAACACACAGTGTACTTATGTTATATCGCTTTCCCACTAGCTGAGATGGGGGATTCCACTGAAATTGAAAATCATAGACAGGTTTTGGTCCTTTGTTGGTAACTGAAATATATCAAAGGCGAAGCCCACCCTCACTGAAGGACCTTTCTGTTTCACCCCCTTTTCTCCAGTCTCTGCTCTGGTCCCTCATGTGAACACACAATGAGAGAAGAGAATTTCTTAAATTTTTCTGACTGAAAAATAACTAAGGTCCTTATTAAAAGCACAGACTCAGTGAGGCTCCTGGGTGGCTCAGTCAGTTAAGCGTCCGACTCTTGATTTTGGCTCAGGTCATGATCGCCGGGTTGAGATCAAGCCCCGCATCGGGCTTCACGCTGGTGTGGAGTCTGCTTAAGATTCTGTCTCCCTCTCCCTCTGCCCCTTCCCACCCCACCCCACCCTCTCTCTAAGAAATAGAAGAAGAAAAGAAAGAAAAAGCACAGATTCAGAGACAAATCTATCAGAAGCTCCAGGGAGGAGCCTGAGCAGCTACGTGTGTATGTATTTTAAAACCTATATATACTTAAACAAGCTCCGCAGGTGCTTATTAAAAGTAGGCAAGGTTTGGGAACTCTTGACTGGGAACCACACCAATAGGAGACCACACGCCCATCCTCTTCTCAAAAGAAAGTGGGAGATAACCCCTCCCAATTCTATAGTCAGGGTACACAGAGGGGATCGGAACTGGAAAATACTAGTTTCTATTCAGCTTGCTTCTGCCTATTTCCAGAGGCATGTTTTCATTTCCCAACAAGCACACCTAGGAAAGAGGATGGATAGGATTTTTTTTTTTTTCCCTTTAGTCTGGCTCTGGAGATCTTTCTGACAGCAATGTTTTTGGCAGCCAAAGAGAGCTGGGGAAGGAAGTGGGTGGTGTGATGTAGGGTGCTAACAGAACCTCAGCACACGGCAGGTTAGAGAGGCCCCATCTCTCTGCGTCGTGCTCTTGTCTGTGTGGAGGACGAGGAGGGTTCCAGATTGTTAACCAGCAGCAGCTGCCAGCTTTATTGTTTTTTAATTAAATAACCCCCAGCCACATGAGCACACACGAATCCCCCACCTCCTCCTCCTCATGAAACCTCATTAAGCAAGAGGACTATAATTAAACCCGGAATCCACGGTTGACACTCCTACCATCAGTCTATTGCTTCTGCGTCCGGCTGTGGGCAAAAAAGACAGCTCTCTCCCCTCCACATTTTATGGGCAGAGGGCAAATAACAGGGAGAGGCCATCCTTATCTGTCACTTAATGGGCAACTTGGCCCTTCCTTCGGGGCAACCAGATGTGCCTTTTGTCCTTAACCACCTCCACAGTGGATGGGTGCCCATCAAATAAAGAAAGACATCTGCCCGGGAGGGGCCAATTTACCTCAAACAGGTGAGGGACTTTGATTCCAAGAGCAAAGGAATTTTCCTGATGTTACTTAGCTGTGCGTTTGGGCCCAGTATGTCAGGATGATTTCCATATGATTGGAAGTGATCTGGAAAGTGGTAGCTATCAGCACTTTATTTATTTATTTATTTATTTATTTACTTTAAACGTATGTATATTTGTGTCTTACCAAGGGCATATAGCTACAGAGGGCTGTTTTTCCTACCTTGCCTCTCCTTCTCTTCTGCCCCCCTCACTTGGTTGGCCACATCCTGTACCTTAACCCTTCCCCAGCAGTCTCTTTCCTCTCGGTCTGCCATTCTTCTGTTTCTCAACTCCCCTGTACCCAATGTCTAGTTGCAGAGCCTATCAGTATGTGGTGGCTCTTGTCATCGACATGGGAAATCCTGCTCCTTAACAGAGGAGGAGACTCCTTTAAAAAATCTCCTACATGGGCAGAGTGGTGAGGGAGGAAATGAGCACAGAAACACAGAGCTCTTTTCAGATGTAATCTATCCTGAAAAGCCAAATTCCTCTCCCCACCCCCAGCTTGGGCAAAGCCCTGGTGATATTTCCTGAAAAGCCCAAAACCCAGTGAAAACGGAATTTATCATTTACCTCATTTCTCTTTGTAGCTCTGACAATTCATATTACCCCAGAACCTGACATCTCCACTTTCCTTCAATTGATAAATAATCTCTTTTTGATTTCTGTAACTGAGAAACATCATAAGCCCAACATACAAAGGAAGATTCATTGGTCATTTATTTCACATGTGAGCTCCTTGAAAAATTGAGTATGCGTCACCATTTGGGCATTAATTCCTGACACGCCACTTATCATATTTTGATTGTTTCCAAGAGAACACCATATTTTAACTCTTTGGAAATAATTTAACTGATCAAATACACGGCATCTGGTTGTTATGGTAACTAAAGTTCTAAAAATAATATAAAGAAAAGACCACCTTTAATTGAAATCACAAGAAGTTGTTATGGTAACTGGAATTTTAAAAGTAACTAGGTTAAACTACATTTCATTTTATCTAGCACTTTACACAAACAAATTCTGATTAAAATATCAGGTTTAATTTAATCAGTTAATTAATGTCACTAAATGTCATTTATCTTATAACTCTCATTTACATTCACTGCTGACTTATCCAACTTGCTAATTTATAACCATTTGCCTTCAATTTAACATTCTGGAACCTGGGGCAAAGTGTGTAGTGAGAGAGTGGAGCTAGGATTGGATATCAACCTAAATTCTGCCTCTGCCTCTTATTAGCCTCCTGAACCATCCATTTCTCTATCTGTAAGGTGGGGATGATATTACCAGCTCTGCTTTTGCTATATTATCTGTATGGCTCAAATAAAATTATGTATATGAACATGTTTTGATATTCAAGAACCTACCACAATGGAACACATTATTATACCATATTATTTTGTCCACACACATTTTGGTTATCCAACTTTTAAAAAAGAAAACCATATAAAAATAAACTAGAAATGTTTACACTTACAACACCGAGTACAGATTCTTTTTTAAAGATTTTATTTATTTATAAATAAATATATTCAGAGAGAGACAAGGAGAGGGCACAAGCAGGGAGAGTGGAAAGCAGAGGGGGAAGGAGAAGCAGGCTCCCTGCTGAGCAAGGAGCACACTGTGGGACTTGATTCCAGGACCCTGGGATCATGACCTGAGTCGAAGGCAGACACGAAACCAACTGAGCCACCCAGGTCCCCCGAATACAGAATTTTAAGTTAATTAATTAAAGAATGATACTTATCATTCTCATCTCTCAGGTCAAAACTCTTAAGAATTGGAGGTGTCTAGATAATGGTAAGGATGGTATTAAACCCTTCACTGGTATCTCCTATGTTGTCTTGCACATAGGAGATGCATGAAAGGTACTCAATAAATTTATATTCATTCACGATGTTTTAGTAGTGGATTCCACATGTATAAGGATCTGTGCTAAAATAAACTCTTACACCATTCAAATTCTCCCTGTTTTGAGAAGGGACACAGATATGGAAACAAACGTTCTCAAACTTTAGTTTCCATGAGAAGAGAGGAATAGATCAAGTGTATAGGAAGGTGGGTGGTGTGATGGGTTTAACAAAGGCTTGTTAAGAAGGTAAACCTTGAAGAGTGTGTACCAGGCTTGGGAGTGTTTGGGGAGAAGGGAGGTCATTCCATTTATTGGGAGCAGTGTGTGAAGGCTCACACCTGTTCCAGGAGCTAAGTTTGGTGATGGAGATATATATATATATATAGAGAGAGAGATAGAGAGAGAGAGAGAGGAGATAGCAGGAACTATGAAATATGCAGGGTTCCGGACCATATTAGCCATTCAGCACTACAGAGGCACAGAACTTAGTGTTTGAGACCTGGGGAAAAAAATGTATTAGCTTCAAAAATAAAACTGCAAAATTGAGTTTAATTCATGTTTAAACATCTACAAAATGTAATGTTGGGCCAACTTCATTAATTACTATGTTTACTACTCCTAAATATTTCATTATAGTTAAAACACTTTGAAAGTTAAATTTTTCTGACTTCGCAAGAATTTCCAACAATGCAAAGTAATTGCCAAGAAATCATAGCCAATCTCAAATTAAATTAGCTATCTGTAGCCAAATTATTTCCACAAGCAAAATTACATTTTTTACCCCCAAAGTAGTGTGTGTTAATATATTTGATATGGTGTAGAAGCTCCAGAAGCAAAAGTTCCAAGGGTGTATATGGTTTTTAATAGAACAGGCAGTTCTTTTGTGTGTGTGTGTGTGTGTGTGTGTGTGTGTGTGTGTGTGACTTAAGGACTTAAAAATAAGAGGAAACGACTAGCAAAACAATGGTAAAGACATGGGTGGGTATGTCTGTCAGAACAATGATAGCACACATTTAATGAGGAGAAACAAAAGAGGTAGAAAGACTGGTGAACAGAAAGGGAGACCTGGGTTCTTTTCTTGGCTCCATTGCCTGGAGCTCAGTTTCCCATGTGCTTCGGTGCCTTAGGGAGCTATTATCTGTGCCAGCATTTTTCTCAAAAGTTCTTGCAACTTCTTCAGTCTGAAAGCTAGTAGCTGAGGTCCTGGTCTTCTCCCCTCCAGCCTTGGCAACAGTTTTATAATTACCCAATTTTCTGCATTAAATCCCTTCCTACTTGAAATCCCTGGAGTTGATTTTGTTTTTCTGACTGAGACCTGATTGATACACTATTATCATTACAGCTTTTGTTATTGCCAGAATTATTCCCCCTAGTCTTAGGAACAGGACCTTGTCTTATGCACTGTAATATCCCTTGAACCAAGCATGGTGACGTGTGTAGAGATGGCAATGTACCTTTGTGCTGCTTCTTTCTCCTCGGTTCAGGGCAGGATTCAATTGCAAATCAATCTGGCTGAGTGAAGAAAGCATCTTCCTTCTCAGTCAATGTTCCAATTGGCTTTGATCAGTCAACAAGAGATGGCATTAAATATGAAATCTATTTGTCATTGCTGACCTAGATGGGGAAAAAAAAGTTTGTGGAAAGAATAAATTAATGCATGAATGTAGAACAACCTTTAGTTTAACTCTCTGCTCTCTTAAGGACAGAACATATATCCCTTAGCCTCCTGATGATTGCTGTGGGTGTTTTTTAGAAGTAAGAAGAAGAGTTAAGAGCCTGGAGAATCATGGAAAAAGTTACTTTCTTGTTTTTTCTTCAAGTACAGAAAAGTAGAGAAGAGTTAATGAGGTGGGAACTATATAAGTAAGTAAAATGGTATTTATAATAATGATGTGATTTATATAATATCTTGCAAAAGTTATTTTCAGTCCAATCTGCATTTATATCTCTTGATTTGTACGTGTCCCAAGTATATAAAGGCACCTCAGAATGAAGAAAAGAATTTGCCTTTGCCTTTTCTTAAAAACTAGAAACAGGATGTCTATAAGGTGATACTTTAGTTGATGGTTAATAAATGAGGCCTATTAATGTAATGGCTTCTAAAGTTGTTGTTTTTAATCATAGAATCCTTAAACCAGAAAAGTTCCCAAGGGGTCTGAGGCTCTACCCTCTACCTATACCTAAATGTTCTCAGACTAATGATCATCATTTCCTCCCCTCAGTGACTTGCTTCAAAGTAGTTAATTTTTGTTTTACTTTTATCTTTAAAAAAAAACAACACTTTTTTTCACTCTTTCCCTATAATTAACATATATGTTTTTAATTGGCTTATATTCCCTCTCTCAATTCGATTTTTCTTTTCCCTGGGTTTTAAAGGCTAGTTACCCAATCTTGAATTGAACTTTTCTCATCAAACCATCATCTGACCTACACCATTTTTATAGCTAGGCCTCAAATATCTGGGCAAAGGTAGTTAACTTTTATGCTGTTTTTATTACCTTTGTTACAAAAGAGTCTGAATTATTGATATTATATCGTTCTTCTTGAAGCATAACATTACCTCCTTTTGTGGTAAGATTACTTACTTGTGTATCAGCACTGGTAGAGTGACTATGTTTTGTGAAGTAACTATCTTGTAAAAATAAAATAAAATAAAAGTATCTTCGATTTTCATTTTTGGCAATATTGTAGTTACTAGTATCAGGCTTGCCTTCCCACACTAAACAACTAGGAAGCAAGACATATTTTTCAATTATTTCAGACACTTGCAGCACAGGACTGTAATCCATTATAGAAGACAAACAAAGTGAGCCCAAGAATCACACGGGTCCTCTATCTGTAGGCATTTCCTGGGCTATGGCTCAGGGAAAGGAAACCCAAGCAGAGCAGAGTGATCTTGCTAAGTTAAAAAAGCAGAGATTGGAGTTTGAACAGGCAGAGGCAGTTGAGATTTATAAGACAGAATACTAGAGAAGAGGGTATGAAGAGAAACAGCTCTAAAAGTCAACTGCATCTCCACTAAGTCCTTTTCTCTAAGCCTCTTTTTTCTACATATTTTAGTGGCTGCTCTAAGGTTTATAATATACATTCTTGATTTATTCTTAATATAGGACAAAAGTAATATATACAAAGTATAATTTATAATGTCCAGATAGGGATTATCCCGGGATATATGGTTGGTTTAATGTTTGAAAACCTGTTAATGCAATTCACCATTAACAGAATAAAAGGGGGGAAAGGCAAACTTATAAGAGCTTCTCAATAGAAGCAGAAAAAATACATTTTAATAAAATTCAATACCACTTCATGATAAAACCTTTTAGCAAACTGAGAATAGAAGAGAACTAACTCAATCTGACAAAAGCATCTACAAAAAAAAAAAAAAAAGAAAAAGAAAAAAAGGAGCAAGTATCATTCTTTTTCTTTTTTAAAGATTTTATTTATTTATTTCACAGAAAGAGACAGCGAGAGCAGGAACACAAGCAGGGGGAGTGGGAGAGGGAAAAGCAGGCCCTTCGCTGAGCAGGGAGCCCGATGCGGGACTCGATTCCAGAACCCTGGGATCATTACCTGAGCCAAAGGCAGACACTCAACAACTGAGCCACCCAGGCGACCTGGAGCAAGTACCATTCTTAGCGATGAAAAACAAAATGTCCCCTATATCAGTGAAGTGAATAAGACAAGGTTGCCTGCTATCACCACTTCTATTTAAGATTATACTGGAAGGTCTAGCCAATGCAATAAGACAATGAAAATAAATAAAAAGTCATAGAGATTGGAAAAAGAGAAGAAAAACATCTTTATTTACAAGTCTTATATATAGAAAATCCTAAAGTAGCTGGGAAAAATGCAACTAGAACTAGTAAGTCTTTTATCAAGGTCACAGTGTATAAGGTCAATATGAAGAATAACCATATTTCCATATACTAGCAACAAACAACTGAAAAAGGAATTTAAAATGTACAATTAAGAAATATCAAAGAACATGAAATATTTGTACATAAATTTAACAAGTTATGTGCAAGACTTGTACACTGAAAACTATGAAACATTGCTGAAAGAAATTAAAGACATGTAGAACTATACCATGGATCAAATAAAACTTGTCTTCAAATTGATCTTTACATCTAATGTAATCTCATTAAAAATCCCAACAGGATTTTATGTAGAATTGACAAATTAATTGTTAAATTTATATCGGGTGCCTCGGTGGCTCAGTTGGTTAAGTGTCTGCCTTTGGCTCAGGTCAAGATCCCAGGGTCCTGGGATCGAGCCCCATATAGGGCTTCCTGCTCAGCGGGGAGCCTGCTTCTCCCTCTCCCTCTGCCTCCTGCTCCCCCTGCTTGTGCTCTCTCTCTCTTTCTCTCCATCAAATAAATAAAATCTTTAAAAAATGTTTAAATTTATATTGAGATGCAAAGCTCTAGAATAGTCAAAACAATTTTGAAAAAGAGGAGAAAATTGGGGTGCCTGGGTGACTCAGTCATTAAGCGTCTGCCTTTGGCTCAGGTGGTGGTCCCAGGGTCCTGGGATCAAGTCCCACATCGAGCTTCCTGCTCAGTGGGAAGCCTGCTTCTCCCTCTCCCACTTCCCTGGCTTGTGTTCCCTCTCTCGCTGTTTCTCTCACTGTCGAATAAATAAATAAAATATTTTTTTAAAAAAGGAGAAAATTGGAGGACTTAAACTACTTGATTTCAAGACTTATTTTAAAGCTACAGTGATCAAGACACAGTGGTATTATTGTAAGAATGAATATACATACAGCTCAATAAAACAGAATGGAGAGTACATATATAGACCCACACATGATTTCCAACAAAGATCTCTAAGTAATTCAATGGGAAAAAGAAAGTCTTTTCAATCAATGATTGAACACTGAAAACTAGATATTTATAAAGGAAACAAACTCTGACCCCTTCCTCACATCTTTACCCTTTAACTCTAAATGGATTATATTTTTATATTTTTTAAAGATTTTATTTATTTATTTGAGAGAGAGAGAGAGAGCACAAGAGAGCCAGGGGAGGGGCAGAGGGACAAGCAGGCTCCCTGTTGAGTGGGAAGCCCATCATGGGGCTGGATCCCAGAACACTGAGATCATGACCTGAGCCACACAGGTGCCCCTAAATGGATTATATTTTTAAACATAAAAGCTAAACAAAAACTCATAAACTCTGGAAGAAAATATAGGCAACATTTTTTTGTTATCTTGGAGTTGGCAAAGTTTCCTTAAATAGGACAAAAAGCACTAAACATAAAAGAAAAAAATGATAAATTTGTCTTTATAAATATTAAAATCCTTTGCTTTTTGTAAAATAGCATTGTCAAAATAGAAGGGCAAACCATAGACTGGTAGCCAATATTCATAATACATATATATCCAACAAAGGAGTTGTACCGCAATATATAGAGGTGCGCCTGCCTGGCTCAGTCAGAAGAGCATGTGACTCTTGATCTCAGAGTTGTGAGTTCAAGCCCCATGTTGGGTGTAGAGATGACTAAAAAATAAAATAAACTTTCAAAACACCAAGCAAACAAACAAAACAAAATCAGAAAGATAATGCAAGTATACAGGATTATAAGGGTTATCAAATATCTTATGGGGCGCCTGGGTGGCTCAGATGGTTAAGCGTCTGCCTTTGGCTCAGGTCATGATCTCCAGGTCCTAGGATCGAGTCCCATGTCCGGCTCCCAGCTCAGCAGGGAGTCTGCTTCTCCCTCTCCCTCTGTCTCTGCCTCTCCCCCTGCTTGTATTCTCTCTCTGTCTCTCTCTGTCTCTCTCTCTCTCTCAAAAAAAAATAAATCTTTAAAAAAATTTATGCAATAAATAATGAGCAAATGATTTGAACTGACATTATGCAAAAGAAAATATACAAGTGGACAGTAAGAAATGAAAAAGAACTCTATTTTATTAGTCATATGAGAAATATACATTAAAAGTACAATGTGATGCCACTATAACTCATTAAAGTGTCTAATATTGAAAAGACTGACACATTGTTGGCAAAGATGTGAAAGCATCTAAAAGTCTCCTACAGTCCTGGTGGGAATGAAGTAAAATGGTGCTGTTGATGGAGGATAGTTGGAAGAAAGGCAGGCAGGCACAAGGGGTCTTCAGGCCTAAGAAGAAACCACCCTTAAAAGGATTTCACACCACCCCGGGGAGAGCCCTGTGTCCTTTCCCACGTGATAGATGACAAAAACCTGATTGGATGACAGGCTCCTGGAAGGTTAATCAAATTAAAACAGCCCGCCAACAGGTCCATAAAAACCCCAAGACTTAGAAACTCTGGTGGCAACCCTCTCAGGTCCCCTCCCTCCCCAGGAGCTTTGTACTATCACTCAGTAAACTTTGTATTATTGCTTAATAAACTTTGCTTTGCTGCCCACCCCTCTGTCTGGTCTATTTCCTCATTCTTTGAAGCAGTGTGACCAAGAACTGCGGGCACCAAAGGAGAAGAAATCCTGTAACACAGTCATTTTGGAAAACAGGTGGGCAGTGTCTATGCATTTACTATACGACCCAGAAATTCTACTTTTCAGTATTTACCTGAGAAAAATAAAAACATATGTTCATATGAAGACTTATAAACATATGTTTATAGTAGCTTTAAAAAAAAATACAATAACCACCACTGGAACAACACAAATGTCCATCAACAGATGAAAGGATAAACAAATTGTGATATGGCCATACAATGGCATACTACACAACAATATGAAGGAATAAATTACTGGCACATACAAAAATCTGGCCAAATTTCATAAGTGGTATACTAAGAAAAAGAATCCAGGCACAAAACAGTATACAATATATGACTGCATTTGTATGAGATTTTGGAAAAGTCAAAAGTAATGTATAGAGATAGAAAAGAAATCAGTGGTTGCCTAGGGCCAGGGTAGGGTGTGGGACACAAATAAGTTTTAGGGGATGATGGAAATGTTTTGTCTTGATTGTATTGGTTGTTAAATGGATGTATTAAATGGGAGTATTTGTTAATATGCATTAAATAATGCACTTAAGTGGGTTTATTTTATTGTACGTAAATTTTATCTCACTAAAATTGACTCAACAAAAAGGAAATATTCTAATCCTGTTATCCTCCCAAACTCATTCTTTTTCTGCTTTAATTTCTATATGAAATCAACTATTTCATATACAGCTAATATACCTGTTTGAGGTATGAAAAGTCATATCCATTATACATACGTTACACATGGGGTATACATTATATATGGGCATTTCTTTGGGGGGAAAACTTCAAATCATTATTTTCTGTACTGCTCCATTTTCTTATAATTTTTTAAAAGGAAAATACCATATTGATGTTGCCACATACAACTAAATACCTTTTACCAAAATTAATAAGACATTGTAGGTCTTTTCCCCTCCTTAAAGGTATGAACGTGGGTGCCTGGGTGGCTCAGTTAGTTAAGTGTCACACTCTTGGTTTCAGCTCAGGACATGATATTAGGGTTGTGAGATCGAGCTCTGTGTCAGTGCAGCCTGGAGCCTGCTTAAGATTCTCTGTCTCCCTCTCCCTCTACCCCTCCCCCCGTCTAAAAAAAAAGGTATGTGCCTCCAGTTATATTTTTATCACATGAATTTCCCCTTTTGACCATATCTGATCAGCTTGACTTAGGTCTTTTTAATCAGTTAATAGCCTAAAGGACAGAATCCAGAGTAGAACAATGATTGCTGAAGCGCCCTACTCCCATAGATTGGAGGAGTTCCCTTAAAGGAGATACAGACCTTTAAGAGGTGGATTTTCTAAAATTTCATACATATCAAGAAAGGAGGACACAAAATTTCTGCTGTTTCATCCCTTGATTGCCCAGGGCACATACACAATTCTAAAGATGCTTCCCTAGATAATCGTACTTTCCAACAAGAAGTAACCCCAGGTAATATCAAGAGCAACATACATACAGGACATGTAAATATGCCACCACCTTCAAAAACCATTATCTCCCTGAGAAATGCATTTTTCCTGTACTTTTGTTGTCATTCCATCACTTTTCTCTTCAACTAGTGAATAAAAAAATTATATCAACCCACTTTATATACAATAGTATGGAGAAAAGGAAAAAAAAGATACAAAGAACAATAACAACTCCTAATGAAAAGAGGAACGAGAAAAGGGAAAGTGGGTGGAAAAATTAAATCTTTGGGCACTACTAACAAGACACAGAAGTGGAAACTATGGTTCTTGATGCTCCTGGTGCAACTAATGAGCTCCCTTCTCTCTTACCCACTCTATCACCCTCTTCCCTTTAGTCAAAACCTTATCTTGCCTAGTTTCTTTCCTTGGAATAGTTCTGAGCACCGAGAGACCCTGTTTGTAGTTTTTTTTTTTTATCCCTGGGCATGATTGACGGGGCTCCATGGCTCAGGGGTTAGAGCACTGGTCTCGTGTCCCTGGGCATGATTGTAAAATCCTGATAAAATCCCTCAATTCCATCAACATTGTATATAGTAGAAGCATTTTTTTTAAAGATTTATTTATTTATTTTAGAGATAGAGGGGGGAAGGGGCAGAGGGAGAGAGAGAGAGAGAAATCTCAAGCAGACTCCTCACTGAAGTCATCATCTCAGGGTTATGAGATTGATCCCTGAGATCATGACCTGAGCCGAAAGCAAGAGTCCGGTGCTTAACTGAACGACCCACCAAGGCGTCCCTATAGGAACATTTTTCTTAAGAGCCAGCATCAATAATTGCAGCCAACAGTATATATCCCCATTAAAAAAATTTAATTAATTCGTGACATTGCACACATTAGTACTACAAAAGGATGACAAAATTACAAATGCTTATCATAAAAAAATTCGGACAGTATAGAATTGTGTCAAAACAATCCTTACAGAGAGAAATGAAAAACAAATAATAAGAATGCAGCAAAACTTTCTTCAGTCCCATCCCCCATCTTCCTCCTACAAGTAGATGGTAGCTACTATCAACAGTGTAATGTAATTTCTTGTAGGCCTTTCTTGATGCATATACAAGTATATATATATAAAGAAATGTATATTATTTATGGCCCTTGGTATACGGTAACATATCAAAGGCTCAGGACTGGTTGCTACTGCTGCCTATGATTTACAAGCACTAAAATGGCTAAAGAGTAAATAATGGGAGGTAAACGTGCAGAAGCAAAGCACTTGGTTAATTTGGTTAATCAGCTCTATCATAAGTGGCCTGGCCCAGGCTACAGAGCCTGCTAGAAGCTCCTTGCAGGGAGGAAAGAGGGAGCTAGTGATAGGGGAAATAAACTGATCATCATGACCCACTGAGTGTGAGTGATGCTGTCATCTGTGTCTGAAGGGTCGGACAGGAGAGAGTGGGATGAGAGCAGTTGTAGGCCCTTCAGGACAACAGCCATTCTTGGTTTTCATTTGAGTTTATGAAGACTCATCAAGCATGATGCAAGAGACATTGAAAACATTAAAGTGACGTGGAGTAAGGGTCTCTGTCCTTTTGGCTCCGCTTCAGAGTCTCATACTTGTTGGCCCGTCTCTGCATTGGTTCACTCTGCCCAGTGGCTAGGTGACCCCAGAAAAGGCAGGTCCTAGCAAAGTAACAGCAGTAAAATGGAATCTAGAGATGTTGCACCACAGAGGTTTTGATTTAAATTCTTAACGATTTTTTAAATAAAATTTTATTTTTAGAATAGATTTCTAAATGTGGATTTACAGAAAGCTTTTGAAAATAAGAATTTTCCTGTATCCCACACCACTTTCTTATTAACATCTTACATTACAATGGTGCATTTGTCATGATTAATGAACCAACACTGATACATTATAATTACCTAAAGCCCATACATTCATCACATTTCCCTAGTTTTTACCTAAAATCCTTTTTGTGTTCCAGGATCCCATTCAGGATATCACATTACAGTTAGTCATCGTGTTTCCTTAGGCTCCTCTCGGTTATGACAGTTTCTCAGAAATTCTTGGTTTTTGATGACCCTAACAGTCATAAGGAATAATTGGTCAGGTATTTCGTAGAATGTCCTTCAGGTGGGATTGTCTGATTTTTTTTTTCTTATTACCCTAGGGTTGTGAGTTAAGGGGAGGAAGACCACAGGGGTTAAGTTACCATTTTCACCATACTTAACCACTGTTGATGTTAACCCTGATGACCTGGCTGGGGTGGTAATTTTATAGTGGTTTCTCCACTATAAAGTTACTCTTGCCTCCCTTTCCATGGTGTGCTCTTTGTTGGGAAGTCACTCTTCACAGACCACCCTTCAAGAGTGGGACTTGTAATTCATATCCTCATAAGCAGATATATACATACATTATTTGGAGTTCTCTTGGGAGCATTGTCTCTTCTCCTATTAGTTATAATCCAATACTGCTTTATTTATTTCATCGCTCTAAAACTGTTACAGTTTTGGCCATTAAGAACTCTTTTAACTAGCTCCTATATCTCTTTGACATTGCACCATCACTGTGTTTTTTGAGCACTTCCTTTCCCCTGGCATTACAAGATGCTCCAGGCCCATCTTGTATGTTTCCTTCCTCAGGCCTGGAATAAGCCATTTCTCCAAGGAGCCCTGGTTCTTTTTATTGGAGAGTGGTGTTAGAAATGGACTCTGGGTGCTAGATATGTGTATTGCTACTGGGGAATCCTAGTTTCTAGGCCCTATCAGGTGACAGAGCAAAGAAATATATGTATGTATACTATCCCATGTATATACACATAGCTATAAATATTTCTCTCTCTCTCTCTTCCCCTCTCTCAAGCTAAGTGTGAATTCATATTGATGTCTCCAACTCTAATGGATTTCCACATGGATCATTCTCGCCTTCTCCCCTTGTTCATCTGTAAAATCCCACTCCAACAGTGGGAAACTTGGCTCCCGCCATCCGCCATCCATTGACTTAATTGTTCAGTTCCAGTATACATAGACATTGTTGCATACTTCCATGGGCAACAACTTATCAACCAGCATACAGTGCTTTTGTGCAGTTCCATCTGCCTTACAGATTCCACTAATTTTCAGAGTTACTTAGGTCAGCATCTTTTCCCCACTCCCCCTTCAGTAAAATTGTTTCATACTCTTGTAAAACAGAGTCTTTTGTTATCAAATCCCGGGATGTCCCAACCACCTAAATGATGCTTTTTGAAATTCTCATACGTTAAGATTCACTCTTCCTGCTGTAAAGTTCTGTTGGTTTTGATAAATGTGTCACATATCCACTATTACAGTATCATACAGAATGGTTTCACCAAGCAAAAACCCCCTGTGATTCTCCTATTCAACTCTCCCCCACCAACAACACCAACCCTGCCATCCACTGATCTGTTTATCTTCTCTGTAGTTCTACCTTTTCCAGAATATCTATAAATGTAATCACACAGTATATTGTTTTTCAGACTGCCCTCTTTCACTTAGAACATGCTTTCAAGCTTCCTCCACATCTCTGCATGATTTCCTTTTTCTCATTCCTTTTTATCACTGAAAAGTAGTATTCTTTTGTATGGATATACCACAGTTTGTTTATCAATTGACCTATTGGAGAACATTTAAATTACTTCTAGTTTGGGACAATTATGAATAAAGCTTCTATAAACATTTCCATGCAGATGTTTGTGTGGCCATGTTTTTAAATCCATCGGGTAAATATCTAGGAGCATGAATGCTATACTGCATAGTAATAGTACATTTAGCTTTGAAGAAACAGCCAAACCGTCTTCCAAAGTGGCTATACATTTTTTATTCCTATTGGCAATGGATGAGAATTTTTGTTGCTATGCATCCTTGTCAGTGATTTGTGCATTTATTTATTTATTTTGGATTTTTGCCATTTTGCCATAGGAATGTACTGGTATTGCTCTGTTGTTTTAATTTAATTTTCTCTAATGACGAATGATGTTTGACTTTTTCTTTTTTAAGATTTTATTTATTTGAAAGAGCAAGCATGTGCACACACGATTAGCAAGGAGGGACAGAGGGAGAAGAAGAAGCAGACCCCCGCTGAGCAGGGAGCCAATGCAGGGCTGGATCCCAGGACTCTGGGATGATGACCTGAGCCAAAGGCAGAAGTTTAACCAATTTAGCCACCCAGGCAACCCCCATATCTTTTTATATGCTCATTGGCCATCTGTATATCATTTGAGGTGAGGTTCTATTCAGATTTTTTTGCCCATTTTTTAATTGGTTGTTTTCTTATTGTTTAATTTTAAGAGGTTTGTGGTATATTTTGGATAGACATCCTTTATCAGATATATGTTTTGCAAATATTTTTCTCCAAGTCTGTGGCTTTTTTTTCATTCTATCAACAATGTCTTTTATAGAGCAGAATTTTTTAATTCTAATAAAATCCAAAATTGTTAAACATCCAATTTTAATAAAGTACAAAGTAAAGTTTTTCTTTTATGAATTATGCCTTTGGTACTGTATATAAAAACTTATCACCAAACCCAAGGTCATGTACATTTTCTCCTGTGTTTTCTTTTAGAAGTTGTAGTTTTATATTTTACATTTAGCCTTATTAAAGTTTTAACTTTCTTATGAAATAAATTTTTAGGCAGCTGGGCTTGTGGGAAATGGTAGTTTATTTGACAGAAAGCATACTTTTCTTTCTATGCCTGTTTTTCCCCCTCAAAAAAATGGAGTAGAGCAGAAAAGACATGATTAGCCCATACGAAGACTGATGAGTTCAGAAAGAAGCTATTTCTGTTATGACTTTACAAATGGTACTACAATAATTTCTCATTACTTCTTGCATTTCTCATATACTAATTAAGCTTGATTAAAAACACAAGATAAAGTGTTATACACAAATCCCAAACTTTTCACCGATGCCAGGAATGACAGAAGAACAGTGAGAAATCTCCACTCCAGCTCTAGGGTTGGAATTAAAACAAAGATTTTTTTTTTTGGAAGAAGGAACACAAGAGGCAGAGACAGATTTCATTTAATGAAATCATTCTGACCCTCAACATCAATCTAACCTGCCCTCGGATTAGGACATTCCTCTCATAGTGACATCAGTTGTATGTAGAGCATTTATTTTACCTTTTCCTCCTTAGCAAAAAACAAAAAACAAAAGCAAAGAAAGCAAAAAGAAAAAAAACCCCACAAAACGCACACAAAAAACAAAACACATTTAGATCTATGACTTTTCTTCTGAATACTGCTTTGGCACATCCCATAAATTTTGTTGTGTACTATTATTGTTGTTAATTTCTAAATTTTCTGCAGCATTAATTTTCTCCTTAACTAATAATGACCTTTCTTTCTTTTTTTTATGTAATGACTTTCCTTTCTAATCAGAATGTGTACTATATACTTTCGACATTTTTTTATTGCTGCATAATTCTTTATTTACTTTTGGTAGATGTTCTATTAGTATTGGAAATAAAGGTACATTCTATGCTTGTGTGCTATAAAGTCAGATTTACATTTTTTGTCAGCCATCAAAAAGAGAAAGAGTTATTATTAAAGCTTCCCATTAGTATTGCGCTTCCGTCCATTTTTTCTAATTTATAGCAGATTTCACTTTTGTATTTTGATGTTATGTGATGCATAAAATTTCATGACAGTTTTATATTCATTGTGAAATACGCTTTCTGACAGGATATCTCCATTTCATTTAATATTTCTGCTTTAGTTTCTATCATATTTGTTATTGGTATTGTGATTGTTCTTTATTGTATTTGCCTGATACACTTGCCTACTTTCTCATCATTTAGTGTAGTTTTATTTAGCAACTTGGTATCAGATGGGGCTTTAGAAAATGTCACATAGATGGATTTCTCTTTTCTTCTCATACAATCTAAAGATAATATTTTTAAATGCAGATTTTCCCAATTGCATTCATAGGCTTAATAAAAGTATTTAATTATATATCGCCATTTTATCTTGTGATTTCTCCTCCCCTCTTTTATGTTTTCTTTCCTCCCCTCTTCTTCCTCTTCTTTCTCCTCCGCCTTCTGCCCCTCCCCCATCCCCTTCCTTCTTTTTTTTGTTTACTGCCTTTTACTATATGACTATATTTTCTTCTAATATTTTGGAAGAGATCTATGCTGTTTTTTAAGCCACCAATAGTTACTTTAGTTTCAAAATCTCTTTGAGTCCAAGAATGGTAAATGTGTGATGTCCTTCTCTTCCCTTCCAGTGAAGATAGTACAAATGGATGAGAGCACTTTCCCACTGAGCCTGGGTATGACCTCAACAAAGCCCTCAGGCAGTCATTACCAATTAACAAAAGTTGGAACAGTAAGCTGAAATCTTTTTGCCATCCTTGCTTTTTCCTATTTAATGAAATTAAGCCAGTAGCTCCCAAACGTTGCTGCACATTGGAAGTAGCTGAGGAGCTTTTAGTTGGACTCCAAACCAATTAAATGAAAGTGCCTGAGGGTGGAAGTCAGGCATCACTGTTTCATGAAGATCCCTAGCTGATTCCAACGAACAGCAAACTTTGACAACTACTGAGTTCGGGTGTAATTTTATGTCCCACCCCTCTTTTCTTCCCATTTCTCTGTTATTATCAATGTAATTAAAGCTCTCTCCCTCTTTCTCTTTCTCTCTTCTTCCTTTTCTCTGTCCCTTCCCTTCTTCCTTCAAACCGTTACATATCTTCTAACTTGAAAACATTTTGAAATTGACATCCAATTTTATAACCACACTTATAAGAATCAATTCAAATATCTCTCAGTTCTAAATGGTTCAATGTTTGCGACCAGTCGTTTTATACAATTACCTTCATATTTTGAGAATTTTAAAGTTTGTTTTCTCCCTCAAGTAGTACAAATACATCTTTAAATAATTTTTTCAAATAATTTTTATGAATGATACATGTATTGCATATTTGAGAGTATTTTCACGCACAAAATTTGGCTGGGGACAAAATTCTTAGATGACATAGTTTCTCTTAACTGTAGACATTAATCTATCGTCTTCTGATATTTTATTTTATTTTTTTAAAGATTTTATTTATTTATTTGCCAGAGAGAGAAAGAGAGCACAAGCAGGGGGAGCAGCAGAGGGAGAGAGAGAAGCAGGCTCCCCGCTCAGCAAGGAGCCCAGTGCGGGACTCGATCCCAGGACCCTGGGATCATGACCTGAGCTGAAGGCAGAGGCTTAACAGACTGAGCCGCCCAGGCGTCCTGTCTTATTTTTATTCCTTTGTAATTAACATTTTTTTTCTTTTTCTTTCTTTCCTTCTTTTTTTTCTTTCTTTCCTTTTTTCTTTCTTCCTTCCTTCCTTTCCTTCCTTCTTTCTCTCTCTCTTTTACTTGTTGCCTAAGGCCTTGCAAATTTTTCCCTTTGTTCTTTCAATCCCAAAGTTGGCTAGAAGGTGCAATTCACTTGCTTAGACGCAGTTAGTGCTTTCAACCTGTATGTACAAATATCTTTTCAGCTCAGAAAAGCCTTTGTGTCACAGCTTTGTTTATATTTTTCTCTTCTACTTAAACTGATTTCCCCTTTAAAAACACTGATGCTCTGAGTTTGCTTTCCATTATGTGCCTTCTATAACTATTTTTTATTTGTCTTTTTAATCTCTCTGATTTTGCTCTGGAAGCCAGGAGAACTTTTCAAGTTCATCTTCCATGAAACAGATTTAATCTTTTTTTTTTTAATTTTATTTATTTATTCATGAGAGACAGAGAGAGGGGGAGAGAGAGAGAGAAAGAGAGGCAGAGGGAGAAGCAGGCTCCCAAGGAGCAGGGAGCCCGATGCGGGACTCAATCCCAGGACTCTGGGATCATGACCTGAGCCGAAGGCAGACGCTTAACCATCTGAGCCACCCAGGCACCCCCATGAAACAGATTTAAAGTTTCATAATATGATTGAGATTTCTACTACTAGTCATGTGAATTCCATTTTTACAATTGCATTTATCCAGAGGATTTTTTACATTCTCTGTTCCTGTGTTCGATTTTTAGAGTATCCTGTTCTTGTTTTATGCATGCAACTTATTTTATCTTTTGGGTGAGGTTAGTTACATTTTAATTTTTAATGGTCTTTTCTTCCTGCACAGTGTCTTTTTCTTTCAGTTTCCTTTTCTCTTGTTTTCTCCTTTGCCTTTTAAACTGGTGCTTTTGGGGGGGGGGTTTATGGAAAACTTTGATTATTTGCTCATATTTAAGAGTGGGGGTTCTAATGGGCTGATGGGGAGCTCTCCAAGTGCCTTGGTGCTGTTTGTCCTCTGTGAATCACTGAAAAGTTCTACTGTTCCCATTGTCAGGGTTGGGATGGATTTTGGTACCATGGAATGGTTATATCCCCTAGAGAAGACTCATCCATCTCTTTCCTGGAAAATAAAGGCTTGCATTCTGGGAGCCAATGGAAGAGCTAGGACTAAACTCTAGCATCCAGAATGCAAACATATATTTAACCCTATTGCTTTTGGTTCAGAACCTGGGGTTCTCCATTTGTGTCCCCCAGCCTAGAGATTCTCATCTAGGCTCATCACATAAACTGCAGGCTCCTACTGGGGAGAAGAGATAGCACTCAGTGACAGCATGTCGGGGGAGGGCAGTAGATCTAGTTGTTTCTTAACTTTCCAAGACCTCCTAATTTTTCTGTCTTTCCCCCTTTTTAACCCGTCTTCTAGAAATGCTGGTGCTGTTAATTCCTGAGTCTCCTGCGTCAGTCTTTGGTTGGTTGGGTTGATTTTCAGATTTTCCTACCTACAGTTTAGAATTTGGCTTTCTCAAATCTGTTAAGTCAGTTTCTACGTCTCTCTGTTTTCCAGTGTCAAAATTTTACTGTTATTTTCCTTACCCATGTGGAGATACATGTATGTATATGTACATATTGTATAATAGTTTTATAAGGGCTTTGGGAGGGAGAAAAATGGGATGTTAGTTAGAAGTTCCAACTTTACCTGGAAGTCTCATTACCTTTTTGGATCTTTTGGGATCCCTACCAATTCTGGTGATCTGATTTTTTTTTTTTTTGTAATCTGTTGATCTGTATTTTAATCTCACCGTTAATCTCAGCTTTCTGTCTCCTTAAACTCCTGAATTATAGTGTCTTTTCTTGCATTTTTTTCAAGGATTCCCAGTGGTTTCCTGGTTTTATCTTCTGAATCTTACAGTAGATCATTTTCAGAGATAAACTCCTTCTTTGAGTCAAATGTTTCCATTTCTTTACACTGTAGTATTTTTTTTTTTATGAGTCTCACTTATGTTTTTAGTATTTTCACTCCTTCTAGAACAAGGGTAAATACATCCAGACTTGGTATTTGTCAACAGACAGGGACTTTCCCACCATGCTGTTCTTTGGATCCCATTGGCCACAATTGGGTCAGATGCCCAAGGGAGTCTGAGAGAGCAAATTAATATCTAGCATTTTCAGCCCTGGTGTGTGTACATATGACAGTAGAAGGGGGTATGTGACAGAAGAAGGTGACAGGGAATGACAAGTCATAAGCAACAAATTGTCCTTGCTCCCAGTGAGTGACAATCATGATTGTATTTTCTGTAAGTAAGCTATGGATACTGACTAGCATAAATGAAAGTCCTCTTTATGTGAGAAAGAAGTGTGTAGTTTCCATACCTGGTAGAGCCCTTCTTTTCTGGAGCAAGATCAATATAAGCATTGTCAATCATACAATAAGCCAATTTTGCTTCTGCTTATGTGCTGGCTTCCAGAAAGCTCCAAGATGAATTTATGTCCTACCACTGGTAAGCATTATTTCTCATGGTATATATTCTCTGAACTCACTTCACTTCCAGCTTCATTTGAACTTGCTCCACCCTTAATTTTTCCCCAACCCCTTATCAGGTAATCCTATTTTATTTCATTTTAACCTATTGCATGTATTTTTGCAAGTACTCTTCTATCTTAAATCCTTTTGGAATGAAGCCAAATCTAAAATAACAATTAATTACCTACTGTTTTTATAGCCTGATATTAAATTATACTTGAGAATTGGGACTATGTTGTACTGATCTTTATATCTCCTGTGTTTCCTCATATACAGCAGCACCCAATCATTGTTTGTGGAATTGGATTGATGCATCCCTAGGGCCATCTGAGTCTGCCAGTTCTCTAAATATGGCCTGCCTTTTATTTTCTAAGAGATCTTAGGGTTACAGGTATCAACTAGTTGATGTGTTCATGGACAGATAACTAGAAACAAGGCATCCCCACCCATGTAGTTCAAAATGTGAATTCCTGAACTAGCTTGACATTGTTATATCAGACAAATGCTTAAAGGTATTGATCTGATTTGACTAAATAGCCCCTCAGCCAAGCCAGCACACAGATGCCAGAGTCACACTGGGCCACAACAGCTGGAGACAGGCATAGGAAACTAGAAATTATTCAGTTGCAGCCCCTCCAAACCATGTTTGACATGCTATTTATCTTCTCCCACTGAAACTCTCTCCTTCCAAATAAATGGGGGTGGGTGATTGCTTGGGGGTTGTTTACTTCTACTGAACAAACAAGTCTGAATTAGGCATTAGAAGCAGTGAGTCTAAAATGATGAACGCGCTTACCCTGGCATTACTTAGAAAATGGGAAAAATAAATTAGATTACTACTTGGAAAAACTCATTGGTTTGGAGAGCAGCAGGGACTTAATTGCAGGTCTAAAGCGGCACAGCCTCAGTTCTCTTCAACGAAGCGAAGACCTTGCTCGGAGCAACAGGCAGAAACAGGATCCCTTGGAGGGCTCTGTGATTTGTGGCAAGCCAGCAGAAACGCAAAGAGCAGGATAGAACCCGAGATCTTCCCTCTTAAGGACACAGTGATGCTCCATTTCCATGGGCCCGTGGTTATTACCTGGCATCTTGTATAACACATTTTACTGGCTTGGAGAGCCTTGGGGCACATCTTTTTGTCCCATAGGGTACGTGAGGAGTGGCATGGTGAGAGAGCTTGAGAAGTGAGTGAAAGGATTTTTATTTCTTCGGCAGAATAAACAGCATGCTTTACTCAATCAACAGCTGTCCTTGATGTGGCATATTCTTTTGGAATAACACACAACAACATAATGCAGTTTGCTGGAAATTCTAATTAAAATGAGGTACTTGTCTCCTGCCTCAGCCAAATGAAATTATGGAACAAGACTTGCAAGCAGCAAGGACTCATTTCAACAGTGCAACTAGCCTGAAAAATAGGAGTCCCTAACCAATAAAGTCAGCTTTCAGAATCATGGGACGTGAGGAGACTAGTGGTCCCAGCTAGAAGCATGTCTGTGTGTGAGTGTGCCTGTGCATGATCGTGTACACAGAATAGAAAACTAAGGGCTCTAAAATTCACATAGCAGTAATAGAACATGTGAACATGTGTTAATATTGACATGCAATATAATACACTAGAAGCTTCCCATAATGCCAGCCTCCAGTTATATGGCATAGACTAACCTTTTATTCTTTTTTTTTAAAGATTTTATTTATTTATTTGAGAGAGAGAGAGAATGAGAGATAGAGAGCACGAGAGGGAAGAGGGTTAGAGGGAGAAGCAGGCTCCCTGCTGATCAGGGAGCCCGATGCGGGACTTGATCCCGGGACTCCAGGATCATGACCTGAGCCGAAGGCGGTCGCTTAACCCACTGAGCCACCCAGGTGCCCTAGACTAACCTTTTAGATAAAACCATCTTACAATGAGGTCCATTTGTTACTTCAGAAATGACTGCTCTGGCTGAGGCCCAAGGTCCACTAGTTGCCTGTTGCCTCATCAATAAAATCCCAACATATTAATAAGGAATGGCATTCCATGTCTCCAGAGAGTTTTCTGCGGACCTAGGTGTATTTTTAAACCAGACTGTGTAAGAAGCTAAAAGGGAGAGTGCAGGAATCCATTGTTACTCACACCAGAATAAATTTTTTATGGACGTGGTACAAATATCTTACAATTTAGTTTACCAAAAATAATATGAACTGATATTACATTGATGAGTACTTTCTAAACACCAAACATTGTATATTATCTATTGCTTCTCTAAAGAATCCTCTGACATCCAGTTATTATTCCCACTTAAAAACGATGAAGCACATTCAGAAGGGGTAAGTAACCTGCTTAAGGTCACCCAGGTAATAAGTGGTGGACCCAGGATTTGAATCCAGGCAGCCTGTTCCAGACCCCAGGTTCTTAGATGCAGATACCAATAACCGACATTTGTATAATACTTACTTTGTAGGGGGTACTAGTGCTTTACATTTTTGAGACACATTTAATCTTCACATTGACTTTATGAGGTGAATATTGAAACTAACCCCATTTTATTGGTGAGATGAAGGAAGTGTACAGATGCAGCATGTCAAGGTCACCCACCCTGCAAATGGCAAGGCAGAGGGGGCCAGAGACTGCTTTCACTGTGATGCCCTTCTCTTCTTTCCACTGTGCCATTCCAAGCACCGAGTAAAGCTTCAAAACGCCTCTGGCCAAAGGTCTGCCGCAGCTGTACCATCTTGTTGGTTTTGAATTATACCTTTCTTTTTAAAACCATAAAAAACCATTTTTTAAATAAAAGGGTTTCCCAGAGGCATCCCTTTATATTTGCCTCTGCTTTTCTTTTGTGGATGGCAGCTGGGAGCTAAGAGGAACAAGTAGGTGAGGGAAGGCTAAGAGCAATGGGGATATTACTGGACATGGAGATTTGGAAACCATTCCTCGTTTATAGACCCCAAGTGATTCCTGGGCAATAAATGAGGGATCCTGCCTTGGCTATGATTTAGGCTGATGTGGCAGATATTTCCTTCTAAATCTGAGTGATCGGGTACATAGACAGGTTTACTACAAGAGCTAAAAGCTAGGACTCTAATGAGGTCAATTAATTTAAAAATAACTGTTCTCTTAGCAGCCCCCCCCCCATATGCAGGACAACCGGTAACAGCATTCACACCGTAATACAAAGCCAAGAAGCTGAGGAAGACACAACCTTAGAAATGAACTTGGCCAACTGTTGAATCACAGATCTGTACTTCTGAAACAAATAATGCAATAGATGTTAAGAAAAAAAAAAGAAGAAGATAGCAGGAGGGGAAGGAAGAAAGGGGGGAAATCGGAGGGGGAGACGAACCATGAGAGACGATGGACTCTGAAAAACAAACTGAGGGTTCTAGAGGGGAGGGGGGTGGGGGGTGGGTTAGCCTGGTGATGGGTATTAAGGAGGGCACATACTGAATGGAGCACTGGGTGTTATACGCAAACAACGAATCATGGAACACGACATCAAAAACTAATGATGTGATATATGGTGATTAACATAACAATAAAAAATTTAAAAAAAATGAATTTGGCACAGAGGCAGTGGGAGGTGATACAGAGAAAGACAACTTCCTTAGTGAAGCAGGAGTGATAAATGAGGTTGGACATATACGTCAGTGTGTGTTCAGGGAATGCCAGTTTATCTTAATATTAACTTGGGAACATGTAATTAACACTGCATAACTCCTTGCATAACCCCCCCCCACATCATATACAATATCCAGAAGTAAACTAGTGGTGTTGTCTGTACTGAATTTACTTCTTTGGACTGAAGGGCACATGCAGATCAAAGATCAAGGAAGCAAATACAATGAGCGGCTTTTCGTGGTTTTAATAAGAAGGAGATAGAAACACTGATGAAATTCAAAGCCAACAAAATGTGGCTTCTATGTATAGATTCATCTGAATTCTTTTTAAGATTTTATTTATTTATTTGAGAGAGAGAGAGAGAGCAGGAGGAAAAAGGAGGGAAAATCTGAAGATGCAGACTCGGGTGAGCACAGAGCCCCACGCGGGGCTTCATCCCACCACCACGAGATCACGGCTGAGCAGAAACCAAGAGTCGGGCGCTTAACTGACTGAGCCACCCAGGCACCCCAGAATTTTTTTAAATTTTTTATTGTTATGTTAATCACCATACATTACATCATTAGTTTTGGATGTAGTGTTCCATGATTCATTGTTTGTGTATAACACCCAGTGCTCCATGCAGAACGTGCCCTCTTTAATATCCATCACCAGGCTAACCCATCCCCCACCCCCTCCCCTCTAGAACCCTCAGTTTGTTTCTCAGAGTCCATAGTCTCTCGTGGTTCGTCTCCCCCTCCGATTTCCCCCCCTTCATTCTTCCCCTCCTGCTATCTTCTTCTTCTTTTTTTTTTTTTTAACATATATTGTATTATTTGTTTCAGAGGTACAGATCTATGATTCAACAGTCTTGCACAATTCACAGCGCTCACCATAGCACATACCTTCCCCAATGTCTATCACCCAGCCACCCCATCCCTCCCACCACCCAAGAATTTTTTTTTTTTTAATCTCAGGGTATCTCTTCTGTTTCTGGAAACTGCTGGTTACTGTACTTCTCCTTTCAAGTTGTGCAATTCAGCTCCTGTCTGAACTCATTAATAACCATGGCTCACTGGACACCTACTATGTGCTAAGTGCTTTTTACACATTATCACTTACCTTCCTAATAGCCCTTAAGGATCCGTCATATTAGCTTCATTTCCTGTGCAAGGAGACTGAAGCTTAGCAAGTTTAAGTAACTTGCCCAGGGAACGATGTGCCAGAAGTGACTGAGATGAAAACCCAGCTCTGTTTATTTCCAAAGTGCTGAGCCTACTGTCTCTAGGAGAATATATTTGGAGAGTACCCTGACTATGAAACTAGAAGAATCCCAATATAACTGGGGAGTCTTTGGGGAAGGCAAGTGGCCACAGTCATTAAAATTGTAAAAGTACTTGTACTCTACAAACACATTCTAAAAATATACTTGTCCATGGGTTCCAGGATGTTCAGGGTTTGAAACTGGAAAAATAAAGTGAAATAAATAATAGGGGCGCCTGGCTGGCTCAGTCTGTTAAGTGTCTGCTTTCGGCTCAGGTCACGACCCCAGGGTCCTGGGATTAAGGCCCGCATTTGGGCTCCCTGCTCAGTGGGAAGCCTGCTTCTCCCTCTCCCACTCCCCCTGCTTGTGTTCCCTCTCTCAATGTCTCTCTCTCTCTCTTTCTGTCAAATAAGTAAATAAAATCTTTTAAAAAAATCATAAATAATAGTCGGGGGATAATAGGTAAATATATGATGATTCATCTTTAATATGGAGCATTAGGGCACCTGTTGAAGGGAATGGGTCCGTGCTATATGTACTGATGTAGAAAAAAATCTTCAGATCATATTAAATCGTCAATCAAATTACAGAACAGGATGTATGGAATGATCCTATTGCTTTAAAAAATTTTATTTATTTATTTACTTTAGAGAGAGTGAAAGAGAGTGTGAGCGGGGGAGGGGCAGAGGGAAGGGGAAAGAATCTCAAGCAGACTCTCCACTGAGCATGAAGCTCAATGTGGGGCTGGATGCGGGCCTCGATCCCACAAGCCATGAGATCATGATCTGAGACGAAACCAAGAGCTGGACGCTTAATTGACTGAGCCACCCAGATGCCCCGGAATGATCCTATTTTTTTAAAGCTGTGTACATATACGCATGTGTATTATAAAATCACAGGGAAAGACCTGGAAGAAAGCATCTGCTTTCCTGGAAAGGAGGTGAGAGTTTAGAAAGAATGGAGGGGACATAAAGGGAAACTTTCAAATTTTTTCTTTATAAATGTACATAAATGTTTGAATCTTTTATAGGAGCAAGGACACATTATTTACTTACATAATTAAAAAAAGAAGTGGATATTTTAGGAACTATAGTCATCCGGCAGAAGCGTGTTTGTGTTTTCCTAGACCTTTAAGATATGTTAGTGTACAAGACGTTTTCTCTTTTAGGATTTTGTTTGTTACATCCTTTCCACCCCTCCTCCCCAGTCTTCAGCCGATTTCTGCTATTTAAGCATATCCCAGCAATGGATAATGAATAATTATTTCAGATAAGAGTCTCGGAGTTGTTCTGTGATATGTTCAATGGAGGTTCAACAAACACTAACAGAAATCACCAAGTTTAGGTCCCCTGCTCAATAATTCCACAAACTGAATGAGCCATTCTGGAACATCATATTGAGGACTCTAGCGGGTCCCCAGCTTAGGCAAGAGTGAGCAGGGACACACTGACCTATGTTTTGAGATGTCAGTGGACAAGTACTGGAAATTCACTAGAGGCCCTGAAGGTTTCCATCTGATCTCCTCTGAAGAGCCTCAAACAGAGAAGAGGTAGAGGGCAGGACGGCTTTCCTGCCCTGGGCATTCACAGAATCCATATCCATGGGTATCCAGTACATCGGGAAAGATTTACCTGACTGATTTTGCCATCAATCCAGGGCAGATGTAGCACGTGGGCAGGTCCCAGCACCACAGTCAGCATGGAGGGCCGGTGTTAGAGGTATACTCTACCTTAGATTGGAAGGTTGTGGGACTCAAAGAAGCTTGTACCATTGCAATCACCAAAAAGAGGAAAATGTGTCATTTTCTATCTAAACAGCTGATCCCAGATCTGTCTATAATGTTGCCCAAGTGACAATCCAAATTGACTAAAAGATAGTTGAAATTATCAGGCAGCCTGGGCCACGGTCTCATTATCTTGATAGCACAAATATGGCCTTTAATAGCATGCTGTCATGGTCATGTTTGTCTCGGGAACATCAGATGATGATGGCTATTCGTTTGCATTTTTAAAAATATGTCTGGCTATCTGACAAGGTTTATATTCAAATTAAAATAATAACAAGAATTCGGGCTAGTGGCTTGTCCTGCAATTGTCCAGGGCAATATTATAACCTATGATGACATTTGCCCCCTGTGAGCTCCTAAAGCTATGGTAAAAAAGAGACCTACAGTAATAGTTCCTTTTGCTTTTAAAATGTGAAATCTTTAAACAAACAAATAGAATGTGGCATTTCAGATACACTTCCACAGCACATAAGGAGGCTGCTAAGGCTCTTACCTCAGGGATAAAGACTTGTGTATGAAAATATGTCTCTCTTCGCCGTTCTAACACGTCATGCTTATTACCCCTAAATTTGGCTTTTGTTTGGTTTGCTAATAATATTTCCTCCTAATCTGCAATTATCAATTTGCCCATCCTGTTTTACTTTACCCTATTATCCATGTTAAGTATCATCTATTTAAAGTTATTATCTCCTGTAGAACCACCATCACAATGGTTTTCCACCGCCCGCCAGAGGGAGAGCGCTTGAGTAGGAAACGGAGGGGGGGGGGAAGGATGGAGAAAACAGAGCGGGCAGTGTTCACAGTGGTTTTAAGAAACAACGGCATAGACAGGACCTCCATTCGCTCTTGCCAGTCCAGTGAAGGTGGCCCAAGGTGGGGTAGGAAGGGGAGACCTGGTAAGAATTGTGGCAGGTGGTAAAACCATGCCGGGACCAGGCAGCATCATAAACCGGCATGCAAGCCAGGACATCCTGGATGCTGCCCTGAACGCAGCCGCCGCCTTCTGCCAACGAGGCCAGGGCCCTGTCTGTCTTAGCTGTTTTGTGCAGGGCTCAGTGGCATGTCATGCACTGGAGGTTTGTTAAAATACATAGGATGATGGTAAATACAGATTGAAATAAAGTGCTGAGAAGCCAAGCCTATTAACTCACCTTGAGGTCCTGGCCCTCATGGAGAAGCCAGGTAGAACAAATGGGCCTGTGATGCTCCGAGCCAAGAGCCCCCGGTGGGAAGACTCTGTGAGCAGCATGTGTAGCGGAATTAAAGACACACTCCCTTTAATGTTCATCGGGATTGAACACTGCTAATTTACAGCACTTCGGCATTTCGGGCCCCCTTAACTCTTTCCAATTATGCTAGTGGGGAGGTGACTGGCCCATCCACGGTCCCCATGGTGAGACTGTGGATGCAGAACTTAGCAACAGAGTCGTGGGGTTCGCGGACGCCTGTCCTAATGAAGCTTTGTTCACGCTACTCTTAGTCGGCGACCCCGCACCGGCTCGGGGTTCCCTGGGCCCCGGTTTCCCGCGCCCCTCCTGCAATGGAGGAGCGCGGCCGTCCCACAGCCGACTCCGGGAGCAGAGGGTGGCTCGCCTTATATCTGTAGTTAAAAAGCAATAAATCTTAGGTCAGGTAATGAATTCCATTTTGAGTAATCTCATCATGGACATCTATTCAAAGAGTCTATACAGCACAAGCAGAATGACTGGAAAACCCAGTATAATGTGCTGGCTTTTTTCCCTGTGCCAAATTAACAGTGAAGGCCTCTAAAAAAAAAATGCTTCATTCAGGCTCACTTATTATCAGAAATATTATACAGGCTGGAACTGGGGCCTGAGTGGAATTGTACTGCTGAGGTAACTCCCACTGTTGGATCAATGGCTGGCAGGACTCCAGCATGAAAGGACCTCTGAGGGAGGCAGCCTTCTACCCACGGCCTCAGTGCACAGCTCTCTGCCGAAGCCTAGAAGAAGAAGGGCTGAGTGGGGGGAAGAGAGTCCGGGGAGGTCTAAGTGGCAAGCACATTTTCTATGACTATCTTACAGGATCAAATAAGGTGCAGGATCTGTTTCACTTAATTGATCTTATTTTTTCTTTCTTTTTTTTAACACACAGAATTCTTTAAAAAAATTTTTTTTATTAACATATAATGCATTATTTGTTTCAGGGGTATCACTTAATTCATCTTAAATACAACTATTGAATTGTTCTTCCGAAAGAGTTATGTCACTACTCTATAGCCTTCAGCTGCTCCCCATTACTATCTAAAAGAGGTCAGCTTTCTCATGCTGAAGTTAAAATGACCCCCAAACTTTACATACCCATCACCTGAGGATCTTGTTAAACTGCAGTTCTGATTCACGGATTAGCCTTGGGGTGAGGGCTAAGATTAGACATCTGTAATAAGCTTCCAGGTGATACCCGTGTAGCTCGTCTATGCGCCACACTTGGAGTAGCCAGGCTCTAGAGTATTGGTTCTCAAACTCTGACTTACATTGGAATCACCAGAAGGGCTTGTTACACTAGAGATTCTGAGCTCCAACCCCAGAGTTTCTGATGCAGTAGGTCTGGGGTAGGGCTCGAGAATTTGCGTTTCTCCCAAGTTCCCATGTGATGCTGATGCTGCTGGTCCCGGGGCCACACTTTGAGAACCACTGCTCTAGGGTGATGGTTCTCGAGCCCGACTGCACATACATATCATCTGATTTAAAATATGAAGATTTTAAAACATCCTGATTCCCAGCTCTACCCTCAGACTAATGAAATTAGAATCTCTGAGAATAGGATCCCAGCATGAAAATCTTTTTCAGCTCCTTAAGTGACTCTTAATATGAACCGAGACTCACTGCCTTAAAACATGGTTTCCAGCATAACTTTCCCTACAGCGTCCAGAAGGGAAACAGGACGATGTGCTCATCCCTGAGTTAGCTTTTTGTACTATTGTATTTCAGAACTTAGGCTTACATCGTTTTTCTCCCCGAAATAACCTCCTATATCCGCTGTCAGAACTCCATCTGTCTTTCATGGTTTATCTTGAATACCATGAAGGCATGAAGACTTCTCTAGGCCCATGGCCAGCTAAGAGCTCTATACTGCCTCCTAATTCCAGTCACAGATGAGATTCTCACCCACCTCGCCTCATCCCTCCTTTCTGTTGCCACAGCCCTCCTGGGAGCCTCTTGTGGGAAGTCTGGGCCTGCCCTAGGGTTATCTGGGTCACCACTGGCCTTTCCCTACCAGCCTGCAGTGCCCTGTGGGTAGAAGCAGCTTTGCCTTGTTCATTCTGCTCCTTCCTCCCACAGCTTTCGGTGCACTGTCCTACTCTGAAGTGCCTTGCTCAGTATCTGCGGAGTTGTTCTGCTTTTGTACCTCTGTGGCCCTTGACATACGCATTCTCTCACAATATTTTCCCTCTCCTGCTTGTCGTTGCCTGTAGATAACAATCTTCCTGAGGGCAGGGATGGCATCATGCATATCTTCATCCACCCCTCCCCCAGCACACACTCTCCTCTAAGTTCCTGCTACTCAAAATGTGGTCCATGGACCAGCAGCTTTGGAAGCAGTGTTGGAATTGCAGACTCTCAGGCCCCACTCAGAACTGCCGAGTTAGAATCTGCATTTTTAAAAAAGATTTTATTTATTCATGGGGGGGAGGGGCAGAGGGAATGGGAGAAGCAGACTCCCCACTGAGCAGGGAGCTCCACGAGGGGGTTCATTCCAGAATCCCAGGATCATGACCTGAGCTGAAGGCAGACGCTTAACCAACTTAGCCACCCAGGCGCCCCTAGAAGCTGCATTTTAACAAGATCCTCAGGTAATATGTGTACACACTGAAGTTTGAGAGGCACTTGTTTGGATGGTAAAATGGTAAAATAATGAAGAGAATGGGTTCTGGACTCCACTTTTAGGCTGGGAATATTGAGTGAGTTCCAGAAACTCCCCGCACCCTAGTTTCCCCATCTGTACGGTGAGAAGAGTCTTCATCTCATAGAGATGTGGGAACGTTAAATAATGCAATGTGAATAATTAAATAATGCCTCCTAAGTCACCACTCAGTGTGTTATAAGCCCTTAATAATACAGTTTGAACTATTATTACTCAATTAAAACTGGTTAGCTTTAATTGACTTTAAACTGCCACCCAGACTAGGTAAGAAGATGAAACACAATTCTGCACGGATTTCAGAAAGAGGAAATGTAAAAGGTAATAAATAAAAATATTAAAAACCCTTTAGCAGACGTTAAGGAGCATGTCAAATCCTTCCTGCGTCCAACCTTAGGCAATTCGGTGGTTGGAGACTTTAAAATTGCCATTCCCCCAAATTTCTGCTGCGTCACCAGGTTTTTCTCTACTGTGCGTTCTTTCAGGCCACCTTTATTCTGCTCTGCCTAAAGAACAACTTCATAAGTGAATTTTGTTCCTCAGACTCCTTAATCTGCCGCTGTGGCGATGACCTCAGCGGCCATAAAATGTGCGCCTTGCTTGGCTGAAACGTGTGTGCACACTGCCCCCTAGGGGATCTATTCTGTCATGGCCCTCAAAACCAAGAAAAAAAATCCCAAATCGCGGGGGTGTGTGTGTGTGTGTGTGTGTGCGCGCGCGCGCGCGCGCGCGTAGTTAGCTGGGAAGAAAAGGGCTGAATCCTTGACTGTGACAGTCTGTCTAGCTTTGAAATTACTGTTGGAAGGGAGGGAGGGCCACTGAATTTTAAGTAATAAATAGTATTCTGCACCGGTGTGGGGCCTCACGGGAATTCGCGAAGAACTTGATGTGTATGACCTGGGTTTGAGTCCCTCAGATGTTTGGAATAAAGGCATTGACTATAGTGACAGTCTAGAATGACAACCAACATCTGAAATGAAACCTTAATTCTACTGTATTTGGGGATATGAAAATGATACATCCATACCCCATACAGGATACCACAATTTTAAGCTGCTAGGAGAACAGGACAAAGTTAAATAATTATTGAGAGGCTACCATGTGCCAGCCAGTGTTCCAGGCACTTGTCCTCACTGAACACGAGGGGTGAAGATCCCTGCTCTCATAGAGCTGAAATTCTAATTAAGACCAGTGAGCCTCCCCTCTGTCTCCCTGCTGTGTCCTTCGGCTCCAGCTCTGGTGAGCTTCCCTTCGTTCCGCGGAGGCACTGGCTTGCCTTGGAATGAAAGACAAGGGCCGTGTGCCCCCCGTCACTCCAGACCCCTGCTCACAGACAACCCTGTCTCTTTCCTGTGACCTAATAGGGATTTTTTTCTTTCCTTTTTCTTCCTCCCTCCCTTCCTCCCTTCCTCGCTTCCTCCCTTCCTCCCTTCCTCCCTTTCTCCCTTCCTTCCTTCCTTCCTTCCTTCCTTCCTTCCTTCCTTCCTTCCTTCCTTCCTTCCTTCCTTCCTTCCTTCCTTCCTTTCTCTCTCCCTCTCTCTCTCTCTCTTTCTTTCCTTGTTCCTTCAGGATTTTGTTGGTTTTGAGATAGATAGATAGATAGATAGATATAATTATATTTTGGGGCAGGTGCTACAACACATCGTGGCATCTGACCCTTGTCTGGGCCCTGTAGTGGGGGACAGAGAAGGTCTTTGAGGCTCTGAGGCACTCAGGAGAACCAAACTAGTTTCTGGTTACAGGAGGCCTCCCTAAAGGCCAACAACGGCTTCAGTTCAAAGGTTCTATTTGGACCCACAAACTTAATGAGTACTTTTCCCTCTTAAACGGTTATCACTGTTCTCCTTCTGTGCTCACCTCCATTCTCCAAAACTGCCTCCCAATAGTTCGTAATTCCTTCTCCATTGCCATTCTGAAGACACACCGGCCAGGGACCTTTGCTGTCAACGTGTCATGGAGATGGTGGGAGGGAGTCCCTTTGCCTGCAAAGTGGCAGTGACCACTGAACCTTTCCCTGGGGCTGTCCCCGAGAGAGTGTGCAAGCAGGCCACTGCCTTGCACTGTCCCCGAGGGGACATCCTGCAGCCCAGCCCGGCCTCAGGCGGTTCACATCCTGCTGCCTGTTTCCTTCCTTTTCCCTCCTCTAGGGCTTTCTGGTGCTGGGACTGAGAACTGAGAAAGAATGTCTTCCACCGTGAAGTTCTCAGGTGTCAGTTACTGGATTTACACTTTTCCCACCAGCCAACCACCCTGGATCGGTTCACCGCCCACTGTGTCCTGCTGGGCGTCGGGCTCTGCCTGTCCTGTTCTCCATTCCATCTGCAGCCCTCGAAGCATGCCCACCACGTGGCAAGCACCAAGTAAAGAGAACTGGTAGGCCCATCGCCTGAGCAGTGACTGTGCCTGGAGCACTGTTTATTTCTTATTTTAATCCATCTTCAGAACGAGCCCCATTTTTTCAGCCGAGAAATATGAGGCTTGCAGAGCCTAAATAATTTGCTCTCCGTCACACAGGACTTAGTGAAAACAGAATTTAAACCCAGGAGTCTAACTTGAAAGCCTTTATCCACCACGCTGTGCTACTCCCCCGTGGCGTGAGACACCTTATTTGATAATAATATGCCTCCTTTTTTGGGAAGTAAAACTAATAACTCGGTTCAGTTATTAGAAAATCTTCCCATAATGTAGGAGTTAAGGATTGCCTCAGTAATTATTTCTCATCTCTCCCATCCTTCCCTCTTGGACTGGGGTTCAGACATTTCTTCCCAACTCGGCCTCTTGATCAGTACAGCTCACCAGGAGCCTCCCTCCCCCACCCCCCAAAAGGCAAATGATGACATTCGCAGTGGCTTCTTAGCGTGAGGCAGAAAACGGAGCGCCCCCGGAACCAGCAGCAGGAACAGCGCCACTACCACACGCGCTAAGTGCCTGTCAATGGTTTCCTAACAAATGGCTTCATTGAGACTCTCTCTCCTGCAGGTCAGCCGCGGCATGTCCACTCGAGGCTGCTAAAGGCCATGCTCCTGCACTCTCTTTCCTGCTCTGGAAAATGACACTGAAACCATAATGAGCCTGGAGGAAGTCAACCAGACAGGAAATAAATCCACTTGGGTGATGGTGCTGGTGCTTGTGGAGTTTTGGAAGACCACTCATCCCTCGGGAAGGCGCTTATTTGATGCAACTGTGGCCAGCAATTCTTTGCTCCCTTGTGGCTGGGAAAGGCAGGTGCAGATTGATTTCAAAATGAACTTGAAGCTCTGAGGATAGGTAGGGCGTTGGCACTGCAAGGCCACTTTGACTAGGGCAGGCAGTGACGTAAGATGAGCCTTGGTCAGGATTTCCTGAGGCAAGAGCAGCATTGACGGGCTTTATTTTTAGGTGGTATTGATATTTTTAGTGAAAGTCCAAGAGCATCTCCATTTTGGGGGGCCAGGGGGTGGCGGGGGAAGGGATGATTTCCTGAGGTTAGTCATTTCCTCGCTGCTGGTGGAGAGATTTAGCTGCGCTCCTATGTCACAGGAAGTGCCCGGTGATGGTAAACACTGCTGACATAATGGGAGCTGACACCGCTGGTGTGTGGAGCTCGCACACTCCTTCCTGGCCCTTGGGCCAGGTGAGTGGAGGCTTCTTCCTGTTTTCAGCTCGAGGAGGAACTTTCAACTTCTGAGAGCTGCTCTGGAGAATCCATCACAAGGCCTGCTGGGGTAAGCAGCCAAGACCAGACACCGGAAAGCGAGTTGGTGGCAGGAATTGTTGGATGTGTCCTGGCCGCTCCCAGAACTGCTGAGTCATCGTGCGCTCCAGGAGGTGTGTATGGAAGCCAGTGGCTTTGATTCCAAGATCATAAAGCAATCCTGGTCTGAAACCTGCTTAGTAGCCAGAGATCCCCTTAGCGCCTGGATCACATGCCTGCTGATTTCACCTCTGAGATTTCTGAATCTGGTTCCTCCACTCTACCTCTGTGATGTCAGTGACATCCTAGCTCACGTAGACATTAGGGGAGTCACCTGCTCTTCTGGGGCAACAATCTCTTCCATGCGGTCCCTCCTCCGTGTTGCTGGTAGATGCAGCATGGGTAAACACACAGCGGCTTTGTCACCATTCCTCTCCGCCTCGTCCATAGTAGATATTGCTAATCGGTCATGGACTTTCACTGCTAAGCCCAGACATGGGTGATCACACCATCTTTCTTAACAATGTCCCTCAAGCTCTCATGACCAATCAGCTGGAACTGGCATTTGACATAAAGTCAATTTGCCATCTTGGTGCTTGTGTTATCTTCCTAAAAACTAAATCCGATTGGGTCTCTTCCCTGATGTGAGACTTGTTCTGTCTCCCCGGTGCCTTCAAAAGGAATTCAGCCTCCCCGACATGGCACGGGCTCACCTCTCCCTAGCTGTGTGGCTTCATCTTCTCGCCTCCCCTCCCCCGACTTCCTGCCCCAAACACAGACTCCAGGAAACGTCTTATTCTTTCCCCCAAAGGTTCTGCTTTTGTCTGACTCTTGGCCTTCTACAGGGTTTTCTGGCTTTCTAGATTTTCCTTTGTCCTTTCTCCATTCTGCAAACTCTTGTTTTTTTGAACCCTCTCTATTCCTCTTTTGTGATGTCTCCATGATTCCACTCAGCAAGGCCAGTGGCCCCTCTTCTGTGTTCTCACAGGCTTCTGTTTTTACTTCTATTAAAGCATTTGTTATTGTAATATCTCATGTGGTATATATGTTATAATATGTTGTAGTTATTATAGTAATTATATTTGTTATAATTATGGTCAACCATTTGCTGATTTATTCAACACATTTATTGGCTACCTTCTATGTGTTGTGTTAGTAATAGGTAAATGAATACACAGAATAGATGTTTAATGAACTTTTATTCAATGAATGAATAAATGATATTTAATTGCTAATCTAAGCTGCCTTTAGCCTTGTGTATATATATATTTACTTATTTATTTATTTATTTGAGAGCTAGAGAACACAGGCAAGGGAAGCGGCAGAGGGAGAGGGTGAAGCAGACTCCCTGCTGAGCAGGGAGACCCATGTGGGGCTTGATCCCAGAACCCTGGGATCATGACCTGAGCTGAAGGCAGACACTTAACTGACCGAACTACCCAGGTGCTGCATCCCTTATATCTTTAGAGTAGCTTCCTCTAAATTCCAGGACTTAAATCTTTCCCTAAGTCCTATAGAAACTATGAAAATAAATACTTTTAAAACTTATTTTTACAAATATCAACCCAGATGTATATATGATTACATAATTTCAGTCATATTCTTTTTTCTCCTTTTTTTGGCTTTCATTTCCTCCCCACTCCATCCTATAATTGGCACCTCTAGGTGACCAACCCAGTTTACTTGAGATTGGCCCTATTTTAGCAGTGAAAACCTCACATCCTGGAAAATCCCTCAGTCCCAGGCAAACCAGGATGGATAGTTACTCTTCTTCATTGTACCTCTATGTTTCTTTCCTAAGTAAGCAATTTTTAAAATGTGTGTTCTTCCATATTTTTCTCTGTATTAATATAGTACTCTTATAATTGTCATTGTTGTTTTATAAAATGAGGCTATATTCTATATTTTATTAGATTTTGTATTATTATATTACATTATATTATATCATGTTAAACATTTTTCCTTATCTTAACTCACTCACTAACAAAACTGCAAAAAAAAAAAATCAAGTCAACTGGTATAACTCTGGGTCAGTCTCTTTATTACTCTACGCTGTGAATATTCCATAATATTTTGGCTGTTCACTTACTGATGGGCATTTATGTTGTTCCAGGTTTTTTTGGGGGGGTGGACAATGATGATACCCATACACACGCACACACATATCTTCATGTACTGATGCTTTTATTTGTATGAGATAATTTTCAAGAGTAGAATTGCTGAGTTGAATAGTAAATGTAATTTCAATTTTTATAATTATTGCTAAATTGCTTTCCTAAACAGCTATAACACATCACATTTCTGTCATCATATGTAAGAATACCCTTTCCATCACATCCCCACCAGCCCACCATCACTCGGTGTGATAATTCTTACTAATTTGTCTGTCTGATGGTTATAAAATGGCATCTCATTGTTACTTTAATTTGCATTTCCCTGACTACTAGTGAATTTGAGCATTTAAAAAATGCATTTGGCCATTTAAATGGGCTCTTCAGTGATTTGTCTCTTTGTATCTTTCACCTACTTTTCTGTGGGATTTTTTGACTTATCGACAATTTTAAGAGGATTTTGTATTTACAGATGTCACCTCTTTTAAAATCTGTTACATTTTTCCAGCTCTGATATTTGCCTGTGATTTTATTTATTAGATCCTCTGTGATACAAATTCTCTTGATTTTTGTGTAGTTAAATGTGCCTATCTTTTCTTATCTAGCTTCTGGATTCCTAGTCTTGGCTTGGTAGCTCTCCTCAACCCATGGGTTACATGTGTGGTGCCTTTTATTTTCTTAAAATTCTTTTTGTTTTATTTTTCACATCAAAGTCCCCCATTTTTATCTTATATAGTTTGACTATGTTACACCAACCCCATTCACTGGGAGATAGGTCATTTATAGATGTTCTCCTAGGTATCCAGAGCCCCAGCTGAGTCTCTCTTTCTAAGCCACCTGCCGCCTTGTTCCTACTCCCATACACCTTGCATTGAGTCTCAAACCCAAATCTAGTATCCATCAAGCTCTCTCAACGGTGCAAGTAACCCTGCTCCAAGGTTGTTAAGTGACCTTGGTGCTAACACGACCACAATAATATCTTCGGACTGAAATTTGTGTGTAATATTGATTTTTGAATTTTGACCATTAACTTCTATCCTCCCTTCCTTTAAAAAAAAAAAAAACAGTATTCTGATTATCCTCTGGGTAATAGTTCCTTTACCCACCCTCAGTCATATGCTTCCAAGTAGAGTTGACTCCATCCCCAGATCCAGGGGTGGAGCAAGGGGCACATTCCTAGGCCATTCAGTACATTGCATTGCTCTGGCCATCATAATGGCTAAAGGAAGTACCCCAATCACAGCCAAAGAGACATAAGAGGATATTTTGCCAGGCCTTCTGGGAAAGAGAAGTTTTTACCTTCTCTTCTTCTTGCTGGTAGTACATAGTACAGTATCTGGTAGAGAATGATGTAATACTGGGATATGTTGGCAGCTACCCTGGTACCAACCAGCCTGATCACAGAGCCAAGGAAGTGGAGCCAAGAAATGGAAGGTAAGAAACTGGGTCCTGATTCCATTGTTGGAGCCTTGGATCAAGCTCTGCAGAAGTGGATTCCTTTGACTGTTTAATTTCATGAACCAGCAAATTTCTCTTGTTTAAAAAAGCTATTTTAGATCAGTGTTTCCACCTCTTGTAACTAAGAATTTTAAGACATAAGACCTTTCTTCTCAGCTGCAGTCACTTAATGGGGCTTCTTAAGGAACTCTCCATATCATGTCCCCAATTATCATATATGGGGGGAGGAGACTCAGCTTGATGCCACATCCATCTCAGGGACTGAACTGCCATATGTGTGTTTGCACCAGAGCTGAGTTACATCCTGGGAGAGAAAGTCCACCTGAGAGATGAGGAAGCCAGGCATACAAGCTTGGCCTCCTTTGGGATGGTGGGGGGGGGGCAGTGGTGATTTGAGGAATAGCATGGGGTTGTCCCTAGTTCCCTGTGTTGGAGTCTTCAGAAAGAGTGAACCATGTGTGAAAATGGAAAGAATTCCTCCCCACAAATTCTGTAAGACCCCACAGTGTGTTTGGCACACTCTACAGCCCATGACACAGTGGCAGGGACCAATTCTGACACTTCCAAGGTTTGAGATACTAGAGCAGTTGAAGGAGAAGTAGCCAGAGTGGAGATGAGATCTTATAGAAGCAACATTGTCTTTCAGGAATTAGGAAGTGCTCAGTTGATAAGCAGGGTCTTATCTTGAGTGCAGCAGAACCCATCTGAGCTGACAGTGGTGCCAACAGCACCATTTGGCAGACCCAAGGCTGCCCAGCAGTGGGAAGCTGGAGTGCAGAGGAGGAAAAAGCAGTGTGCATCATATACTAACTCATCGGACTTCTCTCATGTGTATATGAGATACCTCCTGGAGACTCCACGAAAAACTCTGGATGGGGGTGGGGTGGTGAATATGGAGGAACCTGAGGTCCTGTATTGGTAGATGGGAGCAAGATCTTGCGGAATAAGTTACTGCCATAAATGAACTATAATAACAGGTGAGACCATGTTGTGATTTTGCCATTGTTGGCACCATGCCTATTTCTCTCTTGGCTTGCCTTCCTTAGCCACATTCTCCTTCCAAAACCTACCCTCCCTGGGAGAAATTCTCCCCTGATATCCACTAGGCAAAGTCAAGCTTGCCCTCTACATTCCCCTAACATCTTTGAATAGTGCTCCTATTCTTAACGCTTTCCATGCTTTCTGTAATTTCCTTGCATATGTCTCTCCCACTATACTCTGAATGCCTACCTCGTGCTCACATTTTATTTTCCCTGAACTGCTCCCTGAACTGAGCACCATATAAATGGTTATTGAATTATGAAATGGAGATATATATATATATATATATCACATTTGTCTAGGTCTGTCTTTGAGGTAGAAAATATTTAGAGCCGGAGTCTGGTTGAGCTGCTACTCCATTTCATATGTAAGATTTTTGTGGGTTGGTTCACTATTGAACTTTTCTTGTTTCTGTTTTACTGGGAAATCAGTTTCTCTTGTTATTTTTCCAGACAAGAGGGGATGTGGCTAAAAATTGAGGGCATCTGACTAGGTTTTTTGATTTAGTGACCTTAATCTCCAGTGCCAGAATTAATCTTTCTTTTGTGAGGACCATTTAAACCGAGAAAGAGTTAATACTTACACTACATCATGAACAAATTGCCTCATTCAGGAAGGAAAAAAAAAAATTCTCCCAGAAAATTGGATGTCAGTGGATTATTCCCCTCTCAGATCCATGGATTAGTGTGTGGGGGGCAGGGGGAGGGCATCCAAGTGGAAAAAAATGTCATATCAGTGTGTTTGAGGGCAATGCTTGCTCTTTCACCCCTCCTGAGTTATGGGTTTCACCACCAGCATCACATGATGCATGTCACACTGCCTACCTCACTTACGCCTATTAGGGAACTTTGTTTATTAAAAATTTGAGAGCTCTTTAGAATTATGATACACTTACATCAGCATTGACTGATGAGCCATGCTCTCATTTTTCTCTTTCACCCAAACACTGGCAATTCAAAAATTCTTTAAGATGAGGAGGACCTTAAAATATTATCCCTTACTTTATGGCCTTATCGTAAAAAATATTTTTATGCAGTGAAGATATATGGCCTATGTAAACTATGTAAACATGTATTTTTCTTGAAAAGATTCACAACTTAGGATGCTCATTGAAAAAGATAAATATTAGGTTTACTAAGCCAAGAATGAAGTTACTGAATCTTTAAAAAGAGAGAGAGAGAGACCTTTGAGGTATGAGTGCTCATTTTCCTTGATCATTTAAATAGCTCTGGACACTTTGTAAAGACCTTTTAAATGCATTCTTCATCACTAATGACATTTTCATGAAAGCAGGTATTTCTTATTTAACAGTCCAACTATTTCTCTAGCATGCTCTTCAACTTCCATCACAAAAGGCTGAGGACAAGTTGAAGTTTTCACAAGGTGGCTAATAAAATTATAGGCCTGATGGATAGTCCAGGACCTTGGGTTTTTCTCTTAAGTTCATGGATCCAGGAATCCTAGGAACGGTGGCCAGAGGACATGTCCGCCGGTTTGGAAATAGACGGGGGATCATTGACAGTCTAAGAAGAGCCATAGCTATTGATCTTCGGAGTAAATGGTTTGGTGCTGCCATCTCAGGTGTTTGAAGGCCACGGTCAGGGCAGCAGGTGTGATCTTGTGATGCTGTCTTGAAATGACGATGACATATCAAGAAAACGGGGCTTCGCTACAGAGGTGGCCAAGGAGGGGTTTAAGATGAATGAAGGGCAGGGCTTTGGCCAACGTGGTGCTCTTGGGTGCTCCTAGGTCTGAGCAGGAAACATGTAACCTATTTTCTAAATAAAATGATTTTTTTCCCCAAAGATGTCTTTAATGTGCCAGCTATTCATATGTACCCATGAGAGTGGTTTCTCAGGGGCAGTGTCTTCCAAATCAAGGAGGTTCCCTGGTAAAATGCTTCAGTGGCCATTGGATGTTGGCACTGGGAACGCCTGCCCGCCCGAATTAACGGCCACCCCGATTTCTCACAAGGCATACTGCCCTGTGGAGGAATGGCACATTACCAGCTCCCTGGCATCTGAACGGGTTCAGACATCTCACCAGCAAGAGGAGAGGAAAGTGAAAATAAAGTGTGAGGCATCAAAAGGAAGTTGCAGAACGCATGGCAGATGTTGTGAGATTTGTCTAGCAAAACCCCTGTGCCAAGCACATGATTGATGACATTAGCCAGAGAGGTTAATAGCTCTGGACGGTGCAGCTCGGGCTTTTTAAAAGTAAGCACAGAACAAATGCTAAGGCCGCAGCAGGAATGGCCAGCTGAAGCAAGTGGGGTTTTCAAAACAAACAGCGTGCCATCTGCTTACATAACATCGATGGTTGAGGCGAACGGAAGGCGAAAAGTAGTCAGTGGGCCCTGCGGTGGTGGGGGAGAGAGGGCCCTTCACGTGCTGACTCCTTGGAAGGTGGCGGATTTTGAGTGACAAGCAGGTTACAATGAATTCTGCAGGAGGCAATGACGTGCCTAGTTTACATCGTGAATATTTTGGCCTTAATTTATGCTGTGAGCAATGGCTGAGCCCACGTCCATTACGTGCCCACTGAAGATGATTTATGTGAGTTTCATGTACTTGGACTTTAATTATTCACATGATTATCAATAAAAAATAAGGGCAGAGCAGTGTTGAACGTGAACAGGTTGGCAGGGGCAAACAGCTGATTGCAGGGACGAGATGTAGATGAGGGCAGGAGAACACTGCCTTTTTCCTCACATCAGGGCTGAGAACAAATTCATAAGCAGGATTTACACTTTTCCTCCCTTTTTCACAAACATACAAACTGCCAACCTGTTAATCAACTCCCTGATGGCAGACAAATGTCTCTGGGAAACATGTGCCAAATATCAATTGTTATTGGCTGAAACTCAATAGGATGAAGTGAATTGGTGCTGCCATTCTACCCCATGCAAGGCAATCACTGATCAATAGTGAGTAATTGGACATCACTGTGTGAGGAGAGAATGCTGACCCAGGGATATCGCAATGAGTTATGGTGCATATTAATCACTGTCTAACTGTTTCATCAGTGTAATTTCTGTCCAACAACCTGCTATGGTATCCAACTCTGGGCGGTGGGGCTCCCATTTTTCCCCGCAAGTATTAATTTGAAGGGCAAAACTGCATGACTCAAGAGATCCCAATTTCGTGCCCCTTACCCTTGATTTGGTGTGAGCCTCACCCTCTGTTGGGTTAGAACTCTGCACAGGCTGTAGAGCGGGCTAGAAAACCTCTGTCCCCCTGGGAGAAGGAAAAAAAAAAAAAAACGAGAACGAAGTAAGTGACAGAAATTCATCTGGAATGGGGCTCTTCCCCAGAAGTAGCATTTGGTTTAGCTCTTGTTCTCCTCCTCTCACCTAAGAACTTGCCAAGGGACCAGCAGGAAGAGAAAAAAATTTTTTTTCAAGATTCAGGCCCTAGAAAAAAATGGAACTATTATAGGATAAAAATAAAAATCCTCAGGAACGTTCTCCTAGGAGATTCAGTTGTTGGCGGCAGATGCACCTTCCGGCTGTGGGGACAGGTGGGGGGTTACTGCCGCCCATCTCGGGATGAGCTTATGGATGCTCTTTCCCAGGGCCGCTTGCATGTTGAACTTGGTGGGTTATTTAGCACAGTTGGTTGCTGAGTAAATGCCGCCCTGTTCTTCTTTTACTTCACGTTTTAGGGAGCAGAGTTTTCCTGAGCTTGAAGATTTAATGGCAATTCTCATAATGGTTATGATGCTATTAACCAACTCCTTCCAACAAAAAACTTTTTTTTCCTCATTTCTTTGCCTGGTATTTTTAGGATAAAATGCATTTTCCATTAGCAAGAGGAAAGCCTGAAAATAATTGAGATTGGATTTTTCTGGAGTAGAATCCCAACAAAGTTTTTCTGATATAACAACACTGAGACTTCAGACAGAGCCAATACCAGGACTCCAGGAAGTTGTCTCACCAGGGGAGGCAGTTTTGGGAGGGGGAAAAAAAAAGCAAAGGTGGCAGGAACACATGGTGGGAGGTGGGAGAGCAGCTTCCCTTCTGTGAGAAACCCAGGCCTGCTGGGAACAGGACCTGAGGCAGGGATGTGGTTTCTTAATCAACACTTTCCCAGTTAGTCAACACTCACCAAATTAAGGAGACATCATAAGAGCAGAGAGGAGGAGGCCTCCAAAGGCACATCTGCAGGCTCCTGCAACAGCTTCTCAGCCAAGCAAATGGCGCCAGCATGTTGTAACATGGGCCGTTTTCCAGAACGTGTGTTGGGGCCTCTTCCATTTTCCCTACCTGCTTCTTAAACCATGTGACCCACCCCAACTCTTTCCTTGTGAGAGTCATTTGGGAACAGTTGGAACATGATGATAGCCTGCTCACCTGGATCCGACTGAGCCCAATGGTTGATTGGGAGCTCAGATGTCTGCCCAGGTTTGAAATTCTAGTTGGAAGGCCTTGGGTTTGTCAGACGATCGGGAAATATTCCAAGGCCAGACTTCAAAGTCCAATTCTCTAAACTTTCTTCTTGACAGTGGGCCAGAGGTGTGGCAAGAGCAGTCCAGCTGTACCTTGAGAGTTTAGGATTTCCTCCGTCAGAACTGACTCTTAGTTCTTGCAGAAATAAAAGAGAAAGAGAAAAGTTGAGATGTTTATAGAAAACTACCTTTCAGTAATGTTTTACATTCGCATAAAGTAATTATTTCCACTGTTGAGAGCACTTCTATTTCTTATTTGATGTTCATAGTAACTTTGTGATGTAAGCATTACAGGTATCTGGGGCTCCAATTTACAGATGAGCAAATTGACCCTGGCGTAATTATTCTATCTTCTCAAGCACAAATAGCTTAAGTTGCTTGAACTAAAACAATTTTTTTTTTTGCCTTAAGTCCCGACATTTCCTCCTTTTTTAATGCGTCTTCAACACAAATTTTATACTACATTGACAAAGGAGGATCATAGAGAATATAAGTCTACATTTAAGTGTCTTATTAAAAAAAACACACACTTTTGAAAATGCCTTCCTAGTTTTTCAAAGTAAAAGATACTCTGCAAGAGATTATCTGGTCACTTCGCCTCCACCCCCCAAGTGTTAGGGCCTTTAAATCATTCAAGACAGCTAAGAAAATCTCCTGTTTTTAAATACCCCAAGAGAAAGAGATTCCTCAGCTTTTGTGGGTAACTTTTCCTGATGTTTAACATTTCTCAGTCAGGAAATTCTTTCTTGTGTCCGAAATCCCTAATGCATGTAGCTTGAACCCACTTCCTCCAGTCGGTCTTAGGCGGAGACGCCGAACAGCTGGCTGTGTCCCTTAGTGTGAGAGATTGTTCCAGAGAGAAGGTGAAGGCTGTTAAACCACTCCTCAGCCTTTTCTTCCACGGGTTCAATAATCCCTACTCCTTTCACTATTTCTCAGAGGTCTCATTCCCCAGCCCTTTAATCATCTCTATGCTTTTTCCCACATAACTCAAAAGTTTCTGTTGAGATATGGGCTGGGGGCAAGGTGAGCCTCTGTTCTTGAGGTAGGGGTTCTGGAAAGGGGAAGAAACGACTCATGAGGACTGACCAGCACCCACTTCCCACCCTGAATACTGATGATGCCACTGGCGCTCAGAAATCCAACATTCTCTAGGACTTGAATGGACAATTAGCGAAATGCCTTTAGAAAAAACAATAGGATATTTGGCAAAACCTACCTTGAATATCTCTATTTGTACCCAGTGTACTCCCTTCTTCAGACTGAGAAAGTCTCCAAAACGATCTCAAAAGCTGTCTAAAAATGACTCACTGAAGAATTTTTCTTGGGTAGAAGGGTCCAGAGCACCATTAGTTATTTAACATTTCACATGCTTTTTACATCCTTACTATAAGACCACGTGGACCCGCTAAGGCACAGGCTTTATATAGTTCCATGATTTTGCTCCTGTGTTTGATATTTAGCCATTGACTTAGTAGGTAATTATTATAAAATTCATGTGGTGAATAGGACCAAGATGTCAAGCAGCTTTATATAAAAGAACAAAAACTATGGGATAACTTTGAACTTGAAACCATTTCATGTTCTTGCTGATCCTTGAGAAATAGCTACAGGTGTTCCTTGAGCAGGGTCAGAATGTCATATGAAGGATGTGGTGATGGGAATGTATCCTTTAGGGGTAGTTCCTAAGCACGGTGTGCATCTGTTATGCATCTAGGGTTGGCTAGGTAGGTAGCAGGTCTAGAAGTCTTAAAGTAGGTGATCGTGAACAGCCACCTAATAACTACAGATGGGGCTCAAATTGGCACCAGCCAATAAGCTAAGCCCGAAGACCACTGGCACAGTGTTTGGGGTAAGATAATGGAAGAAAAATGGGCTGCGGAATGTCTAAGATTCTGGCTCAGAATGATCGCAGCTGGCCTTGATAGTTGGTGGTGATTATCACCAAAATATGCCCTCTCCCTCAACACACACATTGAATTTATTTATTTAGCTAAATATGGTTGCTGAAAGCTTTTAGAAAAAGGGAAATATCATGTGCCATATAGAATTTTTATATTTAAGGTGAAAGGTAATTAATTGATAAGGAAGACAACATGAAAGTTGAAAAAATATCTATTCACAAGACCTATTCCAAGGTCCCCTAAGGGACCTTCCTCTAGGCAGGAAACAATTACCTACTTTGTTTATCTTTATCATTAGGACCAAGTGACCCTCTTCAAATGGTGTCAGCTCATTTCCACTGGCTCTTTGTTCCTCCCAGGGGATTCAATAGAAGTAAAACCCGAGGGTATGCTATTCACAACCTGAAATCTTATTCACCTGATCCCCTCCCTCCCCCTCCTACCCCCAGTCCAAGACTAAGTGTGGGGAACCAGACTGAGGACAGGGCCTTGCCACCTTCTTTCAGACTTCCATTTTTTATACTTGCTGCTGGGGTCCTGACCACACCATGTACTGAACAGAAAGCAAGGTAGTTTCCAACCAGAGTTGAGGTCTTAGCCCATTGCCATAGAAAACAACACTGAGGGCAGAGAGCTTATGGAGACATAGGAGCATCATCAGAAGAGGGGACCATCTTCTGCCCCATGGACTACGGCAAAGGTTCCCAACTCTGGCTGGACATTGCATAACCTGGGAACTTATAAAAATCACCCGTGCCCTGACCACGCCCCCAGAAATGGTGATTGGAGTCCCCTGCAGCCAAGCTTGGGAACCACTAAGGAGATGGTGACTGTCAACAGGATTGCACGGGCAGCTCCAGAATTTGGAGGTAGGGAGAGCCTTTAAACATTTGGGACATCTCAAGAAACAACTAGATTTTATAAATCTTTAAGTAGAAAAAAAAAAATCGGCATAAACCAGAGAGGAATGCCCAAGGCCCCATTTAGCACACAGTAGACATTTGACTGTCAGTGAGCGTTAAGAGGCCAAGCCTGGGGTCTAGCTGCCCATGTCTGAATCATAGTTCAGCCACTAACTACCATGCTGACTTGGCCAAGTTACTTAACTGGTCTAAGCCTCATTTGCTTCTTCCATTAAAGGATCTAATAAGACTGCCAGAGAGTTGTGAAAACAAATCAAGGCGTTCTAGGTAAAGTTCTTAACACACTGCCTGGTGCAAGGTAAGGGCTCAATAACTATGTGCTATTATTATTAAAAGGTCTGAATCCAAGAACATGTATCAGCTGGGCTATGCCCTCCCTCCTCTGCAGCCCCCACCTCCATTTGTCTCAGGTCATATGGGTAAAAATGGCCTTGTCTTCTGAATGTTAACAACCTCCCTATCCTCAGGTTGTTCCTTGCTTTGGGGAGGCGTCCTTCCCTCAAGCAGATGCGTTGGCCCTCAATCCCTTCTGCTTACAGACATTGCTCATGATTTCCTCATTTCAGGCTGGGTTTGGCTTTTATCTGAATTCCCCAGAATAAAACTGCTACAGTGCGGAGAAGGGGCACTTAGATTGGCTTGCTCTGGATCTTGTCATGATGCGGGTGGCCAGACTGGCTTTGAAATCCTCCCGTGATGCTACATCTTCGGTTATTCCTCACTTCCTGTAGCATTGACTTGACGCCCACTGCACCGTGTAATTGAGATAAATATCTGCTGGATATTCCCAGACTGCTGGTAGGCAGTTTTGATGACTGAGAAAGGGTCCTAAGCCATCTGAAGGGGAACAAGCTTGGTACTAAGTCAGCTGATCGGGGTAAAGGTGCTATTAAGCTAAATATCTCTCCAGAAATTTCCTTTAAGTGATGTACATCTTTCCTGACTTCTCGGAAGAAACTCAATATGGTATTTCCCTTCTAAAGGCAAGAAACAGCTAAGAACACACTGGGTCTTTACATCTTCTTTTCTTGCGTACATCTGTGATCAAAGCAAGAACAGTATCCCTGGAGTGCGGGGCTCATGGGGTGCTGGAGTGTAGGAACAAATCTCTCCTTAGAGTTTTCTTCTCCAGGCACTTCCAGGAGAAATCATTTATTCCTGGTATAGTGAAAAACTTGTTTGGGTTTGACCTGCTTAATTCTTCTTGAGTTAAACTGCATGTGAATAAAGAAGGTTTTAAAGGTTTTAAAACAGATCCAGGCTATATCAGGAAACCACAGCTCATTAAAGAAAAAGAAGTCCCTGACAAGATTCCCTCCCACCACTCTTTTTTAAAAAACCCATTTTAAAGGTAATAAGAAAGTGACTTTTCAGGATAACTTCACCCCCACTTGGGTATAAAGGACACAGAAGATTAAACCTTTTGAATAGGAAAAAAAATTAAAATCTCGTGTCTTGGACACAAATGCATTTTTTTTTTCTTTTTCCTTTCTGGTGTAACAGTGCTTCTGAAACTCATTTTAATGGGGTGAGGAAAGGGGTAGGAAAGAAAAAAATCCTGTCTGTTATTACTGGAACACCATTAGCAGTTCACTGGCTTCCCTCAGATTTGCATATAACTTCTACTTAGTGATAACACCCCCTCTTTCTTTATAGTAGCTTTTATTTAATCCTCTTACATTGCTCTCTCTCTCTCTACACACACACACACACACACACACACACACACACACACATGCACGCGCACGCGCACGCATGCACACGTATATACTTAAACACATACACTGTTCTCCCCTCCATACTTTCTCTATCCTAGGGATTCATTCCACCTAAAAGCAAAGGTACATTTTCTGTACATTCCACTAAGAGTTAAGAACAAATGTATACACATACTTTTTCAAGTCTCTGATCTAGGGGCACCTGGGGGGCTCAGTCAGTTAAGCATCTGACTTCCTCTCAAGTCATGGTCTCAGGGTCCTGAGATTGAGCCCTGCATCAGACTCCACGCTCAATGGGGAGAGTCTGCTTGTTCCTCTGCCCCTTTCCACTCGCATGCTCTTTCTCTCTCTCTCTCTCTCTCAAATAAATAAATAAAATCCTTTAAAAAAAAAAAGTCTCTGATCTTAAGACCATTCCAAACAGAACTCATGGAAAAAACATGGAATTTGGACTTAGAGAGAGAGAGATTTGGGAGAGATAGCAGTTTGGCCTATGTTGTGACCTTGTACAAAGAGCGCCACCTTTCTAAGCCTCAGTTTGCGGTAACAAGAGTATTGCATTAGTAAGGATTCTGAGATCCTTCTAGCCTCCTGCCCTCCATTCTCTCATGGTCGGTGTGAAATGGCTGTAGTTCCTCCTGGCATCTTGGCCTCCTTCCATGCAAAGAAGGGACTGAAGTTAACAGGTGGAAGGCACATGCCTTCTCTGTCGGAAAAGCAGTAGCTCCCTGAAGAATCTTCTTTGGTAGACTTTCACCTACTGCACTCTGGCCAGAGTTGCGTCACATGGTCGCCCAGAGCTGCCAGGTAGCCTAGGGAATCGAGTTGTCGGCCTGAACAAAAGCAGGCTGTTAGTCTGGGCAGAAAAAACGGGGAGGATGGATGCTGGAGCCTAGGCCAGGCAGTGTTTACATCAATCTACTTCACAGAATGATTGTGAAGATTAAACAAGACACGTATGTAGCCTGCCTACTGCACCTAAGGTGCTCGCTGTGGGGTCCCTCCACTGCATGACGGTGCTGGGGTTGCATCCCTCATACAGACGTGGGTGGGTGTGTTCAGGAAGAAAGTCAAGCAGGTTCTAATGCGTTCCATGGGGACTCTGGAGCCTTCCGTCAACACTCCTGACCCCTGTTTCTGGTCATGAGGGGTCTCCTGTTCAGGGTGGTTAAGCCCCTCCCCCTGGTGGCACCCCCATGGCTGCAAACACTTCAGGGCTGCCAAGAACTTGGCTGCTTTGAAAGGCCTACACCCATCCTCTGGGCTCACCTCTGTCTGAATATAATAATAAATTGATAAAATACCTTGTCAGGCTCCACAGCAGTTCTCTGCCACACAGTCTCATTATGCTCCTGCTTCATAATTAAAGTTGAAAGAACACAAGCCCACTGGACCTGTCATTAGCACGTGGTGTGGCTGCCACAGAGGGAACATCACGTTTGATTTCTGGGCCTGGTCCCAAATGCTGGCAGGGGTCTGGGGCCTTTGTTCAATGTGGTAATTCAACCTCCTCCAATTTCTTATCAGCAAATGTGTATGCAAGAAGTACTGTTTTCCCCGCTTTCGCCAGTGAGGCATAGGGTAGAGGGTGCTCGTGATGGGTGGTGGGGGTAGGGGGTGGTTAAAGAGACTTGCAAGAAAAGAATAACCCAGGGCAGAGACTAAACTAGAATCTCATACACGGGTAAGAGAACTGCAGTGCCTCAGACGCTCCCATGCTCTTCATTCAGAGGTAGAGGTATTTGGACTACCTTAAAGCTCACATTGCTGAAGGACCCAGAGAGCTGGGAAAGAACAGAAAAGTACACATACACACATATTTAGGGGAGCTTTTCATTTCTAGCATAAACTATATACCATGGGGACATAAATGACCTTTCTAGGTTTAGAACCCATAAATCAAGCATGAAACTGCCAATCCTATGCATTCAATTTACTGGCTGCTGCCCGCCCATAGGAGAAAAGAGAAAGCTGAAACCTCCTGCATCCATCTATCTACAGCACTCTGTCCTGCCAAGACCCCAGGAAAGTCAGAATCTGGTGAGTCTTCTCAAATGACACCAAAGCCCTGCCCCAGTGGATGGACTCCAAGCCAGGCCCTTTGCAGGCCAAGCTCTGCTGCATTTGGTACAAGAGGAAGGGAGGAGAGATGTGACAATTTATGTTTCTGAGAAAACTTCAACTGTAAAATCTTTTATAACTGCTGAAGAAGGTATAAAACTGGCTCCAAGCCAGTTATTCAGGTGCCAGAAAGGCAGTGTGGACAGCAGTGAGGAGTGAACTCGAGAGGCAGGGAACACATCAGATGTGGTTTACACGACACAGGTACTAGTCCAGGCTCTTCTTGTTTTAAGTGACAGAAACTGTACTCAAACTCTCTTAAGCAAAAAAAGGAATTTGTCACTTTGTTGCTGGAAACTCCAAAGGTATAGCCAAATGCTTTAGGCAGCAGCTAGATCCATGGGCTCAAATGGGTCTGTTTTTCTGTCCATCTCTGGGTCCCACTGGCCTCATTCTCAGCTGAGCTGTCTCCTCGAGGAGACAGCTACTAGTAGCCTGAGTTTATGCTTTCTTGGTTTAGCAACGCCATGGAAAGAAGATATATTAGCTAGCTATTGCTTTTTTTTTTTTAAGAAAAAAATGCTGAATGACCGCCACAAATCCCAATAGCATAGAGTAAGAAGCATGTATTTCTTATCAATCTGAAGGTTGAGGAGACTTTGCTTCAGTCTGAGGTAGCCGGAAGAACTCTGCCCCGCGTGCATTCCTTCTTGAGCCAAGGGTGAGGGGGCAGAAGCTACCCTGAGGAAGCTGTTCTCCAGACAAAAGTGAAGTACGAATGGGCAGGTTCCAAGGTGCAAGCCATGTTTCAAGCCCCTGCTTGCATCGTGTTTACTAATATTGCATTGGGCAAAAAGCCACATGGCCGGATCCAAAGTCAAGGGGTAAGGAAGTACATTCTACTTTTTACTAAAGAAACTGCAAAGTTACATGGCAAAGGGTATGAATATAAGGAGAGACAAAGAATTGGAATTAATAATTCAATCAACCCCAGAAGACATCTTTTCCAGGCTCCAGCTCTCCATCCAGGGTACATGCAAATGGGTCTTGTTTGAGTGACATGCCTGTCTCTGAACCAATCTCAGGGATGGAAATAAGAACTTGATGGCCAGCCTGAGTGACCCAGTGAGCCATGCATCCTATAGAGGTAGCATTAATGGCAGGACAATGAGGCATCATAACTGACAGTTCCCTCAGACCACATGGGGCGTGGAAGGAATTCTCTAGAGGAAGGAGAAGGCACATGTAACAGCACACCTAGCAGGTAAGACCCAGAGCTGTCACTGTCCACTAGAAGAAAAAAGGGGTCTGAACAATCACATATAGGTGAGTCTTCAATCCTGACTCTTCTGGAAATGTCTCTCAGAGATGGCGGGAGGGGGGTAAAACAGGCAGGGGAGCATATGCTTATGCTTTCTTGTCATGAATTCTACCAGTGCTGTGTTCAGGGTCTTCAACTGTATGCATTCCCATTTATGCATACATGCATACACATGCATATGAATCTATACACATGGGCGTGATCTTACCCTGTATGCAGAAACCATGATTCTAAGGATGAAGTTGATATATTTTCTGTGATTGTCACTATTACTATGTGTGGGTGCATAACACATTTTCACAAATCACAAATCTACATTTTGGGCCTGGCAGGTCAAGTTCATCCCTGTCCCATATGGAGCCAGTTGGGACAGCTTAGAGGCTGCGAGCTGAATCATCTCAAGATTCTCTCAAAGGGAGACAGCCGAATGCTGATTGCCTTTTATGAACTAGCCTTGACCATCTCGTGGCATCACTTCTGCCGCAGCTATTCACCAAGGTGGTCACAAAGTCCCATGCATGTTCAAGGGGAGGCAGTATAGACTCTACCTCTTGATGGAAGGGGCAAGGTCGTGAAAGGGCATGTGGGATTAGAAATATTGCTGTGGCCATTTTTGGAAACTACAATCTGCCACTGTCACTTTTCCCCTCCCTGCTCTGACCCGAGTATGAATAGAACAAGGGTTTTGAAGCCATTCAGATGAGAGTGAAATATTCTTGCCCTACCATTACCTGGCTATGTGATTTTAGCCAAAGTTTCCAGCCTATCTGAGCTTTCGTCTCTTTATCGCAAAATGGAAATGCAAATACACTTTATGATGGGCAGTTGTGAAAAATACATGATCTCGGTAAGGATCCTAGCCTCATAAGACCATAGTGCCCTTTCCTATCCTCCCAAACCTGCCCTCACTGGTTTTCTTGAGTCATTTGTGGCTGTTGGAGTTAGGGCCACAATTTCTCCCTGGAAATCGGGGAATATGGAGTGTAACACCTGCATGAGTGACTCAGGAACTCTAATCCAGCCATTAGCAGACACGATCTAGTGCCCCTTCAATCTATAGACCTTTTCACAGAAGTCAGTGAATTGTAACCTAATAAGTGCTGGAGGGACACACGAGGTGCTGGGAGCTAAGTTTAATTTACTACTAAGTTCAGTACAAAAGTCAGTTCAAAATTGAATATGGCTCTGTCCTCAACAGTCCTGTAAAATAATAAGAAAACAGAGATATCACAAAAAAGCAATTTATCCAAATAAAGTCATGATCTCAAAAGTATTCTGACTTTCTAACACTTTTGGGGGGGGATATATGTAAGTTAGTATGAAAATACCATCTATTGGAAGAAACATCATCTATTTTTAGGTGCTGCTCTATCTCCCCTACAAAGAGCCTTTCTTTTGTGACTTCTCGAAATATTTTTTTCCTCAAAAGATGCAGTTTTCTTTCATGGGAAATAAAATCTTATTGCCAATTCCTTCCCACTCCACTCTCCTGTTTTAATGAAGAATCACATTTTTCCAGCAAAGGGTAACTAAATAAAATATGCATTCCTGTTGATGCAGGTAAGTAGGACTTTGGAGAGCTCACAATCCAACTCTTTCCCTGGACTGCCATTCTTGCCAACCAAAGCTCCTAGGTGACAGTCCTTGCCTGACCCATTCAGACCCAAAGGACTTTAAGGGAAAATGGGATTTTCCAAGGTCATCTCAGGATTTTGGTTCAGGACCTCCAGGTAGATATTCCAGGTTACTCTGAAAACTAAATACAGCAACTGACCTGGTCCATTCAAGGTCTTTAGTTTGGGACCTACTTGGAATGGGCTTAAACCCCAAGGGCTAACAGTCAAACTGAGGGTAAGAGATGTTTAGAGTCATTGAAAAGGAATTTGCCTTATTAAATGCTCCTGTAGACAGAATCCCTATTTTTTTTTTCCCAGCAGGAAGGCAAAGCCCCACTGGGGAGGCTGGCTAGTTGTGAGATGACATACATGCAGAAGAACTGTTTTCCAGATATCCCTCAACAACCTATTTGTCTCCCGAAGCATGAAATTTAATTACGCGTATTGGACATACTTGCATAATCACATATTTTTATTACACAAAACTGTTCAGTCTTTTAAAATATAGGGACTGAATCCTGGTTACAGAGATGTCTTTGACATCAGAGATTTCCAAAAGTAAATATTTGGAGCAAACAATTGTTTCCTAGTATTGATTCTCATTTGCTGCCCTTCTATATTGTTGAGCATTCACCTGCACTCATATTTTTCTATTATGTTGACAAGGGGGGACCAATGAGTTTTTATTAAAACCCCATAATGCCGAGTCCTGCTATCAAATTCATCCTAATCTTTAGCTAATCCTATTCTTCGCTGCTTCTCATAGCCCGTAAATCTTCCTCAACCTCTGCCTGAGATCATGCCCTTCTCAAGCATTTTTCAATCTCAGTTCCACTTCTCTTGAAAGAAGGTGACCAGAAGTGAACACGCGACTCCCCACAAGGACAGAAGCATACTACCTCTTCAAGGGGAAGCCAATTAACTGTGAAATAACCAGCAATCTCTTTAGTACTCTCCTCACTTTTATTTTTTTTAATTTTATTTATTTATTTTTTAAGAAGCTGGTTTTATTTATTTTTTTAAAGATTTTATTTATTTATTTGACAGACAGAGACACAGTGAGAGAGGGAACCCAAGTGGGGGGAGTGGGAGAGGGAGAAGCAGGCTTCCCGCCGAGCAGGGAGCCCGATGCGGGGCTCGATCCCAGGACCCTGGGATCATGACCTGAGCTGAAGGCAGACACTTAATGACTGAACCACCCAGGTGCCCCTCTCCTCACTTTTATAAAAGAGATTGAGATGTCACATTTACTTGGCTAATGGCTATTGTTCTTAGAAGAGGCTGAATTTAACTTCAAAGTGGCTAATCATGACTATCGGGACAAAGGAACAGGAGACCTACCCCATGAGGATGCCATGGTGACCATTTGAAGTTTGCCTTCTAAGGCTCCTTGGGAAATCCTTTCTGGATATTAGGAGAGACAGCCACAGAAGGGCCGAGCAGCACTGTGCTGGGGGGAGGGTAAACAGAAGAAAAGGCCAACAGTCCAGGGAATGGGATAACAGGAGGATACACATATCCGATATTTAGGTAGAGTATACTATATGTCAGGGGCTATTTATAGGTGCTATTTATAGACTAGTTCATTTAATCCTCCCAACAGCCTTAAAAATGGAAATTATTAGCATAATCATTTTACAGAGGAGGAGATGCGACCTTGGAGAGATTTTCTGAACCGCTCTAAGCCTATGATATTAACTTTAATGGTTTTCACATCATTAGGCCCTTTGTTTTATTTTATTTTAATTAATTAATCAATTAATTTAGAGCACATGTGCACCTGTGCGAGCCGCGGGAGGAGCAGAGGGAGAGGGAGAGCGAGAATCCTTAAGCAGACTCCCCACTGAGTGTGTAGCCCAATGACTTGGGGCTCAATCTCACGACCCCCTGAGATCACGACCTGAATGGAAATCAAGAGTCCTAGGCTTAACTGACTGAGCCACCCCGGCGGCCCTAGGCCTTTTGTGTTAAATGTATTTTCTTCCCTAATCCCCATAACAATCCAGAAACTCCTTACCCAGATGGAAACCAAGTCCCAGGGAGGTTAGTGAACTTCTTCCAGCTCACACAGCTGGCCAGCAGCAGAGATGAGGTCAAAACCTCATCTCATGTGATGCACCCAATAGCCTTTGGCAGCTCTGGCCTCCGAGGGTGCTGGGTAGTGGTCACCAATCTAACTTCCTTCTGCCATCAGAGAGCCATTTGTTGCTTGAAATGCCAAGTGTCAGAGCAGCATGAGACCTTAGAGGCGTGGGGACAGGGAGAGGGGAAGTGCCTGGCCCAAGGACGTATGTGAAACCCTGGAGTGTCCCTAGATTTTCCATCTTTCTCCATTGACTGACTCATGCCTTTGGCATTTTAATCACCACCCTGCATTCTTAGGAAGCTCAAATTAGTTTGTTAGTTCTTGGGGGAAGCCGAGTTTGTAAGCAATCCCTGAGTCCAGCAACAGAATGCTGCCAACAATCAATAAAAACAGAGAAGTCCAGAGGAGACTGGAATGTAGTTGTCTGCAGGTGGGGTAGAGACATCCCAGCCCACCCTCGGCCGTTCTCTAGCTGGTTACACCATCACTGCCATGTCGCTCTATGCCCCAGTGTGGTAAACTCGGACACTCAGATGTCAGGGAGGAGAGAGAGAAGTCGCCTTTGGTAAGTGTTCACCACGGGAGGACACTGATATGTACAGCTTTACCTAAGTTAATTATGACTTCATTTTATAGGTGAGACAACTGAGCATCTGGGAAATTAAGTAACTTGCCCCAAGCCAATAATGAATAGTCAATATTATGTCACACTGTCCAAACTGAGGGTGTCACTGAGCCAGCACTTGAACCTAGGCGCAAGTCCTAAGCCCAGTTTCCGTTACCGTGCTACCGAATAAAGCAAACATCAAGGTCCCTTCTCTACTTTTGGCTACTTTGTCTTTTGGGGACAACTCTTTGTATCTTCCATTCTCTATTTCCATACTACCTTGAGGATTTGCCCATAATGGAAAACTAGACAAGAACAAAAGCCCTGTCACTTACCAACGCTTTCTTTAGATTTCAGTTGTCATGGAGGATATGGTTATCAGCCTTTGCTGTGGCTGCCGCTCAATTTCCCAAACCTGCTAATAGAAGTCCATGTTTGGCTGGCCCAGTGACCAACAGAACAAAAAGCTACAAATTATCTCTATAGAACATTAATCGAAGGTCTCTGTGCTATAGAATCCTTCTCTCAATTAGAGAGCTGTCTTGGAAGTAATGTTCTCTCTAAAAATCATGATATACACAGCTCTATAAATCGATGAAAGACTTGTGACCATTAAACTTAATTGATACTGAATTTAGCAGAATGCATTTCAATCATGTTGCCATTTTATTTGAAAATGAGTTTCTGGCATTCCCTCGTTCCTTCTCTCAGCATGCAGGGTCACGTAGCATGCTGGAGTGACATTTCTAGGAGCTGAGGAGGAGAAGCAGCTCCAAGTGGAAGGCCTCAGAACCTGGCAAACAGGAGATGCTGCAAGGTGCTGTAAACAAGTAGACATAAAACAGGAAATAAAAACTGATTTTAAGTAAAATCAGCAACAACTTGGTTTTATATAGTACCCCGTATGTTCCATAGGAATAATACCCCATGGCACTTTATAGTGAAACAAGGTAAAAAAGAAAAAAAGGAAGAAAGAAAAAAGGCTGCTCCCAGGACCACGCTAGGAAAATAATTAACTTCTTGAATATGTTCTCAGGCTTGAGTAGGTGCAATTCTTTCCTTGAGATTATTGTCGGCAATAGTGCTAGGGAGCTGTTGTTTTCTGTAATTGGCTCTGGACGGAAGCCATGCTGGAAGGAAAGAGCAAAGACAGCTTGTAGTTACAGTGCTTGGAGAGAGAGAGAGGGAGAGAGTGTGTGCACGTGTGTCTGTGTGTGTCATGCACGTGTGAACTGCAGGAACTGGTCTTAGGATATAGAACCCCCTCCCACAATGTGATCAGGTTATCTAACCTAGAACATCATTGATGCATTGAGACAAAATAACAGAAGAGATGCTCCAGAATTGATGATGTCGAGAGTACTCCAATGCACTTACCCTTTCGCCATTCATACATACATATATATATATACATACATGTATGTGTGTATATATATATGTGTGTGTGTGTGTGTAGAAAGAGAAATTGATTTATATATATATCGACATCTTTAATTCAACTGGGAGAAAAACATAAGTTTCTCTTAAGAAAAAAAAACTACCCACAAGAAATGTTTTACACAGAAGCTTCCGGAAATGCCTTATATGTCTGGTAATTTTTTTCCAAATAGATCATACTTCTCCATCTCAGCAAAGACCTTTCTAGACACATGGATTTTTTTTCTATCCCTTCTTTGCTATTTAGCAACTCTATTTTATCCAGGTTGGTTATTAATGGCCTACAAGTATGCTCTCTTTCAAACCTGTTGCCTCTGAGAAATAAAACACGTGAACATGGATACTTGACATCCCTAAATTTGTCTACTCTTCTTTTATTCCTTTCTCTGAGACTCTGTGTACATCAAAGAACAATGAGAATGTTACTGGCTAGAAACAACTTTATTATGGCAAAGATTTGCCGTAAGAACAATGCTTATTCATTTATGTAGACCGCCCCCAAAACTCCACCTATAGACATTGACTGTTTGTAATATATCTAAAATGTCGTTATTTTTTAATGATTTTTTAAAAAGATTTTTATTTATTTATTTGACAGAGACAAAGACAGCGAGAGAGGGAGCATAAGCAGGGGGAGTGGGAGAGGGAGAAGCAGGCCTCCCTCTGAGCAGGGAGCCCGATGTGGGGCTCGATCCCAGGACCCTGGGATCGTGACCTGAGGCAAAGGCAGATGCCCAATGACTGAGCCACCCAGGTGCCCCTAAAATGTCCAGTTAAATAAATTTAAAAATATATATTAATTTATTCAACTCCTAATCACCTAATTGTTAATTTTTAAAAACTTTTTAGTATATTATTTCCTTATTTAGGTAGAGCTCATAGAATATAATTTGAAAAATCATAATTTTTAATTTTTTCAAGTCAGCCAGTGGGTGAGTAGAATTTTAGAGATATAGGAAGTTGCATATTCAAAGAGTTGTATTAATCTCCATTTGTGTAAGAAAGATGTGTGCATATTGATTTCATTTTTTCAACTGACATTTATGAATCAAAAGATCTCTGCTAGGGAATGTACAGATACAAAAACAAATAAGATATATCTTCTAGTTTATTCATGAGAGTTCACAATCTAGGAGGTATTGCATACAAAAACAAATGACCGTTTTTTTCCAACATTGAATGTGATATTCAACATAAGAAAAATGTAAAATGGTATAAGAAGTCAAGGAAGATCAAGGTCACATCTGTTTTCCATGGGTTGGGGGCAATCAGGGAAGTCTGGATGGGGGAGTTGGAATCTGGGGGAATCTGAAACCACTGCTCCCTGTAGCTACAGCAGATATTAAACATGGCCTGACTCCCAGCCACATTAACATGGACCTGAATGATAGGTGGGCTTTTAATAAGCAAGGAAATTGATACGCACTGAGGCATCTGATTGGAAAGCGTGGTCAGAGAATATTGGCTGAGAAGTAGAAAATGGAGACTCTCCAGTCTGGCTGGAGAATAGAAAATGTAAAGAATAAAAATAGAACTTAAATTGGGAAGACATTCATTTCTCCTGAATTACTAGGATGAATCGGTATTTATCTTAACACCTAATCAGGAGTGTGATGTTTTGCAGAAGAGTGACGTAATCAGCACTGCAACTTGCTGTTTGCAAACAAAAACATTGGTTAACTCAGGTTCAAAAGAGCTTTATTGGAAGTATACTCGGTAGCGCCACAAGAAGGCCGAGAAAGAGGGAATGGGGAGTTGAGGAGGCTGAGACACAGCTGATCGTGCCTGTAGGAATTGTCTGGTTAAAACGTCCACACTATGACCTCCCTGGTGGGCACGGCTGGACTCCTGAATCCACTGTCACCACTGCTCCAAACACTTGGTCGAGCCCCTGCTGCCACCACAATGGATGTTAAAGTGTTCTTCCTCTTTGCACCCCTTGCTTTAGGCTCAGAGTTCTAGATGGATCATCCTATACCCTCACCCTAGCGCCCAGGTTTCCCAAAGAACAATACCTGGCCTCCCCTGCATCTGCAGTGGGTGTCTCTGAAAGGGATTTCAGTCGTTAGGTCAAAAAGAGAAAAACCCAACCAATGCCCATCATAGACAGAGTTGTAGATAAATCCATGCTTGTGGAAGGTCAACTAAGGGTGGACATAACTTTCATGAGAAGAACATCAAATCTTCCTGTGACATCAAGGAAGTGGGAAAATGCAAAAAAAGAAGAAAAGCGTCACTGGGCATTATCATTGGGAGGTCATCCATGCCCTGGAATTCTTTATGAATTTCATTAGCATAGACACTCAAAGCATAAAAATGCATTCTCCATTATGTGACATATGCAGATATGTAGCTTTAATTACTTGCTATATAAATTTATACCTTGAGAACTTGTTATATCATTTTGGGAGGACTACTAACTCTTTCAGGCTGACATGGAACCAAACATCTACTACCGTTATGTGTGACTAGGTCTGAGTTTTGAATGAGAATAAGTTGAAAGATCCATCCATACAGGTCTGTAAGAGGACACCCGATGTGGTACTCTGTCGTCAGACTACGCTACACATAAAGCACCCAGAAAGGAGACTCTCGTTTTAAAATAGCCTGCAAAGCAGACTCCACAATCTCCCTTAACAATCATATAACCATTCTAGTACAGTTAAGCATCTTTTGTGACTATAAATTTGAATCTTAAGAGAGACAAGCAAAACTTTGTTAACACTTCATAATTTGAATGAAAGGTGAAGCTGATGGTGAGAAAAAAACTCACCAGTATGTTCAGAAAACTTACAACATGAAACATCTCAGCAATTGCCAATATTTAAAGGTTATGTCCATCATGTTAGAAAGTGGCATAAAGTTTTCACCCTTTTCAAATAATTGGGCATCATACTGATGGGTAAAATTGTGCATGTCAGTGAGTCCTGTGCTGATGTAGGGAAATTGACAGACACTGTTTAGAGGAAGCCAAAATTTTTGTGCATCAACATGTCATGCTGGGAATAATTATACAACTGTTTTGTTACCTTCAGCACTGTACCATATATTATAATATTCACTGATTCTTCTAGAGTTTTTGTTTGTTTTGCATAGTGCGGCAGATCTGGAGAATGTGTATTTGTAAGGTGGTTGATGCGATTACACTTTATCAATGAAGACCAAAGCTCAGTAGTAATGTTACTGTTACTGCCGAGGCTGGTGCATTTAGATATGGCCCTCCCTCTGTATCCATTAGGTTTAGCATCAACAAGAAATTACAGGTTACTAGGTCTAGAAAGGACCTCGGGAGGTCAACCAGTGTTTGCTGCAGCTGTCAGGTAAGTCTGCACCCAAATCGAGGCATCCATCCTCATGAGAATCATTATCAATAGATTCTTTAGAACCCACTGCATGTGAGTCTGAGTGTTTTTATGTGACTGTGTTTGTGTCTATGTGTATGAATGTGTGTGTGTTTGTGTGTGTGTGTATGGCTCTTTCAGGAGCCGAACAAAGTCAGGAAGTGCCACCTGGCTCAAGATCTTTTCAGTAATATCTGCCCATGTAGTTTGTTATTATTTACATAGCATTTCATATTTGCAGAGGGATTTTCCAGCAATTATGAATCCTCAGAACATTGTTGTAAGAAAGGGCAACCCCAGTTCCTCCACACACAAAGGCACAACAATTAAGAGGCTTGAGGAGGTCTACAAACTAGTGACTGGATAAGGATTAGACTCTATATCCTTGACCCTGAATTCTTTTCAAATCCACTACACTTTTTTTTTTTAATTGACCTTTAACTTTGGGTATTATCTTAATTAGGTCCTGACAAACGTAGCGGGACCAGGGGACTGGGCAGAGGGAAAGTAAAATTAGACTTCTCAAGCCAAAGGCGTATGCTTACCAAGTGACTTGACTACCAGAAGGTTCACATTCGTTGAAATGGCTTACACCACTTCCCACCATTGCAGGGCTAGCTCGCTCGTGGTCCTGGGGAAAGGAAGTGTGGCAAGGGGAGCGTGGACGGTGCTGCGTTTCCCCCCCTCGAGATGAGAGGAGTCTGTGAGCGAGTGTATTTTGACAAGCTGGAGCTAGGAAACGACAGTATGTCCCAGTTAAAAAGAGAACATATTGTAATAAATAAAGACCTTTCTGACTTTTGTCATCAATGTTAATTAATACTGCAGGTCAGTTGTATGTATGAGCCTCCACAGGTGCATTGCAGGGCTGGGGATGTTAGTCCATATTGCAATGATTATGGCCAGGCAAACTGGTTGGAATGAGAACCGGATGCTTCTTATTCTTAAAACCTGCTTCAGATGTCCCTTTGGGAACGGACAAATTGCTCAGGTGAAAGTCATCTCCTGCCAGGTTTCTGCAATTTTCCCAGCTTCATGCAACTTTTCATTTTCTTGTTTCTTGTCATGAACATAGAAAAAGAGCCACCTAATACCTTTGGGATGGCATTTACAGTTTGGCTGGAAGTGGAAGTGCCGGACAAGTCAGGAGAGGGTTGTCTTTCCCAACAGGATTTCGGGATTTGTCAGCTGCATTGCAACTAGCTGACAAATAACCTCATGGGGCCATTTCTGCCATAAACAGGAAGCGCTTCTGTTCTGAAGGAGATAGCTAGGGAGGGCCAATTTAACTCTATGCCAACTGAGCATACTTTACCCAGGAGGTGAAATCCTAAAGGGGTCATACCACTGAGGCAAAAGTTAAAAACTTACGGCCACAAATTAGAAACTTCAGCTTGAGAAGATAAATAAAGTAATCCCAATATAGGGAAGCAAGTGATCTCAGGGATTTGCCGGGTGATTCGTTGTTCTGCTTTGAGGCAGCCATTTTCTGCTTTTATACATGAACTCAACCTATTTGTAAGCATGTGTAGCTGCGAGAAGAAAGATGTACTGCTGATGGGCAGTATACCATCTATCGTGTGATACGTTGGTAGGGGTGATCAGCATGCATCTGGACCTGGACATTGCAGTCCCACAGCAAGGAATGTTCAGCCTGTCATTCATTTCCTTGGCAGACCAAGGGGAAATTGGCCCATCCAGCCCAATGCCCATATTAATCTGTATGATAAAGCAACTGTTAAAGCATCTTACTGACAAAAATATGAGAGACTCTTGTTGGGTGTCAGTGAAACTTTTCAGGAAAGGGCCTGTACTGGTTAAAATGTGTTCGGTACAGGGGCATTTGGGTGGCTCAGTCGGTTGAGCGTCCGACTCTTGGTTTTGGTTCAGGTCGCGATCTCAGAGTCTTGAGATTGAGCCCCCCCCTCGGGCTCCGTGCTCAGCAGGGAGTCTGCTGGAGATTCTCTCTCTCTCTCCCTCAGGCCCCCTGTCCCCCTCCCACTCTCTCTCTCTCTCTGTGTCTCAAATAAATAATCTTTAAAATGTGTTTGGTACAGGTGACAGATCTACCTAGAGTGGCTTAACCCAATAGGGGTTTGTTCTCCTCGTGTGATGAGAAGTCTGGGGGGGACGAGGCACTGGGCCGGGTGGTTCCCGGACAGCATTCAGACAGACTGCTGCCTCCACTCGTCTTCAGCACACTGTGTCTTGCCCTCGTGTTCATTGCCTTATGATCACAAGACAGCTGCTGCATCTTCAGCTTCCCCTTCTGCCCCATCTCTCCCTCACTCTCCCCTCCTACCACTTCTCTCTGCCTTCCTCTTCTGCTTTTAAGGGTTCTTGTGATTACATTGGCCCCCCACCCCAATAATTCCAAGATAGTTGCCCTATCTTAAGGTCCCGATTACTAAACTTAATTCCATCTGCAAAGTCTCCTGACAGTTCCTAAATTAGTGTTTGTCTGAATAACCAGGGAATGGGAATCTTGGGGGAAATCTGAACTCTGCCTATCCCAGCGAGCTCGGGGAGTAGAATTTCAGCTACCTGAGAAGATAGTCCCAAGAGACAAAGCTGTAACGAAATGACTATAAAAGGCTAAACCACAATGTACCCAGATTATACCAAACAAAATAAGATGCTTACAGAGAAACCCATTGTCACTGAGGGCATACAAAACACAACAAAGCAAAATATACCAGGGAGCCCTGGGTTCTGTTAGCTATTTCTGGTTTCACTGGACATTTTTACTCAATGGTATGACACTGAGTTAATCTGAACAAAAATGCCTTAACAAACATCTTTTGTTACAGTGTTTCCTAAAATGGAGTACAGATACCAGGTGGTATGTCAGTTAATTTTAGCACTGTGTTAATTATTTTCAGTTTTGATACTCATGTATTTCTTTTTTTAATGCATGATTTCATAAAAGATCTGGTTTAGGAAGATGTTAAGTATGGATTTCCCTGAAGGTCACAGCAAAGAGAGTTGACTTGAAAAGGTAACCCTTTTGAAAAGAAATGGATGACTTGAAGAAAGAAAAGATGACGTGAAAAGGAGTGAGGGTTTGGGGGAGCAAGACAGGGACCTAGAGAACCCCGTGGAGAGACGCGTGGTTGACTTGACTGCTGCTAAGCAATACTAGCATTTGATCCACAGCACCTTCTGAGGGACCCTATGTCATGAGCCTCAGAGGATGACAGCGGGAAATAGCTATCTATTGACTCCTATCCTCCACCAATCAAAGATGACGCCATGGGCGTTAGCACCCCACGCTTCTGGGCTATACAAGCATGAGTGGCCAGCAGGTTCTGGCAGGTGCTCTGAGGTGCTACACAAGGGGTAGCTGTGCGAAGTTAGCTGAGACCTACCTGCAGCTGGTTGTTGCAGCAGTGCCTGGAGTAAGAGGTGGGCCCAGGAGCCACTGATGAGCTGGAGTATCCCACAGGTTATTGTAAGTTTATTGTAAATATATACATAACATAGACATAATGGCATATAATTACATAAATATGTAATTGTGTAGAGTAATATATACAACGCAAGTGGGATTACCTAAAATGTGTTTACCCGGATCCTCCAAGAAGCAGACACAAAGATGGGATTTAATGTGTTAAGAACTTTATTAGGAGAAATGCCTATAAGAGGAAATAGAGGGGGAGCCAGAGGGACTAAGAACTCTCAGAGTCACATCAGGCCTGATCCTGAGTGAAAGCGAGAGGGAAGGAAGATCAGGGGGCTGTTAGGCAGTAGCGCAGTCGAGGGAGAGTTTGGCAAGGCGGTCTTTGGAGTCCCCCAGCCCAGTCACACCAGTGGCCAGTTGAGTTGTGCACCCATGTCCTGCTTTTCCTCCTTTCTGGTTTCACGTTCCCAAACCCCCACTCGGATACTTTCCAAGTGAACTCCCTGCCAAGCCTTTGCCTCAGTATTCAGGGAAACCCATATTTAGCCTCTTCCTAAATGATCTCATCTGTGAAATCACACATAAAAGTAAACACACAAATTTGGATTTAAATAAAAGGGAAACATATTCAGCATAGTACCTAAAATCAGTTCACCTACCACCTGGCATGCGGGCCCATGTTAGAAACATCTCCCAGGAATGGGTCTGCCTTCTTACCCCTGCAGCACTCAGTCACTGTAGGGAGCAGCTCCCGGGAAGCATGGCTCATGGCCAATGTGGCTATGGATTTCAGGAGGCAGCATCTGGAACCCTTCATGGGTGCACTCCCTGAAATCGGAGATCTGAAAGCCCTATTCTCATGGGCACCACTGTGTGTGTGTATATATGCATATATATATATATAATAAAAATTAGGAAGGCAATAAATATATGACTGAAGTTTTACAAACCTGGTCCCATCGTAATTGCTGAGAAATTCATTTACCATTTACACTGTTCTAAAATGCTTGTCCTTAAAATTCTGACTAGAAACAAAAGGGAGTGCCTTGTTCTTCAGGCAGAGGAACACATGAGTTTGGGCCAGATTCCTTTACAAAGCTACCCTGGTCTTAGCGAGTGAATGTTCCTTTTTCTTTCATGGCTCTAGTTACTCTCTTACCTCCCAATGTATCCCCACTCCAGTCCTGAAATGATTCTGCTCTTTGGCTTTCTAATTCAGTCTTCCATTCAGCAGAGGGGCTCTTTGGACATAAGCATGAATGAAGAAAAAAATGCTGCTATCTGAATAATAAGAGCTTTCTGAAGGATGTAAGTGCTCTGGACTCTATTTGCCTGTGGGGGTAGTAATAACAGGTTTATTGAATACCTGCTTAATGATCTCTCCTTTGAGGCAGGCATGTTGGTGTTCACTTAACACGGGATAAATCCATTTTACCCATCCTCTCTCTCTTCTTTTGCAGTTAGTGGAGTTAGTGGAGAAATCCCAGATCTGGCATTTCTACCTTTGATCCCAGTTAAAGTAAAGCCTAGAAGTGTGAAATCAGTCATAGGAATGGTTCTAGAACAAAGACAGATGCTTTGGGGTCTTCCTTACAGAAGACGTTGAATTAGGAACAATTTTGAATGATCTGGAAAGTCCCTGAGTGCTTCCGGTGGTATGAACATATTGTGGCGAACATGTATGTATTAATGTACCAGCCAGACAAATATTGAGAAGGATAGAAAGTGGGTTTCAGCAGCCTGAGGCTTTGATGTAGGTAAAGGACAGGGGGTGAATTCCACTTGTTTTTGGATACCATCCCAGAGCTGTCACTTTATTGCTGCTTCTGGTGCGTTATGTGGACATGCAGAAGATGAGGGTATGATTTTTGTAAGGCGGTGCATTTTTAATCCCTTCCCTGTCACACTAAATAAATAACTCACCGTGAAATACTTTCTGGGGAAGACTCTAAACTACAGTTGGAAATGGAGCAATGTAAAAATTCTCAGATGTGAAAATTAATAAACCAAGCCAGGGAGCATGGCTTAGTGGGTTGTCATAGTACCAGAAACATGAGCGCCATTTAATGTAAGTTTTATCCTCACGCTTGGTTGTCTCTTAAGTTGTACGTCCGTGGATCCTCTGGAAGCAAACGCCTAGAAGCAAATGCTACACAAAACTCACCTTTTCCTGACCTTAAAGGACCGTTCACTTTCAGCAGAGCCCAGGCTTATGGATGTGGGCCAGTTCTAGCCCACATCTCCTCCCTGATAACATAACTCTGTTTTCCCCTTTTGGAGTAGCAAAATGTTGAGTCCTAGAAAGGTAAAGAAGTTTGTCCAAGGTCAACCTGAGGGGCTGGTCAAGAATAACAGACCCGGAGTAGGACTCAAACTTCCCGTCTTTTATTTCGATATTTCAGTGTTTCAACCTCCCCCTTGGACATTCCTTATGTATGGAACTCACATATACACAGAGATTTCTCAAATAGCTATATTTAAGGGTACTTAGCTGTAGCCCAGCTATTCATGTGTCCCCACTAAAGCTACCACAGCAAAGAATGGAAACAAGGGGAAAATTTAATGCCTATTGAAAGCTGACTCAGAGCATGCAAAGGTGAAAGTGTGTGGTCGGAAGGCTTAGCTGCCTGTTGAGTTCTTTTATTCAATAACTCAAGCAGCCTGTTGTGAGCTGCTTTAGCACTATTAACACATCTGGAGCTAGTGGTCATACATTTGGGACTTTTTAGAATGTAAAAGTAGCTTTGTAGGCAAACTTGTGTTAGAAAGAAATACTTCTGAAGAACAAAGTCTAACTTTATAGAGCACACCCCTCTCTCCCTGCCTCAATTCCATGGGGCTTTTGATTGAGCGTGTGTTAAACCTATATACTTATTTGGAGTAATAAAATTGTCCTCCTGTTCTGAATTGTGTTTGCTTTCAAGTAGCCCTTTGCCCCTCTGATCAGATAAAAAAACCAAACAAATCAACAAAACAGCCGACTGTGTGTGGACTCTACTGATGTCCTCTGTCTGGTCCTCTAGTCCTTCTTCTAGTGTGCTCTGTGCCCTAAAAGCCTGTCTCCCAGGGATGGCAATTGTGGGCTCCCTTGCCCTCTAGATAGTGGCTGGCTTTGGCCAGTGGAAGGCACCGGTAGAAGATCAGAGGGTAAGAAGAGAGAAAGGTCAGGTATTCATTCTATATATCTGGTTTTATCATCATCATCTTCTTTAATCTTTTACCTCTCCAGATTTCTAGAAGTAGACTGCAGAATAAGAGTCCATCCTGCTTGTCAGCCACAGTTTGGGGATGATTGCTTTCATATATTACAGGTCTGGCTGCTGTCAGATAGCCCTCTCTCAAAATATCCTCTCTCCTGCTTCTGGTAACTGCCCCCCACCCTCCAGGGGCCAAAGCTAAATCAAGAGGGAAGCAAGCCTATGGCCCAAAGAAAGGCAGGATCAAAATGGATCCGGGCAATAAAGTAAAAGAGTTAAGTGACAAGCTGTCTTCCACTTGCCTTATTGCTGGTCTGTGCATGGTGTGTTGGTGAACTTCAGTGAAGAAAAGACAGGAGGTGTGGTGTCTTGCAGTCACAATCCATTCTTTCTTCCCTTTTCATCTAGTGTCTCCCTCCTCCTCACTCCCCACCAAGGATGAGTGATGGTCAAGGGCAAGGGTGTTTGCTGGACCACAAGGCCAATGGTTACAGTTTTCCCTGCCAGGAACAAAAGGAAGGAAAGGCAGTCCATAGGGGTAGACTCTTAACTCTGGGATTTGCTTCCAGGAATCGGAGACATAAAGGATTAAAGGAGATGATGAAGCCAGACATAGAGAAGACATTCATTACATGGAGTAGCAGTTAATAGACATTCTCTCTCGCTCTTTCTTTTTCTCAGTAACGACCTTTTTCATCATATTGTCTTCACACTCCCATTCCAGTGTGACATGGAGACTAAGATGTTGGCATGATTTGCTTCTAGACCTGCCTCCAGTCAAGCAGAAGGGGTGCTCCAGTCTCTGAGGTCCCCAGCTGAGGCTCAGGGTCAATGCTACAACTGATTGTGGTAGAGGGTTACTTGTCTAAAGAGAAGGTGACTCTGGCAAGCAGATTGGGAAAATAGCATCATAGTCTCCTAACTACTTAATGGAATTTGCAATACCCAGAGTCAGTCTCAGCACAAGTTTTTGTCACATCTAAGTGATGGAAACATGCCGTGGAAGCTCTAAGAGTCCAATCATTTCCTCAACCAAGATTGAGGATTTGCGTGCCAGAGATTACACTCTACATACTAAATCTCAATGGTTGTTTCCACTCTCCTAACATTTGAGAAGGCTGGAATTTCTCTCAGTTGACTGTGGGTCCTGTCTGATTTGGTGCAAGAAGCTTTGTCTCCAGGGATCTCTTAATTGGGGTATCAGCATATGGACCATGAAACACATCACCTCATTTATGTCATGCCAACTTTTGGAGACCCCAAAGCACATTAGGGTCATTGCCTTGTCAATGTTCTTTTTTGCAAAGACCACAAAGCAGCACACACCTGGCCAGGAGTGTAAGTCTTCAACTTACACCTTACAGCAGTACATGCCACAGACAGTGTAATTACCAACCCCCAGCCAGACCCAAGTAGCCGCTGAGACCTGATGGAATCAGAGCAGAAGGGGACATGACTGTGAGCTTAATTAAAGGGATGGTTTTGTTCAAACCATGCTCATCCCTCCCCTCGTCTCCCAGTGATGCTCACACATGCCAAGAAAAATCAGGTTGAGGATGAGATTACGACCTAGTGATCTCATTCGGGATGTGACAGTATCTCATTTCAACAGCCTGGGAAGGGCAATGTCATTTTCAGAGAAATGTGACCAGCGACAGAGCAAAATTTTGCCCAGACTTTTCACTTTCCTGTTGATCTCCAGGGCAAGGGGTCCCCAGCCAGCTGTGTCAGGCAATCTGAACACTTTCTAATCTCTAGTCAACAGCTTGCTGGCAACAGAGACTTCCCCTTTTCCACAGGTTAGTGGAATCCACATGTGTCCTAGAAGTGAGATATATATATCCAGGGAAGGAAAAATTATATCATCTTCTCATTCCAATATCTTTGTGCACTCCTTCTTCCCCCAAACAAGGAAAAGTTTTCCGCCTTCTGCACAGAAAGGTGGAGATTTCAACCTCTTAAATCTATTACTTAATATTAAAAAGATTTGGCTACCAAATAGCCTCCTTAAAAACACTTTCCTCAGCTTTCTGTTCCGATCTGCTTTTGGTCACTTTCATTCATCTGCTCATGGCTGGCTGCCTGGATTAATTTTCTGGACTGAATACATTTCCTTGCATTACCAACGTATGTGACAAATAACTAATCTGACTCATCAAAATGCATTAGAATGCAATGTTCCAGTTACTGAAGGACATTTGAAATTCAGCAAGTTGTCTTCGTACTCATACTGCCAGAGATAGTGAAAAATTATGAAGAGGTAGAGATGGTGCTAGAGCCCACTTTGTGCCCAGAATTTGTATCAGAATCTGTGTTAGTACTGCTCCAGCAATCCAAGAAAACTTGGACCCGCCTCTGTTTGTTTTGTACTTCTTAAAATATTTTGCAAATTAAAATTTGAAATATTACTGGAATAATTTTGAAGAAGCATAGCATAGCCCAGACCATAAATCACCCAAAACAGCATTAAGTGGATATACTAAATATACCTAACACTGTTTAAAGTATCCTAAATATATCATTCCTTTTCCAGGACCATTTCCATATTCCACTTTTCAAGACAGACCTTCTAAATCAGGCGATAGTTGGGCCACGTGAGTAATAACTCTAAACGAGATGCAAAAGATGTGTTGCAAAGAACGTGCTGTAAGTACCAGTGTTTAATTGGGTGTAATGGACATCTTTCAAGAATCTCCCAATATGGAAAACAGATTTACCCAGAGCCTCTTTGAACGAAAAAAAAAAGGGATTTTTACAGCTCTACAGTAAATTATATATTTGAAACTGTATTAGCACAGAGATCTGTTGTGGTGTCAGAATCCCAAGAACATTCCACATGACTGCTACACAGAAAAATACATTAAAACGTTTTTACCAATAGACTAGTGAATGACTTGTAATTTCTTCTCCGGGATTTTTATGGTGTTCTTTTTTTTTTCTTATGGTTTTATCTCATTCCTTTTTTGGGTCTCATAGCCCTATGTTTTCACCGTCGCATGTCTGAGGGTCTATTTTGAGGGGGAAATAAGAGACTGCTGGGAAATCAAGGGCTGCAGGAGAGACCTTGGTTTCCCCACTGACTTTCTTCCTGAACATGGGTGACCTGCTCTTCTTTCTCTGCCTTGTATTTACCTCCGAAGGAAGGCTGGGAGTGATTTGCCTTTTTTGGATGATTGTGAAGAGAAAAGCATATATCATAAAAATGCTATCGAGTGCACCTCCCACAGAATATGTGAAACGGATGCGGCCAGACATTCAGCTGGTTGCACAGGGTGGCTGCAGATGTTCATTATCCTATCACAGAAGCTCACTGAAGATGCCTCTCAAGTGTTCCTGGGGGAGGAGTGTTCTCCTTCCCCAAGCAAGCATCGAGTGCCTGTGGCATTTTGGTCATCTTAGCCAGAGAGCAATCAGTGCAGAAGATGGGGCAGCGTGGTGTTTCCACCTGGGTGTTCTCAGTTGTGACTGCCTGGGTTCAAATCCTCAATCTACCACTTTTTAGCATTATGCCTTAGTGCAATTATTTTAACCTTTCTAAGCCTCAGTCTCCATATCTTGTAAGAAATAAGTGCAGTAATGCCTGTAAACCACTCAGTGCCTGGCAAATAGTAAGCACTCATATGTGTTATTATTACTAAGAAATATATGTGAAGAGTTTGGGGGTGCTTAGGAAGAGGGGAGCATACAAAGGAATAAAAAGATGTAATTCCCCCATCTCAGAGACCCACAATCTAACTGGAGAAAAAAACAAGAAAAAAACATGTATATCCAGTATAAAGAGATCCCTTCAGGATTTGTGTGGGCAGAAGAGCAATTTTTGGTTCTTGATTAAACTTCTGGAATTGTCTTATCCAAGGAATTAAGAGGATGAGAACACTGGCCACATCTTGGATAGACCTAAATTGGATTTGGATTAGCCAAGACAAACGGTAGGTTAGGTCAAATTTTTTATTGTGTGGGGTCACATTTTAGAAATTCTTAAAAGGGAAAAGTCCCTTTAGAGAAAATTCATTTAAGACTGTCAATTTGTGTGCTTTCCATGAGCAACCGCCATTAATGTATATTGTGTCAGGATCTTTAAAAATTTTTTCCACACAATTGAAGTTATGCCTTTTAGAAGAGGAGGAAAAAAAATCTCCCATTGGAAATGACTTTCAATCCACTTGCAAACTCCTCGAGGGCTGAGCCACATATTACTTTCTCTATATGTCTAATTGTACCTAGGACAGTTTGAGTTGGAACCCAACAAATTTTAATGCAACTACATCAAATTCAACTTCATAATTTGAAAATCTAATTATTGTTATTGGTGTTTTGAGGTTGCCTTGATGAAGGCAAAATGGAATTGCATGATGGCTGTGATTCCTTTGTCTCTCCCTGTCATCTTTATGCTGGAGATAAGGCCTCCTGAGCAAAGAAAGTGACTGGTCTGATTTTAGAGCTCCCCTCACTCCCTGACAACCCAGAGCTGCCCGAGCAAACCTTACCTTCGCACAGACTTAATTCCCAGTCTTTGCCTTTAATTCACCTATAGAGAGTTTTAATTTGGAGAGGAGTATATCAGAATTGAGGTGAGGTGTATCTGAATCTTTGACAGCCATAGGGAGTTTGCAGAAGTCCTCCAGGTGATTCCCCTCCATCTCTTCCATCCACAACCCCCAAAACACACACCAGTTGGAGACAACTGCTCCAAAGTAACATCTTTATCTTAAGTCTGAAAGCTGCCTTTTTGGCAGAAATCCCGCCCCTGTTGTGACTGGGAATGGTGAGACCATCCTTAGTTTTACTGAGAAAACATCACTATCCAAAATCTCTATTGTGCCCAAAACACTTGGTGAAAACAAAAATGTAAATAGAATTCCGAAGGGAAGATGAAAGAAAAAGCAATAGAAGATGGGATAGACAATAACATATGGAATAGAATAGTATGTCACCTTGCCTGTTAAACTGAGACATGTTCCAGAAATGGTTTGACATTATGAGCTAGAAAAATATGCACGTGTATAGAACACAAGGAAGGCCAAGAGCTCGATTTAAAAGTAAGATTCAGAGACTGCTCTTAGCTACCCATTCCCTCCCCTCATCATTCTATTCCCAAGAAGGGACATTATCTTTCATCAAGAACACAGTAAAGCCTAAGAATCCCTACGTGAGTGGTGTCCTGGAGAAAGGAGCTCTTGAGGAATGAAGGAGAGGGCTCACATGCCCTGTGGCAGAGTTTTCACTTTCCTGACTTCAGCTGACTTATGTAAAACTTGGTGTGGTTTTCTCTGAAGAAGGCTCTCAGGTTGAGAGAGCAAAGCAGACCAGAGTGGCAACCAGAGGAAAGAAAACACAGTGGTTGCTCAGTGGAGATGTGAGCTTAAGGAGAAGATCAACAGAAGCCACTGAGGTTTCCTCTCCAAGCAGAAAAGCAGTCAGAAAGTCAGGCAGAAATCAAAGCAGGAACAAAGACCTGCAGCTGGTGTCTATGTGCCCAGCTGGTGTCTATGTGCCCTGCAGAATCCCTGAAAATGGCTGAGCAATGTCCAACCTATACAATCATACACATTAAGCGTCCCTGCTCACGTCTCAAAGAGCTTAAGCCAAAGCAGTGGGTGACTGGATAGGGAAATGACTTTAGCAAAGTTGAGGGGACCCCAAGCCCCGCTTCATAAAGGGTGCGCACACTCCATTGGATCTAGAGGATTCAGGCTGAGAGAGAGAATATCCTGGATCTGAAGAGAAAGAGTAAAACTGAAACCTACAGCATGAAGAATATTCAGCGAGTTCTTATGGGAGTGAGTTTGGGGGAGAGGAAGAGAGAAAAGAAGAGGAGTCTGGCAATAATAATATCAGCCATTAATATTTATTGAGCACTTACTATATGCCATGGCCCTCACATCAAAAGTTGGCAAACTTCCTAGAATGTCTTGTGGACCCTATGGTCTCTGTCACACCTCCTCGGCTCTGCCCTTGTAGCACAAAAACAGCCATAGACAATAAGGAAATGAACTGGCATGGATGGATTTGATCCATGGGCCATAGTTTTCCAACTCCTGCTCTAAGAGATGGGTGGTATGATTATCTCCATTGTAGACATGAAGACCGAAGTTTGGAGGGGTTGAGAGAGAGTGAGTGGTCTGGTTCCCTCTTGGCAGGGCCACCTGGAAAGGGCAAGCGTGAGTTCACCTGGAAGAAACTTGTGGAACGCCAGGCACACTGGGCAATATGACACTGTGTACGGGTAACCAGCATGCACCTGGTACCCTTCAGATAGTCCTCACATTATGACTGAAAAAATCCAAAAACAAAAAACAAAACTGTTATTAAATAGACTTCAGGAATGCATTATTTCAGGAGCACATTGGTGTTGAAGATACTGGGGTGGGGGGCAAAAAAGGAGCAAAGCCTGTTGAATCCCTTGGTTGCATTCTTTGGGGGAATGTTCTCTTGATTCTTTGCCCCTCCAAATGCTGGCAATACAAAGTCATACAGGAGAAGCTATGATGGGCTGGTGCCAGGAAAGCACACTGTCTTCAGAGCCAGACAACCCTGCCTTCAGGCTCCTGCTTGGCCTACTAACGAGTCTACCATCTTGGGCAGTTGACAGATGGGTTCCTGCCTTTTAAGAGCCTGAAATCTAGAACAGAAGGCATACAACAGATTTCACATTATCATGGATCTTCCTGAAGTGGTTCTGCTATTGTATCTTCGAGACTAACATATTAAATCATATGCTTGCTGTTGAAGGCTTGTGTTCAACACTCCTTGAAGGTTGTGATGTTCTGCTGCTTCACTTAGGGTATTTACAACTCCGATGCTGATAAAATAAATATCGCAGTGACAGTAATAGGGTCTGTATTTTAATTGCCAAAGGACTGCAAACCTTCACTAACAGATAAGAAAATGTGGAAGTAAACAGAGTCATGGCACAACACTGCCGTGTTTCTGTTTCAGTAGAAATTCTGAAATCACAACAACATCACCCTTTTTAGCTGGTTTTTTGTTTTGTTTTGTTTTTTTACAGCTTTGGGAATTCACAGATATGCTCTGTGATCAAGACAGGCTCCTCCTTAACCTTCCTTAGCCCCACACCATATTTGCCTCTTTAGAACAAAATAGGGAATAACTAGCAAATCAAGACAGTGCTGGAAAGCCTGTGAATTTTCCTGAGAACTCTGTTCTGTGTGAGAGAGAGGCAGGGACTTAAGGCTGGCACTGGATGAGCAGGAAGACTCAGAGCTGAGGACTTTGCTTGAGGACAGAAAGGAGCCACCACAGAAGCTTATTAAAGTGTCTTCTTATTAGACATTTCCAATCAGAGCCTTCAATGGTGCATCTGTTATCTGTAGAAGGGTAGGACGTGTATTCATGTTTAAGCTGTGGCTTCTACTCATGGCACTTGTATAGGCCCTGGGTGGTCCAATATGGCACCCAGTAGCCACATGTGGCTATCTCACTTTAAATTAATACAAATTAAATAAAATGTAAACTTTATTTCCTCAGTGGCACTAGCCACACTTAAAGCGTTCAGTGTGTTAGTGACTAATGTATTGGACAGGCAGATATAGGACATTTCCATCATTGTAGAAAGTTCTCTGGATAGCCCTGTCACCAAATAATAGCAGCTGTAGAGTTTGAGCAGACATGGCGGACATGCCCTCCTGATACTCACCTACAGGGACTGTGAGTGATGGCTCAGGACACTGACGTGAAATGCATTCATATCTTCATTGCATCTTCAGGGTGCAATGACTGGCTTGGTTTTCAATTTCTGAATGAGCAAGGGAAGATGTGCATGAAAAAGACAAGAAGGAAATATGACAGAATATCAAGCATAATTGTTTTGAGCGATGGCAATATGGGCTATCATTTTTTCTCTGGCTGCTCGTAGTGAACTGTGCAGCCAGAGATTTTGTCTGCCTTTCCCACAGCATAGGACACAGGAGACACAGCTTAATTCCTGGAACCAACTATGCCTGAAGCTATCAACTCCAGTTGAATTTCCTCCTTACACGAGCCAGTTAAGCTGATTTGAGTTGATTTTTTTTTTACTACCAAGCAAATAAGGACTAATTTTGCTGCTTTCATAGATTTTATATATCTTCTATATTGTGCATGTATTTCGCCTTCGAGTGGAAAAAAATAACTTTGAAATGTGTATGTGATAAATGGTATTCTATTTTATATGTCATCCATGTGTTGATATTCACAAACCCTTACAAAGCAGTTTATCCAAATAAGCTAGAACTCATTCCCAAAAATCCACAAGGAACACGGCATAAACATGCCAAAATAACTTTGTTTATTAAAAGGAATTTTGAGGCAACTGTTATTGCTGAACTGTTTGGAGTCCTGGCAGAAACAGTCCCCCAAAATATGATTGGAACGTCTTCAGTAACTCCTGTTGTCAGACTTGGTTGTAAAATACAGAGTAACAGCTCACTTGACCAATGAAACCCAAATTAGCACAATTTATCATTAGAAAGCATTCTCATTTGCTAATCTGGCTAGTTCCAAGGATACTAAATCACAATTTGCCATTTTAACAAAGGAGCCTATTTGCAAGTACTCTAACACCCATTGGTTTGGCTGATGGAATGCCTCTTCTGGACTTGGCTCTAAACACAAGCTGGAGGAAATTTGCCCTGGGATGGTATTTTAGTTGGTGATGCTACTGAAAATATTTTGAATCACCCCGTTCTGCAAATCCTTTTACCCTCTTAGTGGACTGCCCAGCAGTGGAGTCATTCATAGATATTTATATCTCTCACCTGTCTGCAACTTCACTAGGCATCACCCGGCGGTGTCTCCTAGTCTATAATTGTTGAGACACCTAGTGAGAAGCCAGGAAAGGTTGGCACGTTGCTGAGGCTGTGCATAATGGGTTCACTTTGAGCCATTCCTCCGTGCTTCCTCAGCTCTTTATATATAAGTCTTCTGGTGGTGGGCTTGACTGAGCCTCTAAACACATTAATCCCTTCCTTGAAGTCACACATTCCACAGTTTGCTTAGAGGTGGCTCCAGTGGCAGGCTAATGTTGGTTGGAATGTGCTGCCTGCTGACTACCCACTCCCCCGGGAATTTGTCATAGCAACTGCACCAGGGTATTGTTCTCCGCTTCCAAAGGGGCGGCGGGGGGGGGGGGGGGGGGGTTGTTGATCTGCGGGGCGGGGCCATCTAAGGGCACGCCCCTCTGAGGCTGTGCTGAAGGAAGTGCGAGATGTTCCTGGACTGGATGCTCTTGCTACCTGCCACCTATGCACTAGCCTCTTCCTCCTATTGTTATTTCATGGAGTTCCCCTGTCCGTCTCCAAAAGGCACAACTTCTCTTCTTCTCTTCCCCAGACTTGCTACCTTTTTCAGCAGCCTCTCATCTTGTGTCGGAGGCTCCCAGGGCGGCTCGCTACTCTTATGGTGTCTGTGACTTGTACACATCTGGGATTTCTCGGGGCCACCCTCTCATACGAACGATACTGCTTGATTAGGGTGCACAGTTTTCAAAGCGCCTTCATGTTTGCTCTTTTGTGCGCCTCACACCGTCCCTGAGTGCTAGATAAGGAGGGATTATCATCTGTATTTTAGAGATGAAGAGGCTATGACTTTTTTCCCCTCCTTAGAATCTAATAGAACTTCCTAATTCTTTTTCACCTGCTTTTTGGCTCTGAGGCTTGCCGTGAATGAACATTCCAACGGAGAGAAATGGTTGCGGTGCTTCACAGCCAGAGGAAGAATGGCAAATAGTACAGAGTTTATCAATATTCCTCATCACACACAAGAAGCGTTTTATTAACTACCTGTAGCTGGTCACTCTTGTACAGCTGCTTTAAGGTAGATAAAAATGTGTTCTTCTTATTCTGTTTCCCACTGGGAAAAAGTCACGCAGCATGAATTTTATTACAACTAATAATAGTAACTATCATTTATTGTGGGATTTTTCCATGTGCCAGGCACTGTGCTAAATTCTTCACCCAGTTTACATGATGTAATCCTAATAACAACCCTAAGGAGCATTTATTAAGGAAAATGAAGACTGAAATAACAATATTAAAGACTGCATGAGAGGCAGCTTAGCATTCTGATGAAAAGCATAGAATTTAGAACTACATACAGTCTTGGTTTAAATCCTAGCCCTCCTGCTGTGTTCCTTTGGACAGCCTCCCTGTGCCTCCATTTTTTCATCTGTAAAATGGGGTACTAATACCACTGTTGGGAGGAAAATTTTTTTTTCTACTCTCCTAGGTTCTTCGGCTGGTCTAATAATCAAATTAACATAAGATAGACTAACAGGAGAAAAACAAATGTAATTATATGTATACACATGGGAGCCCCAAGGACAAGCCAGGCATTTGAGGCCTAGATGCCATCTTGAGCTAAGGAATGGGATAGGGACCTGGGGCTTCAAAGGGGAAGAGGGTGATTCACAGGACAAGGAGAAAAGCAGATGTTCAGTAATTAGATGTTTGTCCTGCCAAATAGAGAGGTCCCTCAGGGAAAAAATAATCTCTTGGTAATAGTTTTCTTTCTGGGTCTGTCCTCCATCTATATTCTTTTAGGTAGTGGAGGGAGAGGTAAAGTTTTTCTTTATTTTTTTTTTAAGATTTTATTTATTTATTTTGATGGAGAGACAGAGAGACAGCGAGAGAGGGAACACAAGCAGGAGGAGAGGGAGAAGCAGGCTTCCCGCTGAGCAGGGAGCCTGATGCCGGGCTCGATCCCAGGACCCCGGGATCATGACCTGAGCCGAAGGCAGATGCTTAATGACTGAGCCACCCAGGCGCCCCTAAAAATTTTTCTTAGAGTCTGCTGGGTCTTGATTGCCTTCATCTCAAAATAGCCCAACATGCCAAATGGATATGTTTCGGGAAGACTTGTTCTAAACCCCTTCGCTGCCTACCTTCAGGATTGCTGTGAGTTAACACGTTAATACGTGTTATGTGCTTCATAGCGTTTAACAGGGTGTCTGGTCCAAAGTAAATGCTATATGAATATTGCTATGATTACTATACAGCTGCACGACACTTAGCAAGTTAGTTAACCTCTTTGTGTCCTTGTTTCATGCTTACTTCATCTGTAACATAGGAATAATAACATTGCCTACACCTAATAGGGTGCTATGAGTATGGGGGAAATTCTCTTAAGCTATTGGTGTCTCGTACATTGTAAATGCTCAATACATGTTAGCTATTATTGCCTTAGGTTGCCTAAATTGATGGATTTAGAGGCTGAGGTAGTCACAAAGAATCCATGTTCCAAAAACAAAGCTCTGGGTACCAGACTACTGGTAACTATATTTAAATTACTGGGTCCGTTGAATTTTAGATAGAGTTACACCCACACTCAATTTTAGAAAAGGTGAACAAAGCCATTTCTAAAAATTGTTTGTGAATGAAAAGAAATGAAAATTACCTAGAATGTGATCACTGTCAATTAAATTAGTCCTATTGCTTCTCCTTCGTGAGGGAGCTCACCAGCATAGCTATCTTCTAGGTTAAACGCTTTTTGTAATAATGTAGTTCTCAAAGTTGCTACCACCTAATTGAGGCATTTGGCTCTCTGAAAAGTCATAGCCTTCCACCGAAAAGATGGCATTTCAGAGATTTTGAGAACTTAGGTACCAAATGAAAGCACAGACGCCCAGCTCAGCCTCCTATCGGAAGAGCAAATTGTAGGAGAGGAATATGGGTGTTGAGAAGGAAGGGGAATAGGAGCACACTCAGTATTCTAAACTGCTCCTGGGTTCAGAGGATCAGTGTGTGTTGAGAAAGGGTTGTGTACAGGCGACCTACCAGCAGAAGCACATCTTGGAGCCTTGGAACCGAGGGAGTAGGTGTCTGGCACCTCTCAGATCTAGAACCAGTTTCTACCTCAGCTGACATTTAGAAGGCATAACGGCAGTGCATATCCCTGCCAAAGATTGCAAGCATGGGATTTATACAGCCTGTGCCCACCTACTTGCTCCCTGTGGAAATTAGCTCTCCCGCCCACCCAATTAAGAAAATAGGATATAGAAAACCAGAAAAAGGATTGTTATTCTATTGTGGTTGCTTTTGGTCCTCAAGTTTATTTTATAGCAGAATTCTGGATTCCCACCTTCCTGGAAAATAAAAACAAAAGCAAAAACCTCCGTACGATTCTTCACCCACTTTTTCCCTCCGAAGCTTCACGAATTAGGAATCTTCATTGACTACCCCCTGCAAAGTCACTGGAGTGACCTTTGGCTGGTCAGAAATCCAATACTGTGACAGCATCAACAAAGGAGATGAGTCTGTCCTCTTACTTGGAATCCGGTGTGAATGAATAAAAGTCCAAAGCAGAGACTTGCTCTTCTTTGTTTAAAGCCATGTCAAAGCATGCTTTGAAAATACTCGACTTCATGCTTGACAGAGTTTGCTCTGAGCCCAGACTCTAGAATGGATTGGTACTTGTGGGCCGTTCAAGACTCCTGCATGGAATTTCATTACTGAAATTCTTCAGGTCATTTCCCATGGAAATCATCACCCTAATGACTGCACACCATTCACACTCTGTAGGGCTGACTCAGCAAGCCGCCTTCCCACCCAGGGCTGTGAGCAGCACCTCCCAGCTCTGCAGTGGTGACAGATCTCTTGGAAGAGAAGAGGTGCTATTTTTCTTGAAATAGATTTTGTCCCCCTGGAGATATGAGTACCAGCAGCCTGTGAAGGTCCCATGACTGGAACAAAATTCCCATTAACAAAGACTCGGTGGGACATAATGGAGAAACCCAAATGTTTCCCCTAAGCGGAAGTTTAGGGTTCTTTTCATCCTGCTTAGCAAGTTCTGCAGGACTTCTTACTGCTGCAGGGAAAGTACATAGAAAACACACTGGCAGACACACTTCCTTAAAAGAGCATCAAGTCACGGTGCAGCAAAATATCTAAATACTTGGCAAAACTCTTCCATAATTTAGAACCAACACAGGCACGGAAGTCACCTTCATCCAAAGCTTAGCCCATTTAAGCAGCCGCATGCCGCGATGCTTCCTAATGCAAGTGGCCCAGGCTGCAAGTTTTGGTTGTTCACCTGCCAATCACATAACTTGCTTAATATCAGTTTTTATCGATACGGTGAAATCTGTAGCTTTTGCATTAACAGAGCCATTAGTAAGTTGGGCTCTGAAGGCCAGAGCAAATGAAACCAAAACCAAGGCTTTTGTCTGAGAAGTGCTGAGTGAGCAGGCCTCCTGATCTCCGCCCGCACCACTGCCCCCGCCCCCCACCACATACACACCTGGCAGGCCCTCACCCACCTCTTTTCCCACCCAAGTTAGAAAGAGTGACTTGGGATTTGGTACTGGTAGTTGAATCTTTCAAACCCATATAACATTCAGGAGTAACTGCCTTTTAGAGGCAGAAATGTATCCTTCCAGCACTGGTGTTTGGGCTTGAGCTGTGACTTCAAAGCTTCTTTCATCCAGACCCACACCAGTAACTACTGTCCCCAGTCAATGTGTTGAGCAATCAGTGGTGCCGTTTGTCCACAGAAGACACTGGGTCACGGAAGAAGCACTGGGACCGTCCCCTCTGTTTTAGAAAATGTCCCATGCTTTAGAAGTCTGCATCAGTTAGTGTGGTTGCAATTAAGAAATCGCTTTGTGATCTTTGTGGGTCTTAATGGAGAAAAATGAAAAGAAACACAGAAAGCTTCAAATGGATCAAAAGTGAAAGCATGTTTCAGAGACTCCAGTAAGTAATTTTTATGCCACTTGTAAAATTATTTAGGAGCCTGAGCTCCCTGAGAACAAGAGTGGTAGCACCATCTTCTCTGAGGTCTTTAGTCTGTAATAATATAGCTGCTTGGTCTGTGCTCATGATACGTTTGCTGTATGAAGAATTCGTGCTTTAAAAATATAATGCTGTAAGGTCTAAAGCACGAAGATCTTTTATATACAATATTTAAGACCTCTGAGTGTCTTGTCTTGTTAGCAATCTGTTCAAGTTACCGAGTAAACTCGGACATACGAAAGCAGCATTTTGTTAATATAGAGTCCTGATCCCTTTTCTCAATGCCTTGAGGCCATATGTATTGAAATTCAAGATTCTTTTTAGATTTTAGAAAGGGCAAAATGTGGTGAATATGCCATCTATTACTTAACACCCCAGGGACATCTGGAGCTCCCTATAATCAAACATTAATATTTCTGCAGAAGTATGTGTGATAGCCACACTTGGTAGAATAAATATAAACAAAGGCCGTAAATAGCCTCATGTCGGTTCAGGTGAGGTTTCCTGCCATATGAGTTAAGAAAAACTTTTGTTTATTACAGCTCTTTGGATTTTGGAATTATGAATAAGGAGTTGTGGACCTGTATTCTCTACAGAATCTGTGTCCCCCTCCAAAACCAGGATTGTCAAAATTAGAAATGCTTCAGTGTGTTATTTTTGCTTATTTCCCCCATAAAAATATTTTTAAAGTATAAGTTAAATCAGTCTTCTTTATATATAAGAAGTATATATATATATATGTATATATATATATATATATATTCCTGGTACTTTCAGGAAATTATGTTTTAAGCTGCTTTTCTTCATCAGCAAATATGCTAAACCAAATTGCTATCTTCTAATATAGAACAAACCTTCTATTCACTCATTTATTCATCTATTCATTTATCCATCCATCCATAGCAAAACTTTTTAAAATTTAAATTCAATTTAGTTAACATATGGTGTATTATTAGTTTCAGAGGTAGAATTTAGTGATTCATCAGTTGCACTCATTCCATCAAGTGCCCTCCTTAATGCCCATCACCCAGTTACCCCATCCCCCCGCCAACCTCCCCTCCAGCAACCCTTAGTTTGTTTCCTATAGTTAAGAGTCTCTTTGGTTTGTCTCCCTCTCTGTTTTCATCTTATTTTATTTTTCCTTCCCTTCCCCTACATTCATCTGTTTTATTTCTTATATTCCACATATGAGTGAAATAATATTTGTCTTCCTCTCACTTACTTATTTCGCTTAGCATGATACCCTCTAGTTCCATCCACATTGCTGCAAATGGCAATGTTTCAATCTTTTTGATGGCCAAGCAATATTCCATTATATCCGATTGTGTTCCACACACATACACATATATACCACATCTTCTTTTCTTCTTTATCCATTCTGTCAGTGGACATCTGGGCTCTTTCCACATTTTGGCTATTGTGGATATTGATGCTATAAACATTGGGGTGCATGTGCCCCTCCGAATCACTTTGTTTCTGTTGGATAAATACCCAGTAGTGAAATTGCTGGGTCATAGGGTAGCTCTATTTTTAAGTTTTTGAGGAACCTCCATACTGTTTTCAGAGTGACTGCACCAGTTTGCGTTCCCACCAACAGCATAGGAGGGTTCCCCTTTCTCCGCATCTTTGCCAACATCTGTTGTTTCCTGACTTGTTAATTTTAGCCATTCTGGGTGCTGTGAGGTGGTATCCCATTGTGGTTTTGATTTGTATTTCCCTGATGCCAGTGATGTTGAACATTTTTTCATGTGTCTGTTGGCCATTTGTATGTCTTCTTTGGAGAAATATCTGGTCATGTCTCCTGCCCATTTCTTGACTGGATTTTTTGTTTTCTGGGTTTTGATAAATTCTTTATAGATTTTGGACACTAGCCTTTTATCTGTTAAGACATTTGCAAATATCTTCTCCCATTCTGTAGGTTGCCTTTTAGTTTTGTTGACTGTTTCCTTTGCTGTGCAAAAGCTTTTTATCTTGATGAAGTCCCAGTGATTCATTTTTGCTATTGTTTCCCCTGCCTTTGAAGACATGTCTAGCAAGAAGTTACTGCAGTCGAGGTCAAAGAGGTTGCTGCCTGTGTTCTCCTCTAGGATTTTGATGGATTCCTATCTCACATTTAGATCTTTCATCCATTTTGAATTTACTTTTGTGAGTGGTGTAAGAAAGTGGTCCAGTTTCGTTCTTCTGCATGTGGCTGTCCAATTTTCCCAACACCATTTGTTGAAGAGACTGTCTTTTTTTCCATTGGATATTCTTTCCTGCTTTGTCAAAGATTAGTTGACCATTGAGGGTCCATTTCTGGGTCCTCTATTCTGTTCCATTAATCTTTGTGTCTGTTTTTGTGCCAGTACCATGCTGTCTTGATGATGACAGCTTTGTAATAGAGCTTGATGGGGGTTGCATTGAGTGTGTAGATTGCTTTGGGTAGCACAGACCTTTTCACAATATTTGTTCTTCTAATCCATGAGCATGGAACATTTTTCCATTTCTTTGTGTCTTCCTCAATTTCTTCCATAAGTGTTTTATAGTTTTCAGAGCACAAGATCCCTTACTGCTTTGGTTAGGTTTATTCCTAGGTATCTTATGGTTTTTGGTGCAATTGTAAGTGGGATCGATTCCTTCATTTCTCTTTCTTCTGTTTCGTTGTTGGTGTATAGAAATGCAACTGATTTCTGTGCATTGATTTTATATCCTGCCATTTTGCTGAATTCCCGTATGAGTTGTAGCGGTTTTTGGGTGGAGTCTTTGGGGTTTTCTACATAGAGTATCATGTCATTTGTGAAGAGTGAGAGTTTGACTTCTTCTCTGCTGATTTGGATGCCTTTTATTTCTTTTTGTTGTCTGATTGCTGAGGCTAGGACTTCTAGCACTATGTTGAACAATGGTGGTGAGAGTGGATGTTCCCTGCCATGTTCCCGACCTTAGGGGAAAATCTCTCAGTTTTTCTCTGTTGAGGATGATATTTGCTTTGGGTTTTTCGTGTATGGCTTTTATGATATTGAGGGATGTTCCTTCTATCCCTATACTACAGAGAGTTTTTATCAAGAAAGGATGCTGTACTTTGTCAAATGCTTTTTCTGCATCTATTGAGAGGATCATATGGTTCTTGTCCTTTCTTTTATTAATGTGGTGTATCATGTTGATTGATTTGCAGATGTTGAATCACCCTTGCAGCCCAAGAATAAATCCCACTTGGTCGCAGTGAATAATCCTTTCAATGTGCTGTTGGATCCTATTGGCTAGTATCTTGGTGAGAATTTTTACATCCATGCTCATCAGGGATATTGGTCTGTAATTCTCCTTTTTGGTGGGGTCTTTGTCTGGTTTTGGGATCAAGGTAATGCTGGCCGCATAGAATGAGTTTACAAGTTTTCCTTCCATTTCTATTTTTTTGAGATAGCTTCAGAAGAATAGGTATTAATTCTTCTTTAAATCTTTGGTAGAATTCCTCATAGCAAAACATTTATTTAACATCAGTATGTACAAAACACCATGCTAGGCTCTGACATAGTCTCTGAATGGTGTGGAGGCTGTATCGCGTAAGAATACCTGAATGCATGGATTTAAAGCATTGAGCATCATATTCATGAACACACTATGCTTAGGAGAGAGCCATTTTGAATCAAGGCAGCTAACATAATTGACCCAGGAACTAGGGACCTGGCCTCTTGAGTTCCCCAGACATCACAAGCTGGAGGATACTTTTACTTCTAGCTATGATCAGGAGGCAGTGATATTACTGAGAGGTGACCTTTGGCATCTAAAGAAGAAAACAGGAGGGCAAGAGACACTTAGACAGATGTCACCTTCACATGGTGGCTCAGCACTGGAGGAGTTCCTGCCAGAACGCACCAGAAGCTGTTATTGGGGGATAGAAAGGGATAACAAAAGCAGCAGAAAAAAAAAAAAAAAAGCTCATCCCTAACACCTGGGAAACTTTAAGAGGGCCACTCAGATTAACCAGATACTTCAGGTCACTGTATTGTGGGGTATAAATGGGCAGGGGGTAAAATGTTCTCAGCCCTTCATTATTACCTAATCTTTACCTATGATGTGTTGCAACTGGTAGCTATGTCTTCCCAAAAAGTCACTGAGAGGGAAGGAGAGTAGGAGAAAAACAGAGAAAGGATCAGAAAAAAAGAGAGAGAAGGAAAGATTGCCTTCCCTAAGGTTATAATAAAAAGGCAGTGAAATAAAGATGTTAGAGATACGATGTGAGACAAAGAGGGCACTAGAAAATATGGGGGAAGATACAAGAAAAGGGTACTGGGGTAGGATGAAATGAGACATTGTCCTTAAGTGGACACACACACCGATGCATACATTAAACACACTCTTCTCTGTCGGTGTCGCAGAAGGCCCTCGGGTCCTTTCAGGAAGGCTTGGGTCACGAGTGGTGCCGCAGGGTGGGTGATCATGAAGTGGCTTGTTCCCAAGCCCCAGATGCCGCACCCAAGCAGGCAGATGAGGCCCAAGCAACCTCCCTCGGCCGCCATGTGGTGGGCTGGCTCAATGAAGAACTCTTTGTTCTTTCTTTCAGTAGCCTCTACAGTTGCTCTGTGTTTTATTTTCAATTAAATTTCCACTAATCCTAAACTACAGAAAAACAGAGCTGCTGGAGCTCCCCTTTCCCTTCCAAAAGCAATACAGTCTGCAGAGAAACCTTTTATGGTACAAGCCCTGCCTTGTACATGCTATAAAAGACGCATATGCCACCCGTTTGCCCACAAGTGCTTTCAGAAAGGTGCTTCATGGGCCCCTGGACCCTGGGCTTCCAAGGCAGCCTGTGAATAGTGCCTCTTGTTAGGATGGTTGCTATAGCGAGAGCTTGTTTTTAATTCAATGGTGCAGTAAATAATACTTTATACACAGTGGGGGGGAAATGGTCACTTTAAATCGCCTACTCTTCATTGGTTAGAAAGGAGCATTTTTAGTCTTTGAGTCAGGGCACAGAGCACCTGCTTCTTCAGCTTCTTTGGATTTTGACTCTTTCCCTCCTCGCAAGGTATTGAGGTTTAACGTGTTCTAAATACTCAGGTCCACACGAACATCAGATTTTATTAACATTTAACAAAAATCACGTTTCCAACTAACACATCCCCTATTTGTTTGGGAATGAGCTCTAAATGGGAAGTTGCATTTCTCGACACCAACAGACCATCTGGGCTCTACATCTCGCGACATTAAAAAGACGTTTGGTCACATTTAAGGGACTGTGGGGAGAAAACTATAGCACCAAGAAACAGAAAATGTGGTCTAGGTAAGCACTTACATCACATGATAAATAGTTGACAGCTCTGGGAATATCTGATTGCCCTGGAAACACAGAAAAATGGGAATGGGCTGAAGGAAATCAAGGAGGGATGGAGAAGGGGCATCCCTCCTGGTAATGCACGGCTGGGGGTCAGGAATGACACACTTCTGGGGGATAAAAATAAAAGGAGCATAGAGGTTAATAAAATGGGGACATATTCCTCTCTCCAGACACAGTGAAGTGAAAATTACTTATCACCTGCTGGAGTGGATGTGAGAACGGGCCAGTGACCAAGTGTGTGGCAGGGAATATTTTGTAACGAATAAGCAGTCCACAAGAAGCCTGCAACAGGCTTCCTCCAGCTTCCTAGCAGAGAGCTGTCTTGTGTCTCTGTCTCCTCATTAGAGGACAACAGCTGTTTCTGACTATAATTAGCTCACAGTTCAACAGTCAGCTCCAGTCCCTACACCTGTACCACACACAACCTGGAAATTACAGAAGCACATGTTGTTTTTTCTTAAATCACCTCTACTTACACACGTTGTTAAGCATCTAATAGAAAACAACCGTGACTTCCCTAGATCCCTTCCTCCCTGGAACGCTTTTTAAAAGCAAGTTGGGAAAGTCCTTGTTTTTATGGGTCCCTGTTCCCGTTTCCAATCTCACCTCCATGCTCCACAGCCCCCCCTGAATTAAAGAAGGTCTCCAGCGCTGTCAACCAACCCACCATGCATCAGGCCATAAAATCTTATTTTCAGCCACCTGCAGGATGATGGAGGGAAGAGGGAACTGCAGTGAGAAGGGGAGGGAGGGTGGGCTCCAGCTGGCTGCTGAAGATGGTTTCAACAGAATGGGCGGGGGCGGGGGAGTGGTGGTGGAAGGGTGCAGAGTCTGGGGTCATTTCCTGCCAGGTCTGTGCTGCGTGGGGGGAGGACCCATAATCACACTGTCTCCCAGCTCCATTAGTGTCAAACCTCATTAGGAGCCCAATGCACTTGGCAGCAGTGGGCACACAAAAGAAAGAACCAGCCAAAGTCTGCAGAGTGCAGAGTCGACCATCGCAACTTGCGGCGGGAGGGAAGGAGGGGTTGTAAAACTCCCAACTGGGTAATTAGAGTCAGCAGGGAAGCCGATAGGCCCTAGCAGGCCTCTCATTTCTCTCCTGGCTGTTCTAGAGGATTGGCAGGGGCTGCTATCTTCCAGGGGTGAGGCAATGTGCCTGTGTCATAATTCACAAAGAAAAATGATCATCCGTTTGCTCCCTGTTCCTGAGGAAAGCCCAGGATGCGGACTGTGGTTACAAGTGTTACTAGCATCCAGGCAGGGCAAGGAGAGGAGATGGCGTGCGGTGGTTACCTTGGGGGCAGTTAACCAAAAAAACAAAACAAAACAAACAAACAAACCAGATACGACTTGTAATAAGTTAATATGAACAAGCTCACGTTGTTTACACATTGGGTAAAGAAACTAGGGAGGACTGTGGGTCCATGACTAAATATGGTGGTATTATTACCAATACCAACTTGCTTTGTCATTACAGGACATCATTCTGATCTTCAAATTCAGCTACAGCAAAAAAAAGTTAATGTGATAAACACAAAACATACAAAATGGCTCATTCTAGGTGTTGCGTTTGCCTTTTATGGCAGTTTTATAAAATATGAAAACATAGCCATCCAAAAAGGATTTAAAAATTTCTTTGAAGTGTAATCTACGTGGAAGAAAGTGCATCTATTCTAAGTGTACAGTTCCATGAGTTTTGACCGTTTTGTGTAATTGTCACTACAAAAGTGTTCAGAACATTGCCATCTACGCAAACAAGTTCCCTCTCCACCCCTCCGCCCCGCAGCCCCAGACTACTGCTGATCTGATTTCAGTCATTATGATTTTTCCCTTTTTGAGAATTTTATATGCATGGAATCATGTCCTTTGAATCTGGCCTCTTTCTGAGGTGGCTGTGTTTCTCAGGGACCCGCTCCTTTTGACTGCTGGGTAGTGTTCCATTGTGTGAATATACCACAATCTGTTTCCCCACTCACCAGCTGATGGACATTGGGGCCACTTCCAGTTTGGGGTTATTATGAATAAAACTGCAATGAAAATTCAGGTACCAGTCTCTGTGGAGACATATTTTCATTTCTGTTGGTGATCTTTGCCTCTGTTATCAAACGGGGAAATCAAGCAATCGATCTCCTTGACTGACCATCCAGCAGATGGGGGAGGGGGAGTGGCTATTGGCCTAGCTAAGGTAGAGGGAGAAAGGTACGTCTATATGTTTCAGAGTGTGACAAAAAAGGAAAGAGCAGAAAAGGAAGGAGAGCAACAGGTACCATCTCTCACGTAGGCATGGGGCGAGGACCCTGAGTTCCGGGCGGTCCCTCAGTGTTTGTGACTGAGTGCCACATGGTTAACTCTGAAATCGGTGACAGAAAGCTCCTCTAAGTTGCAAGACGATAGAACTCCATTTGGCACAAAACTCGAACACCAAACTTTCCTTTGTTAGCTTGTCGCCTAAGCAGGCTAGCAATTATAAAACAACACGATAGCAAACAGAAGTGCAACAAATGAGGAGAAATGAAATCTGAGGTACTTTCCGAGTGCATCATTTGGACACATTTCTGAAGACCCCGGGGAATGGATTACTGTGACCTGAACAGAAAGCACCGATAGAAGTCCAAGCACAGGAGGGTCCGTCTGTGTATTCCGAGGCCACCGTTCCCCTGTCGCGTGGGCTGAGGGTGTGTGTCTGAACACGAAGGCCAACTACCCTGCCATGCAGAACATGACTCTTAAAAACTCAAACTATGGTCCTTTGGCTTCAAGATGCCCAGCCAGGTGCAGGCATGGCGTCCCTGTGATGGCATGCAAGTTGCTGAGCCATGGAGGACAGTGGAAGACCAACACCACTTACCCTCCTAGGGCTCTGCACTGGCCCACTCGGTGGCCGTCAGGGAAACCGTCTTTTTGCCAACAGAAGTCATTTCTTTCATTCCCCCCAAGACTAGAGAAGTACAGAAATAAACCATTTTAAGCATCAATTTTTAAGGCAGGGCTTCATTTTCAAGAACACCTGAAACCACAATGATTCTGATTGCATTCTGTTTTCCTAGTTCCTTTGTGAAGGGCCTGACCTTAACTGTGCTATTAGACATTTTGGGATTTCTGGAGCCCAGCTTTACCCTGAGGGAAAATAAGGAAACAAATAAGCTTAAAAAAAATTTTTTTTTGACCTAACCCTACATCCTAATGTCACCGTTGAAAAACATCAGAGTCAACGTCTGCAAGGTCTTAAGGCCAAGCTCACAGGAAAGTGAGGCAAAGTGGAAGCTGTGAAGAACGTGGATCTGCTGAATATATTAAGCTTACATATGTGTGTTTGTGTGTTTTCTAACCCTCTAAGGTAAATTTATACCGATCCATACAGATGTACTCTTTTCTGTTTATTATTCCCAATTGGGTGATGGACATTAATGTTGTGCAAAGGAAAAAGTCTGGAGCTTGACAGCGCTCCTCCTATTTTATTTTAAGGCAAAACAAAGAAAACGAAAGCTTGTTCTTTCAGCCAGCATTTCTTGCTCTCCCTAATTCTACCCAGACTGGATCGTCTTAAATCTGATTTGGGATTTGAGCATTATTTGGATTAGCTCATTAGTGGGGCACCATTCTGACAAGCCACTAATCTGGGGCACTGGTGCACAGGACCATGACAGTATTAGGCTGAAAATGAGAAATCTAATGAGATTAGACGGATCCTCGTGCACATGGTCTAAAGGTACTTTGTATGGAGATCCAGGAGCTCGGGAATGCGGGAGGCAGACAGATTGAGGCATCAGACTCAGCTGAGCTAGAACACAGCTGCTCCGGTGCCCAGAAGTGGTTTTGTTCATGAAGGCAGCAATGAGGGCACCTTTGCTAAGCAGGTTCTGTGGAATGTCAAGCAATTGTCCAGATTAAAAGGCAATGACTTTGGGGGGCAGGGTGTCAGCGCAGGCTGTGAGCAGAGCAGAGGTGTTAAGGTAAAACTCGGATGCAGTTAGTTTCACGTCTCTGGTCTCTGTGTGAGAAGCAGGGTAAGTTACAGGTAAGGACCAAGCGACCCCCGGAACCAGGAACATGGAATGTTCTGAAGTTGCGTGCTCTGTGGCAGCCCAAATAAACTCCCCTGATGTTTTCTCCTTTATAAATGATTTTCTTTCTTCCCCTTGTCATTTTAGTTGTTTGTAAGCTAAACAGAACATGGTGGTTCTTTTTTGCTGAGAATGGGGCTGTTGCTAAGATCAGAAAATGCTGGATTCCAACAACACAATGATTTATAATGTCCAGATGTGGTTACGGGGCAGCGCGCAACACACAGTGGAAGGGGTTTGGTGCCTCCCCCACCCTTCTCCCCCCTCCTTCCCTCGAAGAGGAAAACAAAAGTTTCCATGGCATTTTCTTGCTTCTAAGTGGAAAATCAAGGCATTAACGGAGACTGCCACTTGGCCCCCTGGGACGTAAGTCCTTTCTTCATGTTGTGCTAGTGTGCCACCTTGTGGTGACTTTTAGAACTCCGTAAAAGACCTACTTGTTAATACGGCTGCGCCCAATTTAATATTCTTCCTTACACCCAGAAAAAAATTCAGTGTCAACCCATTCTGTTAATCATCTTTCAAATGAGTTTGTGCAAGACAAAAACAAATGTATTTTCAGCCCATGTTAACAACATATAAAATCAAGCACGTGGCTTCTTTTGTATTCTTCCTTGCCAGACAAAGAATACTATTTTGACTTAAAAGTCAAGAATTACCATTTAAATATTTAGAACTTAATACGAGACAGAACTGGTTCCACTTTCTTATTTTACCTTTTCAAAAGTATTTAAGGATTTAGAGAAGAAAGCCAGAAACTAATGGATGACACATTTTAATGCAGTATCTCTGTTTGTTTTAAATATCTTAATCGAATGTGGATGACGACCTTAGGTATATTAGCAAGAATTCTGGTCCTGACACGAAAGGATAAGGAGGAGACACAAACTCCAGGTGTCACAGAATTCTAAGAACTTTCTACGGCTGAGGAAATGATTCCAAAGGAGAGAGAGAGAGAGAGAGAGAGAGAGAGAGAAACAACCTTTACCTGAGAAGTGTATCTTTGAAAACACATTTTAACCTTTCCTGCCAGAAAACAAAAGGCACAATCCAAAATAGTTGTCAGAAGCTCAAAAAACAGCGTTGTAAGAATCACTCGGACATGACATCAGGCACTGTAATAAGTGTTACTTTTGTGAGCCAAGCAGGGGCTGTATTTGGAGGGTTTCAAGTATTCTAAGCAGAAAAGAAAAGCTGAAAAAAGGGGAGACGTACCCCAAAGCCTTCATGAGCAGGGGGGGAATGGTTCATGAGTCAAAGGATCATTTTTCAAAACATACTTGTTTATAAGAATTCAGGCCAGAGAGAGAAAGAGAGGTTTATATAAGCCTTTTTCTTTTCAACAAAATCCATTGTAGGTTTTGTCGTTTGCCTTTTCTTCTCGAGAGTCATCCGACCCCTCTGTCATTCAACTGTGGCTGAGCAGTAATGTATCACTGAAAGATGTGATGTTGATTAGTCAGATTAGGAGAAGCAGCCAGGCTTTGGAAACAAAAACTCTGTGAGAGCTTCAAAAGGACCGTCCATTGGCCATTGGGACTCCGTTACCAGGGAGATGGTTACCAGGCACAGGTGTTCTTGTGGCGGCCTCCCTCCAGGTCTCCGAAAGCCTACCTGATACCCCGGACTGATGTCATGAATGAAAGGTTCCCAAATATTTAATTTTTCTTGTGTGTCTTAGAAAGAAGGGATTGTGCTAGAGGGACTGCTTTTCAAAGGCAAAATTAGGAGAGGAAGAAAGGAAAAGGGAGGGAATGGGAAAACAGGACCAGAGAGCCACGCTGAAAATGGGGAGTGGTGGGGGCGGGGGGAGGCGCGGACACTAACGTGAGCCCCGAGACACACCCTAGCAATCCGTGAACCAAGTCCTGGGTTGGTAGCAAGGCCAGCCCATGAGGACAAAGAAGCCAACATGATGTGACTTCTACTAACCATATTTTATTGAGAGCAGACCATGTGCCAGCCACTCTGCCCACTCCTTACACACCCCATCCTATTAATGCCCACACTCACCCAGCACAAGGCCTTATTATCACCATTTAAATGGGAGAATACCAAGCATCAGAATGGTTATGGAACTTGCCAAATGGTAATGCCCTCTTTTTTTTTTTTTTTTTTTTGGTTTGATTTCAAACTCTTGTCTGCCTCCAAATATCTTCTTCCTGGGGCTCTCATAGGACTTGCAACCGCTAAGATTTCACAGCAAAAAATTTACAAAATACTGGGTCTATGCCATGAAACATTTTTGGATGGAGTGTGTGTCTGTGCGTGTGTTTGTGTGTGTATTCAGTGTAATTGCAGACACAGGTCTTGCCTTTAGTGGAACTCAGAGCCTGGCTGGGAAAAATAAGTAGATAAAAAATAACAACACATTTTTTTGTCCAAAACATTGAGGAGATATTGAGCTACACTGAGGGTCGGTGCTGAGGGGAAACTTGGAACTTTGGAAGTAGAGTCTGGATGGATTTCAGGTAGTTGGAGACAGAACCTTTGCTGGTCTAGGGGTTGGAAAGCAGATGTAACCGAAGAGAAAACTGAGTTGACTTTTTTGCAAGGTGAAAGGCATCTATAAGGTCTAGCTCTCTGCATTGTCTTAGGAGGGGGCAGACCTCAGTGAGGTAACGAAAGGGACTGTTTTATGAGAGCCATAATGGGTGATTTAGACTGAGGGTCAACTGGGTGTTTGCCAGTGTGTGTGTGTGTGTGTGTGGTGTGCGTGTGTGTGTCTGCCTGTGCAGAGGTAAGCCTGGGCTGGGGGGAAGAGGTGACAGAATGGAAGATGAGAAAGACAGGGAAAGTCACTGATACTCAGTTTAGCTTTCCTCACTATTAAACCCAGAACCAGTTCAGTTTAAACTTCATACCCATAATTCTGTTGTGGAAGTTTCTGTCCTTTAACTGAGAAAGGAAAAGAAACACTGTAGCATCTTTCTATTTTGTTATTAATTCATGAAAAAAGAAGGTCTATGTAGGTATCTTGGTGTATCACACATGGGAAGAAATATAAATATATATTTTTCCAAAATCCGGGAGGAGGCAGATGTCCTTGGGAGTGGTTCAAGCCCGTCCTCTTCAGTCTACGTGCACACGTGGAGCTGGAGGGTTTAGCGGGGGCAGCCAGACACGAAAGCACCGGGCTGTGAGGCCCCATTAGGAAAAGGTGAGGCAGTGAATTATTTTTATAGCCTGGAAATGACATATCTCATTCATTCAGTGAGTTATTTACCCTCCGGATTGAGTTCACTGACCTCTGAGTCCTACAAACACGTCCATTTCTTTATCTTTGGGGACAGTAGGAGGGAAAAGGTGATGCCATGAGGAGCGAGGGAGGGGCAGGGGAGGGGCGGGCTGATAAATGCTTCGGGGCCTCACTGAGCGGGTCTGGCTGAGGCAGGCCCCGTCCCGTCTTGGAAGGTTTAGCCAGCCAGGCCTGCTTCCTCTCCCCTATGAAAGCTTGCCAGCCCATAGCTGAAACCCGGCCTGAGGTGCATTCCAAAAGGGAAAAGGTTTCCTCTTCTGCAATTTGACCATCCTTTCATCTGAGGAAGGCGTGTGTGTGTGTGTGTGTGTGTGTGTGTGACAGAGACAGAGAGACAGAGGAAGAAAAAAAGACTCTGTTGGCAATGAAATTGCTTCTGTACTTTTATCCAAATCCCACCAAATTGGACAAGTAATTTACTGGCCACCATGTGAAGCCTGCCTCACTGATAACCGTCTACTGGTCCGTCTTGCTGTATGAAACTCCCATCTGAGCGGGGGGGAAGGTAATAGTGGATATGCAAACACTTCTCTGCTCTGCTTGGGTATCTTCGTAAAAAATCAAACCTCTCTGCCTTTGTCCCATTTAAATAAAAACATCACTTCATCCAACCAGTAGAATACATTTTCCCAGCTGATTGATGCTTTTCTATTTATTTTATAATGTATTTTTTTCCTCAGCAAGGGATTGTTCTCCAGAATGTCAAGGAGGAAATATTTCCCAAATTATGCACTGTGATTGGCTGGCTTGGGCCTAATCAGACAGAGAGGTGGGGAGAGGGGGAAAGCAGTGATTTGTCACACGGGCGCTCTGGTTCTGGATAAAGAGGTGCTTTGTAATGCCAGCCCGCCTGATCTCTAGGCCACAATCACATTATCCTCCCCTTTCTCCCCCACTCTCCTCCTATCATCTCTCTCTCTCTCTCTCGCTCTCTCTCTCACTCACACACACACGCACACACACACTACCTCTTCAGATCTATCACTGACAGAACAGTTATTAAACAAAATCCCAATCCAGGGAATTAATAATGTCAAGGGTTCATTTCTTTATCAAATGTTGTGCCTGAAGGAAGAGCACGTTGTGCTTGCAGAAAGACCGAAGTCCATTAATCACCTGAGGGGAAGGCATGGGTTTGTGATTTTTAATACTTGTCCAATGAGTAGGACAAGAGACTAAGAGAGAGATCTCTGGAAGTGTTGGCAAACACAAAGAGGTTATGGCCTGGTTTTCTGCAGGATTCATGGTCCCCTGGGGGCGAAAGTGGGCTCTGGGGAGGTGGGGTGGGAGATGGGGGTTAAGGGTGGTGACTGCACCAGCCGGTGGCGGCCAGCCCAGCCATGGAGTGGTAAAGGAAGGACCCAAAGTGGCATCAGGAGGCCTTTCCGTCTCTTTGATTGTTCTGCTGCTTTGGCAATCAGGCTGCAAAGGGGCCTGTGGCATGTGGGGAGGGTAAGGGAGGCAGGGAGGAACAGAGCCACAGGTGGGAGCCGCAGGACGTTTAACCACATTACAAGGTGAGTAATTCTCAAAGCCTGGCTCTGGGCTCACACTCCTCTTTGGTGCTGTCTGTCATCCAGCAGCGTGCAATTACACATCCAGAATACAAAATCTGGGCAAGAAATAGCCTCTCTTCATTCCCCTCGACCTTATTCACTGGCGTGCTTGTGCATGGTCACTCCCCCCTGATAAAGAAGGAAAAAGAAGTCAAGAGGCTCATGGGAGAACCACAATCAGTGCATCTCAGTAAGAAACTCTGGGCAGCCGGCTCTGCAGTCATCCACACTGCCAACTTAAATTGTCAATTTGAGCAAAGCCATGATCATCATCACAGACAAAGAGTGTCTTCATCTGGTGTCTGCGTTTCCTACTCTGAATTCCTGATTATTGTATGAAATGTGCTGCCCTGGAAGTTTCCTTCCTGGTGGCTGGGTACAATTACAAATCAGAGCCCCTTGTTCACGGCTCCTCCATTACCATCGCGTGGAACGTCTGTGGGTGGCACTCCGGCTGAGGTCTGGAAGTAGAGGGGAGTTCATGCCCGTGGGGTTACTCTTAACCAAGGGTGGGCTGGAAGCCTGAGGAGAAATGCCCTGTCCCTGTCTCTTCACCGACATTTGAGGAGGCATTCTTTACACTTCCCAGAACTCCTAGCCAGTCGGAAACTGCGCTGGCAACATTGACCATGCACCTTCATCCTGGCTTTTCCCTGCCTGTCTCACTCCCCCCTGTTCCTTTGCTCCTACTTCTGTCATTATCTCCTAAATTAACTACCTTCGTCCAAGTCCTTGTGTGGGATCCTGCTTTTAGGGGAAAGCAAACTCAGCACCTATTGAGCAAGTTTATATATTTAAAATATGCTTTATCACCAAGTTCAGTATATTTCTATATTTTGCAAGTTCGGTTTCTTTTAACACAGCAGGGAACATGCTCATACATCTCATGCATTGGTGAGTCCTTGACCTATGCTTCCCTTGTGAGATCCGAGACCCAAGCTGCCAAAGTGAGCAACTACCTCAAGCCATGGCACAGGGAGTAGAAGGAAACCAGCACTGGAAGCACACAGTGGTTAGCCAAATTCCAGGGGTGTGTGGGAGTCTGCAAAGGCCTCCACGAGGGTCCTGGAGGGGGAGTTAACTTAGGAATATTTTGTTAACCCTCCCTTGCCCAGGCTGGCATCAAAAACAGGAAGGAATTCAATCAACCATGACTTCAAGGGTGTATTGAAAACCTACCATATGCTCAAGCATTGTCTGAAGATACAATGGTGAACCAAACAGAGGGTACTTGCCTGGCAGAACTTAGTATTTTATGGGAAAGACACGTATTTATCACGTAGAGTGTAACTGTAATCTGTGATAAGTGAAGGGAGCCATAACAGGGGTCTGATCCTTACTGGTGGCCCGAGGAAGGCTTTCCCAGAGAAGTGATGTGTCTGAGGGATAAGGAAGAGCTGGGACCCGTATGAGGTCAGGGGAAAAAAACTTCCAGAGGGAAGACCAGAGGTGAAGTCCTTAAAACTGGGAGGGGGTGGAGGAATAGGTCATTGAAGGAACAGCAGGCCACTGCCAATGAGAAGCAGAGTAAGAGGTTGAAAGAATCCATTGAGACTAAAGGCAATCAAGGCCAGATCATGCAAGAATGTCTGTCTTTACCTGAAGAGCAACAGGAATCAACTGAAGGTTGGGTTTTAAAAAAATTCTTTAATTACATCAGTAATAAATGAATATTCCCTTATTTTTAAACCATGCAAATAACATATGTAAATCAAAAGTCTGTCTTTTTCAGCTTCCCCAATTCAAGTATTTTCACAGATGTTACCTGCTGTGTAAAAAGAAACTGAGCCTCAGTGATAGAGCAAACAAAGGGCCTGATTCTAAGTATCAATGCCATACATTTAAAAAATCAAAAGACATATTCTGTCACAGCATTGTACTAATTCAGAGAGAGCTAAAGGGATATTTTTGGCCACTAGTAAAATAAAATTTATTTGAAAATATTGTTTGGTTTGTCTTTATCTTTTCCTTTAAATGTTTCTTTTATTTGTCTTATCACATGGATATAATTTAAAAATATATATAGAGAGAGAGAGCAGATGTTTGCTCAGTCTTTTTTTACTCATGGGATCCATGAATAAAAATCTTGGAGACCACTGTAACAGTGGTTAAGAGCACTATTTCTGATATCAGTTTGCTTGTGTGCAAATCGGACTTATCACGTATAAGCTGGTTGTTCTGCGCAATTTACTCAATCTTACTGTATCTCACATCTTAAATAGGGAGCATAATAGTACTTACTTCAAGGGTTATTGTGAGTATTGGATTAAATGAAACCTGCAAAGCACTTAGAAGAGTGCCAACACATTATAAGCACTCAATAAAGGTTAACAATGACTATTAGTACGGTGTTAAGCTTGTATCTGACCACCTCACTAAACTTTCATTTGGATTCTAAACTGGTTGTAAGTTGAGTAGTTTGGATTTTCATGGTCAGCAATCGTTTCCTGGCAAATCATGACAATTCCAATATTTATTCTTTATTTCTATGTCTTATTTTACTGTCCTGGCCTTCCCTTTCACACTTAAACAAGAGCGGGGGGTGGAGGGGCAGGCAACCTTGTGTCTGCCTTTAATGGAGACACCGGTACCTTGTCACCATTCAGTATGATACTTGCTACAGATCTAGTACATTTCTTCTGTCAAGCTAAGAAAGATTACTTCTGTTCTTGGGTTGCTGAAAGGTGTTATTTTATATTGTGGAGAGAAGGTATCAGCATTCAACAACTGAAACAAAAAGCTGAATTCATTACTTAAATAAGAAAGAGGATACTGGTTAGCCATAATCTCTCTGAGCAAAGTAGCCTGCTGATCTTCATGGGGTCTGGGGTTGGGGATTGTTCAGGGATTATATTGGTGACAGATTTTGTAGCTAGTTGACATCAAACTTAAAGGTATGTTTTGGGGAGGTGAGGCTAGTTGACTGGCTAGGTTACAGAATTGTCACTGGAGTGACTCTACTGCTAACTGGTTGACCCTCAAAAGTATGGGACTGTCTTTGACTGGTTGGTACTCAGATGTGGATTCAATTAGATTGTGGTCTTGGTCAATTAGATTGTGGTGAGTTGTCATTAATCAATCAAACAGCAGGTTGGACATAGGATCTAAAAATTATGGGGGAAAAAAAAATCAGTGGTTCTCCTGGTAGGCAGTTGTACATCTCTAAAGAGAGATGTACAGATAAACATTAGGAAGATGGCACATGAGAGGAGAATTCTGATCCTAGGAGGCAGACCTGGGGTTGAAAGTCCAGTGAAACACTTCATAAATGCTGTCTGAAGAATATCACAAAAATAATAGATGGTTGTCCTGGTTGAAATGGCAAGCCATTGTCTTAATAGATATACAATCAATAGTAATAAAACAAAGCAGAAAGGAAACAAAAAGCAGGTACTATTTAGGTAACTAGGTTAGCATGCTGAGAAGAAAAGTTTTCAGCAAGAATTCAGATGCCAGAGTTTGGGGCAGGAGAAGTTATCCAGATGAAAGCAGGGTTCAAGCTCAAGAAGGTCTCGGGTACCAGACAGGGCATCCAGGTAAGGAACCAGGCCAAAGATCACAAGACACACATTTGGCTTACAGAATGGGGCCATCACATGATCTCAGAGGGAGGCAGAGATGATTTACTAGGGCAAAGACCCAAGAACAGACCAGATGGGTAGTAAGAGTGACTTGAGGCAGAATTCTCTGAATATTAAAACCAAGATTCTGGGGGCAAGGAAGGGTCTTTCAGCCCAGACAGGTGGTTCTACCTGCATCAGGGGAAACAAGATTGGCACAGAGGTTCAAGGGAAGATCCCTTAATGGAGGGACGATTTGCATAGGTATGGGCAGAATTAAGAGACAAAGGATGGTGAGGCATAGGGAGGACTGAAGGGCAAGGAGAGGAAATGTTAGTTCAAGAACTAAGTAAGAGCTGGAGCCTACAAGGAGGGATTTCCTGGTGTGTATTTTTAATGCTAGAGGAACACAGCTACTCAGGAGGCCGAACACTAAGGCTGAGGAGTGAAGGGAGAACTACCCTGACCTCGCTCTCTCCCCACCGATGACCTCCTTATAGGGCTTCTCCTTGCCGAGGAGCCTGGGTGATGCCACCCACAAGGGGTCACACTGCTTGGACACAGGAAGGACAGAGAACAGTGGAGAATGAATGAGGGGAGATGATTAACAGAAAATAACCCCCACACTCCTGAGTAGCAAGGAGGGGTCCACCGATGTCATGTCAGTGGTATTTCAGAAATGCTTTTGGGGATTTAGGTGCATGGCATAAACTCCCCATGAAGAATGCATGGGCTCCTGGTTCAGCATGTACATTCAAGCTGGGCTGTGAGCTGAGCCTTTGTGAAGCTTCTGTAACATTGAGAAATGGCAGGGAATCAAAATCACAATGGAATCTCCATGTTTTTTGTCGCTGTGTCAAATTATGATACTTGGGGGAGGTAAGAAAGTGAGCAAACCGGTATGTTTTGTGATGTAGATTCTGAGGCAGAAAACCTCAGCATGTGAGATTCAAATGGAGCCTCATTAAGAGATATAGCAAATGCGGGAGTTCGCCCCTTTATGCATAACCAGCTTGAGTCTCTGCCTCAGACGATAGCCAGCGTTTTGTGAGTTAATGGTGTGTGACGCAGAAAAGGAGCTGTGAAGGGAGCAAATCTCTCTTTAAAGTGAACATTTTATAGAAATCCCATTTTCTCTGGGGCTCAAAGCCAGACCGACTTAGTGGATTAAGCTCTGAGGTTTCACTACGGGGATGGATTTCAGGTCAAGGCCAGCCCACAAAGCTATGTGGGGGATGGGGAGACAACCAAAGTGAAACTAGCCAGGGATATCTAGAGTACTACCTCAGGACGTCCAGAGGCTGCCTCATAGAACCATGTGGAATTAACTTGGGAGGTGGTGAGGAAGGAGAAGGGGCATGTACTATCCGGATGGTGCTAGTAGTCACTCTGCTAGCTGTTGAATTTTTAAACTGGGGCAACTGCCTGGTGCCAACTTGGAGGGGGGCAGCCTTAATGGCTTTGTGCCATTCAAATGCATTTTTTGTCAGCCCTAGACAAAGTTACATAATTATTTCTGTCACCTCGGGACGATTTTTCCTCCAAGTCAATTCCAATGAGGCATAGAGTGGGTGCTTGTTGCCCTGGCCGCACCTGTTTCAAGCATCCACAGCCTCAAACACAACCAGCTGCCCCAGTCCATATGTACACCCATTTGCACTTTCTGTGTGACAGTGTATTATGGATAGCGCCTGGGGTGTCTTGAAATCAGTGGGATTCAAGTTAAGACTGTACAATAGGCCTAGCATGATTAAAGTGGCATCTTGGCACGAGGGATTGTGCACATTTTTTGTTCTACTCCATCACCTCTTGGCTAAGAAGCCTTTTCTGGGTCTGACATTGGGGAAATGGAATCAGAAACTACAATCTTCTTAGTAATAGTTCAAAGGTGTAATGAGAGCTTTTGAGCTATCTCTTTAATTAACAGTGCTCCTATTTTCTTTCTGGGATCCACAACACCCCCAACCTCATAGGTATAGGTATTAGAGAAAAGCCTCCAGATTAGTCCTTTCTGATGTGGTCAGGGTCAGGGTTGAGATTGTGAATGTCTTTTTAAAGTTATCATTACTTTTCTGGGTGTTTGTTGTTGAGTTTTTTTTTCCTTTTGCTTTGTCCTTTGGAGGCTAGAAGCTCCATGTATGTGCCTAGAATAGTAGCTCATAGATAGAAAAATGGAATACTCTCTGTTCTCCATGCTGCTCTTCAGCCGTGCTGTGCCTGAGCTTGAATAAAATGGCTCATATTCTATTGCTCAAGTATCGAAAACTGGTGAGAATTGTTTGATGTTCTTTCAGGGCTTGGGGAAAAATCTAAGTGATTTTCCTCCAGGGTCCAGATTTCCATTTCTTTTAGATATTATTATTATTCCCAGAATGACATGCTTATTTATTTCATCATAAATATTTGAGTGCTGGGCTAGAGTTGAAGCAGGAAGACCAATTGGGAGGTTATTGCATTAGTCCAAGGAAGAGATAATGGTAGCTTGGACCAGAATAGTGACAGTGGAGACAGGGGAGAGAGTATGCATTTAAGATGTATGCTGGAGGTGGAAATGACAGGATGAGCTGGATGCCAGGCATCAGGCTTGGCCCTGAGGCTACAGCAACAAAAATACAAATGAGATTCTTGCTTTCATGGAGGTTATATTGCGATGAAGAAGAGACAATAAATAACTGTATACATTTAAAATAGGTACATGTTGTGATAATCTGTAGGAAAGAAATAAACAGAGTGATGTAGTAGAGAGTAACTGGGGGAGGGGGGAGTAGGTGGCTACTTAAATTGGGTTGTCATGCAGCAGCCCCTCATGAGGAGGAGATCTGAAGATCGAAAAGGAGCCAGATAGGCAAGGACCTGGGGAAGGGCAATCGAGGCAGATGGGAGAGCCTGCATGATGGTTGCGATGATGGTCGTGAGGCAGGACAAGCTTGGCACATCCTAGGAATTGTCAGAAGGCTAGTGTGCCTGGAGTTGTCAATGAGGGGGAGAGTGAGTGATCTTGGTGGAGTTGCCAAGTTGCCATGCAGAGCCTGAGCACGGTGTTTAGATTTTATCTAAATGAAACTAGAAGCCAATGAAGAATTTAACGTAGGGGGAAAATGAAATATAACTTTTGTTGAAAAAGATTACTCTGGCCAGTCTGTTAAGTATGGACTGTAGGAGGCTAGTGCTGAGGCAGGGAGACCAATTGGGAAGCTTTTGCCGTAGGCGAAGTGAGAGATAATGGTGGCTTGGACTAAGGTGGTGACAGTGACAACAGGAAAAAGAGAATCTATTCCAGACATATTTTGGAGATCAGCTGACAGAATTTAATGATTTATTGCATATTGTTGGTGGATGGGCAGAGAAAAAGGCAAATGTTTCTGGCTTAAAAAATTAGGTGGAGAGTGGTGACTAATGAAGAAGACTGGGGTGGATCAGAAGTTAAAGTATTTCTTTCCTTCCACTCCTCTTGCTCCGCCTTCTAATATCACCTTCCTTATTCAATGATGGAGGACTGGAAAGAGCCCTTACTGGGCTGAGAACAAAGAGGTAGGAACTTTTGTCCAGCTGTGCCCATAGGCAATGGTATGACCTCAACTAATCCATGACACTCCCATTTTCTCATTGCTACTGTGGATCTCAGACAACCTACTGTGTTTGAACTGGATTGATTTGTTCTGTGTGGGCCTGGGATTTCCTCCCAGTTCCACCACCACCTCTAGGGCACCAAATCCAGAGGAAGGGACATGGATCCTTATGACCTAATATCAATCTCTATACTAATAATGACACTTAGAGAGGCAAATTTTTTGGCCTTCAAGCTAATAATTGTTGTTGCTCACCTGCAAAAGTGCTAGATGTGCCCTTAAAGCTACAGAATTAAGGAGGTTGATAGATTGTATTGTTTTGTTAAGCACCCATGGCTGTGACAATTTGTCATGGGGCATTGTGTAGACAAAGTCATCATATACTTTTTATTAATTCATTTGCATAAAATAAAGCTATAAAGTATTTGCCTCTGTAGAGTATGTTTATACAAACCCTTCTGTCTCTGAACCCTCTTAGAATAACATTTTATAAAGGCATTTGAAAAGTTTAAACTGCTAAGCAAATGTAAAGTCTTATTAATATTGACCTATGAACTAATTAGACGCTGGTATAAAGAGAACTTTTCTTCCCTGGTAGGTACTATTTAAAATTCCAGAAGCAAATTAGAGTTTGAATCCTTATGCTTTGGCATAGAGCATTATATTGTGGACATAAAAATCTAGAGATGTCACTTCTGGCGCCAACCTCACCCATCTCTTGAAGAAGGGACAGCGCTAGACTGGTGATGGGTGCCATTCCCCTAGTTACAGACAGTTGGATCAGAAGAGGTTCTTAACCTGAGGGCACTGGTCCATAGGTAGACCAATAAATTGTGATGCTTGCCCATAACCAAGATGAATTCTAGTGAATTCCTTTTTGGGGAGTAAGGTATTCAAATTCGGACATTTTGGTGAAATAAGGAAGGAATCAGCAGAAGAAACTGAAAAGTTGCATAGAGAGAAGCCATGAGATCAAGTCAAAGTCATTGCAAACTCAAGTTATAAGGGAGCAGATGTTATAAATTAATAGGGGCAATGAGGTAAGGAAAACCCACCATTCTCTTGAAATAGTTCTCATTAAATCCCTCGTAGCCTGCTAATTACCAGCTCCAATAAGATCTCAGTCCTCATCCTCCTCATCCTCTTCACAGATTTGGGTACTTTTGTGGGTTTTTTTTTTTTTCCCAAAACTTTTTCTTCCCCCAGTGTTTTCTCCCTTTTCCCTTTATGTTTTTATCCTTGTTTTTGTTTATTTTGCTTTGTTTTTTTATTTTTTTAAGATTTTATTTATTTATTTGAGAGAGAGAGAGCACAAGAGGGGGTAGAGTCAGAAGGAGAAGCAGACTCCCTGCGGAGCAGGGAGCGCGATGCGGGACTCGATCCCGCGACTCCGGGATCATGACCTGAGCCGAAGGCAGTCGCTTAACCGACTGAGCCACCCAGGCGCCCTATTTTGCTTTGTTTTTGAGGATCTCATTTTCTTCCTTGTGAGTCACTGTATGGAGATGATTTGAGCTAAGTTTTCTCTTAGGGCAAACTGAATACCTCACTCTTCCAAATTCTTGATTATCAGTATCTGCACTGATCTCCTAGCACCTAAACTTTCCCCATCCAAAGTAGAACTTATCATTTCCTAACTATCCTCGTCACCCTTTTCTGATAATGACACTATTTTCTCACTAACACAAGCTTTAAACCATGACATTATCTTTGATTTAACTTTCTCCCTCACTCCTTGCAGCCAGTTTAAGATTATATGTATATGTATATGTGTATCTATCTATATCCATGTCTATCTATCTATGTATATCCTTTGCAACATGCCTCAAATACCTTCTACTCTTTTTTATTCTCACTGACACACTGATAACCACCCTTCTTCACATTCAGATGATCCTTTGCTCACTATTCAAAATCTATCTTTAATAACTTCTATGTGTTGCATTATAGTTCATTGACGAATCCTTCCAGTTACACGGTCATTTCCTTAAAAAAAAGAAATTGTCTTACTTATCTTTGTATTCCCATCCCCACCTCAACATCCCCCCCCCCATAACTGAGCTTAGCACAATTTCATTCACATAGGAGGTACTGAATAAGTATTTCTTGATTTGTATTAAGGGACTTTACTGAATGCCTATCTCAAATAAATGCATTTGAATCTAGCTCCATTGGCTATCTATCTGCAATTTCAGGTTAGTGAACTATTTTTCTTCTGCCAAATACCTTTGTACTTGGCTCATTTTGGAGGCCTGCCCTATTAACACCTACTTGCAATCCTCACTCCTCTATTAAAACTTCTAATGTGCGCAAGTTTATTCAAGCCGGGAGAATTGCCAATTGTAGTGCAGTAAAAACAGATCTTGCGAGGGTTGTGCTATCTTGGGCATGTCAGATGGCTAAGAAATAAATAGGCTTAAAGAAAAAAAACATATCCTCAGATTAGAAGAAAAAAAGTTTGGTAAAGATAAAAAATCTTGAAGAGGGAGGAGGGGAAGGTAATGAGGATGTTCTTTAGAAAGTAGCTTGATGGAGATGAGGCCATTAGGGTAAGATGGAGCCTGGCCTGACACTTACCCTTTCTTCAGAGACCTTAATTGGGCTTGTAAGCATTCTCAAGAATGGTAAGATGTCAACACTAATGAAAATAGAACCATTTACCCTGGAAACTTCTATAGCAGATATTTTTAAATGGTGTTCTTGCAAAAGTTCACAAAGAGAAGAAAGAAACAAGCTATATGCTTCTGTTGGAAGGAGCAGTTGAACTTGAGTTAGATATTGCTAAATATTCCCAGAACTGACCAAAAAGGACAGAACTGGCCTGGATGTTAACTAAAGCCTCTCACAATGTAAATATTTGGTGATTCCACTACTTAAGTAATAAAGTTAATTTATGGAGGCTCAGTCTGAGTCAGGCTCTCCATGGACAAGACATTGAAGTTCTCTGGACCAGAGAAGGCTGCTTCTGTCCTCTGCACTCTTAAGACTACTCTATCCTTACCCTGCGCAAATGTTCAGAAATTATTTCTTAAAGGTGCTCAGGGGGCACCGCAGGAGGGGCCCATGGGGAAAGATACTAGGGTGCTGGGGAAGCTGGCTGGGGGAGGTGCTGAGTTCCCCTCCCAAACCTCAACCATGGCATCTCCACTTTCATCTGTTTGATATACATTTTTGTTTGAGGAGAGAGCTCTGCCTCTGTTTTTTTAACAGACAGAAAAAGATAAAGAGGAAAAATGAACTTTAAAAATTACAGATCTAGCAGCTTGTGAAGTAACCTGTGCTTTTTCGCTTCCCCAGCAAGCCTTCCAGGATGAGATGGAACTATTGAGCGTTGCCCTGGAAATAATGACCTAGAGGCTTGGTTTTTGAACTATCTCTGGTCCCAACAATAAATGAAAATTCTCTAACACTTTTTTTTTTTAGAACCTTGTGATACAGACAGATACTCTGCCACCAGGGTTTTGGAGAGCCAGGAGAGGTTGGGAGTATTTATCAGTGGTTATTGTACTTAGTCTATGCTTATTGCAGGCATCATTCATGAAAAAAAAAGTTTGGATTTACTGAACTTTGCTTAAAGTTTTATTTTGGGGGGATTTGAGGGGTAGGAATGAATATAGAGTTGGATAGTAAGAATATACCTGGGATATAAGAATAAAGTATAGGGAGGAGTGAGGGAAACAAATGAAAATTATACCTCCTTATTTCATTCAATGCTTTACAATTTACAAGATGAATTAACATGTATTATTTTGCTGAAATAAACAGACATCTCATATTCTATAGCCGGAAGTGGGAAAAAGCAAATCTTTCATCTCCTTAACTCTCTGTTAAGTCCACCTATAAACACCCTATTCTGAGTTACCTCTGCTGTCTGCTTGCTCAGCTCCTGTTCCCAGGCTGCCAAAAGCTACCGGAAAATCATGCAGTCTAGGCCTATGAAAAATTCATGTGTCCAACTCCGACTTGGCCATCATCTCTTTTCAGTAATCACATTTATTCTTCCATTCCATGCTCCAAGCCTGCTTTTCTATGTCAGCTAATTCAGACCTTTTCTTTTTCCTCCCCTTATAATGGGTCACATGGTGGTCCTAAAAAAGATACACACCCTTCTAATCCCCGAGTCTGGTGAATATTACCTTATTTGGGGAAAGGATGTAATTAAATTAAGGATTTTGAGATGAGATTATCCTGGATTATCTGGATGGGCCCTAGATCCAATGACAAAAGACAGAGGAGGTGTGACACACACACAGAAGGCCATATGAAGGCAGAGCCAGAGACTGGGATAACGCAGCAAGTAAGGAATGCCAGCAACCACCAAAAGCTGGAAAGGGTGAGGATGGATTCTCCTCGGGAGTCTTCAGAGGAAATGTGGCTCTAATGACACTTTAATATCAGACTTCTGGCCTCCAGAACAGTGAGAGAATAGATTTACGTTGTTTTAAGCTGCCTGGTTTGTAGTGATTTGTTGCAGCAGCCCTAGGAAACTAATACACTCTTTACGCTCCTACATTTCCATCCTTCCTAGCAGTAGATGGCCTTGACTTCTACTTTTCTCAAGAAATTGAGGCCGTTCCCCCCAAAATCCCCCACTCACCCTTTCCTTTACAATGACCTGTCTCTTTCCTTTCCTAAATCTGCCTTTGCTGAAATGTATCCATTTATTTATTTCTGCCAATTTGTCTGCAAGGAAGATGCCCATTCTCCCTTCTTTGCAAGAGTTGAACTTTCCATCTTTGCTTCTGACTCAAGAGACCTGGCGGTCTGTTGCCCAGCCTTCCCAGTCCCCTGCTGGGGAGGAGGCAGAGTCCAAGGCTCTCAGCGTCTCCCAGATGTGCAGGGTCATCATAGAAAGAGAAGTCTGAACTAAGGGCTGGATCAGAAGGTGGGAAGATAAACTCTGGACTTAGAGTGAAGCAGGAGAACTGGTCAGTGAGATCACCAAACTAGAAGAGGGAGAGATTAAAGAAAGCACTGAAGCTTTGGGGTTCTCACCTTCCTCCATCTGTCTTTCCTTTATTATCATGTCTTTTCCTTCTCAACTTCATCTGTTCCTCTCTGCTTTTAGACATGTTCTTTTGCTTAATCTTGAAAGCATTTGTATTTCCTAACTGCTTGCAGTGGACATATCGTTTTATCCATCCTATAACTCTTCCTCTGTGTTCTGGGAATCAGTAAGCTCCCCTCTTTTGGAAACTGTCTTGTCCTCTTGTGCCTTCTTAATGGTCTGCTTCATTGACAATAATGATGGGCCAGTCCTACCCTTGGATTTTTTTTTTTTTTTAAGAGAGAGACAGCACATGAATGGGGGTGGGGGAACAGAGGGAAAGGGAGGGAGAGAATCTTAAGCAGGTTCCATGCTCAGCCCAGAGCCTATCAAGAGGCTCTATCTCATGACCCTGAGATCATGACCTGAGCCAAAATTGAGTTGGATGCTTAACCTACTAAGCCACCCAAGTGCCCCTGCCCTGGGATTTTTAACATTGGAATTAAGGAAACTTTTTTTTGTGGCAAAGCTGAGGTGTAAGAGCTATCAGGCACAATTCCCTCTGCCAAGCATAAAAAGCAGTAGGAGAAAACGAAGCCAAAACCCACAGAGAAGCAGAGATGGAATAAGGAAAAAGTCCTTGCGGTATTTCAGTCCCTAGTTACAGTCATACCTGAAGCTACCATACCCATGACCCCACTTGCAGTTTGAACAAGTGAGCCAATGAATTTACCTTATTGCCTATGCTTGCTCAAATTCAGGCACAGTCACCAGGAAACTAAAAGGCTCTGACCAAGAGGCCTCCCCTTAAAGCTCCCAGCATTCTCTTATTCTCAATGATGGCCACCTCTTATGATGTCCCAACACCACAGCCTCCATTTTAAAGTCGGCCTTCTAGACAAATTTAAGAGTTTCCTTTTTGTTCTTAATATTTTCTTCCCATAGTATTTGATTGTCTCCTTTCAAATACACTGAGGCCCTCTTCCATTAATTATTCTATTCTCTTATTGATTTGTTCCTTCTCTGCCTCTTTTTCCAGTGTTTTGTCATCTTCATATCCCCCGAATGCAGGTAGTCCCTAAGCGTGAGCCAATGATATCCTATTAGTATTTCTGCTCCCATTCTCAGTAGCCCACACTACTCTTAGCACTCTGTATGTAGTTGACTTCAGTCTAAATTTGTAGCTCAAACTCTTGTTGAATATGTCCAAGACCTAGGAGAGTTGAGTGATTTTCCCAGGCCTGTCCAGCTGGTTAGTGGCTGCTCTGCTTTCTGAGAAGGCTCCCCTGACAGTTTATAATGATTTTTTTTCATTCTCAGCACATTTTACACTGGCCTATTTTATGACTGTTTATGATTCACAATTTGGTGGTTTATTATTTATATTGCTGTATATACGGGCAGATTGTAGAAAGTTCTTATCCCACCATTTTGACCATAAGAATATATTGACTCCATATTTATAAACACAATCATTTTAATCAGAATTATTTTACCATTGCCAAGAAGGAATTTTTTGAATCAAACTACATTAAGCCAATTGCATTATTTGATCAATTTTTCTATATAAACAATTCAGTTTCCTTTTTTTTTTCATTTTCATTTCACTAAAAATATTTTTCTCAAAATCAATTCTTTCTCATGAATTTTATGATGAAGATTTGATTTATCCATCAGGTTTTTTCCCCCAAAACATATCAAATGTTACCTATTATATCTTCTGCTATTATGGGTTTTCTTTTATGACTTTTACTTCCACCAAGTCTAATTGTCCAGGGTCAAATTTTATAGATACAAATTTTGTTTAGAAAATTTGGTTCTTTTGTCACTTTTTAGTCAAGGGCAAATTTTTCCATATGCAGTTTTAGCCATTGTCTGTTTTTTGTGCGTCAGTTGTTTCAACCAAGTATTTTTTCCTCAGATCAATTTTTGAATTTTCCATGTTGCCAAGATTGATTCTTTAGTCAATTTTTCATGTATAATAAATTTTACTGTGTGCAAGTTTTAGTCATTGTCAATTTTGTTTTCTGTTTTTTTTTCTGAGTAATATTAATTATGAATTAGACCAAAGTCTGATAGTTTGTATTTCATGAATTCAGTCTCAAGTGTCAGAGGGGGTCCTACTACATGCTAAGTGTTGTTGTAGGCACTTGGAGTATATATCTGTGAAAGCAGATAAGTTTCTTGCTCTGACATCGTTTCTTTTCCAATGTGGGCTACAAGAGAACACTCAAGCAAACACATAAATGGGAAAAAGGAATTTCATATTGAAATAAGGGCTGTGAAGAAAATTAAACAGTATAATAAGACCATGACAGTTTAGAGCTGTAGAGGATGGTTTTGTCAGGAAAGGTCTCTCCAATGAGACACCATTTGAGCTGAGACATAAATGACAAGGTCATGGGTACAGGAAGACATGAGAATTACTTTATTAAGTGTTATAGTGCTAAAATTATAAAAATTTGTTCATAAACTTCCAAACATACTGTGTACCACCTTCCCACACCATAGGAGGAATAAAGGGAAAACCGTGGGGAGATCATGGCAAAGTTGAAACACTGTTTTTGCATATTTCTTTCTTGTACATAGCCACATATGGCAAATATGCAAATATGCAAATGAAAATGGTTGTGCCAGGCTGGAGGAGGAGAAGTATATTTTTTGTTCCCAAAAATATTTAACATTTTTGGTACATCTTTTCAGTAAAGTTATTTAATACATGTGCCTTGTACACAAATTTTTCCCTGGTGGGGGTGATGGCTTATCTTCTCAGTGAGGCTGAAAGTTCAATTGTGGAGACATAGCACATTTTATTCCTCTTTCGTCTCACCATTGAGGAATAGGCATTCAAAAAAACACTTGCAAATTGAAGGGTCCTAAAGATTTTCTAGCTGCAAATATAAGTGAAATTTTAAATATGTATTCTGATGAAAAACAGAATCTGAACCCTTAAAATAGTAAGTTCTTTCAACAGCCATGTCAGGACCTAACCATTGGAATTAAAGTGCATCCCTATAATGGGCATCTGTAGAATTTTCTCTCTCAGTGAAACTTGTGTTAAAATACTTGAACTCTTCTTACAAGATGACATTAAGCCAACTCCTCTCCTTTTCAAATAGGAGTAACTTTTTGGACGCAGGAACTTGCCAAACAACAGAACAAAGTCTCTTACAACCGCGAGAGGACAACAAGCAGCTGTTCACACAAAGATTGAGACAACCCAGACCATCTGCAGTGTAAATGGCAATCACGCTTGTGCTTTCTTCCAAGGACGGGTGCTCAAAAATGTGCTCTTATTCTTGTCAGGGCCCATGTGGGACCATAATGCGGAGCCAGTGGGAGTTCAGCTGCACCTTGACACTGGGAGGGATGGGGGGAGGGTTTTCTGCCTCCCTCTCCCCCACCCTACCCCTCTCCATTCTGTGATGGGTAAATATGCACATTCACACCCACTGACACTAGTAACTTCCAGCAAAGTGTAGGTTTTGTTTAGAGAGCCCATTTTAAACAAACAGATGAAGTGCACATAATATTTTTACTACTCAAAATCTGGACTACTTAGCATTAAATTGAATCATTGAAAGAGCTCCAAGTAAAACTGTATAATATAATGCATTCTGCCAATGTTTGAATGTTTTTTTTTCCCCTATGGAATCTCAAGAATTATGCCTAAAATAAATAAATAAAAACCATTCTCTACCCAGGAGTCTAGATTTGTGTAGTGTAGTTTCATATGAAGTGATGAGAATAACTATACTACAACCTTTTCGATGTGGCACTCTCAGCGAATATGCGAGTCACAAAAAATACCACATCCCAGAGAAAGTGCAGCATTTGGGCAGCATTCTTATTCCTGGGAAGCCTTGAGCCAGTCATTTATCCCCTAAATTCTGACACCATCTTGGTAAAACAAGATTTATCCATCTATTCAGGCTTTCAACAAATATCTTTTGAGGATCTACTATGTAGCAAGGGCTCTTCTAAGAAATGAGACTATAAAGATAAAAATATATGGTCCTTGCCCTCAAGAAGTTCATTGGCTAGCAAGAACACAATCAGTCATACAAATAAACAGTTATAATATTGGTATGCTGTATCATATATCAGAGTCTTTGTGTTGGTCTTTGATTGTTGCTATAACAAATTACTGCGAACTCAGGGACTTAACATGATACAGATCTCCTATAGTTCTGGAGATCAGAAGTCTAAAATTAAGGTGTTGACAGAGCTATGTTCCTTCTGGAAACTTCAGGGGAGAATTTTTTTTTTTTTTTACCTTTCCCAGCTTCTCAAGGCCTACATTCTTTGGCTCATGGCCTCTTCCTCCATCTTTGAATTGCATCATTACAATGTCACATCTCCTTTTTCTAATTTTGATCCTCTTGCCTCCCTCATATAAAAACCCCATAAGGGTTAGGTGTCTGTCTTTGGCGCGGGTCATGATCCCAGGATCCTGGGCTTGAGCCCCGAGTCAGGTTGCATGGTCAGTGGAGAGCCTGCTTCTCCCTTTCCCTCTGCCCCTCCCCCTGCTCATGCTCTCACTCTCTTTCTCTCAAATGAATAAATAAAATCTTAAAAAAAAAACCCTTATAATTACATTGGCCATTGGTGCCCCCCTAAATTATCCAAGATAATCTCCCTGTCTTGAGATCCTTAACTTAATTATATCTGCAAAGTCCCTTTTGCCATGTAAATTAACATATTCACAGGTTCTGGAGATGAGAACATGGGCATCTTTGAAGGACCACTATTTCTCCTACCATAGTATTTATCATGGTATAAAAGTGTCCTCTTTATAAAGTAAAACATAAGTTTAGGAGAAGGTGTCTTAAATCTAATGAGAACCAAAGAAGAGGAAATGTTTGAGCTGGGATTTGAAGGTGGAATAGGAGTTTGCCTGATAGAGACATTGGAAGAAAGCTGAGCAGGGAGCACAACTGATATCCTATTTGCTTGAAGCAAGGGGATAATTCTAGAGGACCAGAAACTTATAGTTGAGAAAACCAGAAACCCAAAGCAGTGTGATGACTTGGCGAGAGCCTGATGGCTAGATAGTGACAGGCCACAAAGGAACTAGAACCCAGGTCCCTTCCTTCCACCCAATCTCTCATGAAACCTTCCAATGCTAGGATATAAACTTTGGTCTAGATGGCAGGGACCTCTGCCTACTTTCCTATTTCAATAAAATCAACGAGAATTTAATGTCAAAATCAACCCATTGTTAACTGGCAAAGTACAGTGTTTGATTTTGACTGGAAAACAATTTTTTCCCCAGAAAGCTTCGGAGGTCTTCTGGATTTGGAGCAGTAAAAAGGATATAAATAAAGATAATGAGACATATTTATTTTTAAAATGACAACTCTATAAGCTTAGTGATTTCTTCTTAGACTATGAATTGGCAGGTGTCTATGGCAAAATTGTCTGACTACAAAATGGATGTTTGTTGAATAAAACCCATTAATGCTTATAGAATTTACTGTCTCAGGGATGAGTTCATGACAATGTGATGTTCACAGAGATGTACTAAATGGGCTTTTATGCATCATTTCAGTCACTGGTGGGAAAAAGGCCAGATTTTGGCTCATAATCTGCAGTCTGAGCCTTCATAAATACTGATCTAAGTGAGAGGCCATAAGGAGTCCTAATTGCGCTGTAGCACAATGACATTACTTAAGTGTGACTGCAGGAACACCCTGACAGCTCATGATCACTGGTGTCCTTTCATGGAAATTCAGAGAATTAATCCTGGTCTCCTCCCTAGATTTCCCTCTGGGAAACTTACACATCCTTCTCCAGGGGTTTGTTTTGTTTTGTTTTGTTTTTATGGCAATGAAGCAGTGGATAATTTTGCCTGATTCTATATATTTGGTGGCCCAATAACTCTTGAAACTTCCAGATATACTCCTGTGTTTGGTGTTTAGTTTGGGGGAATCCTACAATGACCAGTAAGTTTCTCTATAATGTCATGTTCTACACTTCAGGTACCAATATATATTTGGCATAAATGCATGGGGATTTAGAATAAGAGACAGTTATTAAAGCTAAGATAAGTTAGAAGCTTGAGAAGGAATTTTTTTTCTTCTCCAAATTACTGTGAATTGAAACTGAATTGAATTTCTCTCATTGATCACAGAAGGTTCTCACTTACAAATATTTTTTGAGAATGCTAATGTTGCAAAGAGATAAGAATGATGGGGCAGTCTTTCATAAGCACAGAGAAAATGACTGGCTCTAGATTAAGAAACTTGTAGGTTAGGCTGAAGGGAAGATGTTGGCTGACAAATTAGTTAGAAATGGGGATCATCAGTATAGGAAATTTGTCAAGGCAAAGAGAAATAGCCTAGAGAGTATGAGGAACTGGGAACGAGGAATTATGGGACCCGGATTGGCTGTGTGCCCAAGAGCAAAATTGATTAAGCTAAGAAGGACAGTGTTGGACTGGATATAGAAGAAAAAGACTGGCACATTCCAATGGTGGCCAGACAAAGGACATAAGAATTCAGCGATAGGGGAATTAGGAGTGCCAGGGGACTGGGAGGCAGGCATTTTGCTCCTAAAGCACTGATGTGGTTGAACCCCAGGACTCAGACCAGATTTGGGTGGATCTTGCTTTCTCTATGTTGAAGAGTGGCTGGGAGAGACTGGTATTTTAAGTGCATCTGGAAAGGATTATCTGTAAGCAATATTTATACTACTATTAATAGTAATAACAATAATTTGGGCTCGATTGTGCAGCTGGACAGATAAGGTTCAAAGCTGACCCTTTCTAGCCAGGAATCTGTGGCTCTACTTAATCTCTCTGGAATTCAGTTTCCTTGTCAATAAAACAGAAATTGTATCATCTTGTTGGTAAAAATGGAATGAAATAACATAGGTAAAGTGCTTGACTCACAGTTGGACACAGTGAATGTTGGTTTCCTTTGAGGCTGAGATCTCTACCTCTCTCTCAGCACAAAACTGAAGAGGACTCCCATGCTCATCATCGCCCTATTCTTGGTTTTTTATGTCTTCTTGGACACTCCCTACCTCTACTTCTTATGCTACGAAGAAGCATTACAGAAACCTAATTGGTAGACATGGATCTTAGCCACAAACTCCAGGGAACAAAGAAAAATATAACTTTCTTAACTGTTCCATAGAGCTGAGCTTAACTTCTATCACAAGGCCCTAGGTGCCTGTAACAAATTATTCTTGAAATCTTAGTGGCTTAACCCAGCTAAGGCTAGTAGGGGGCTCCGTCTATGTGGTCTGAGAGACCTGGGCTGATGCAGGTTCCATCATTTTCTAGCTACATTATCTGGTGGACATGGCCTCTTCATCTCTGCAAAAGTGGGAGAGAGAGCTGGAGGAAGCACACCATCTCTCCGATGCCTCAAAGTTTGATCACTTCTGTTCACAATCTATTAGCAAGAACTAGTCACATGGCCCCAACCCAGGCTACAAGGAAGGCAGGTAAAAATAGACAAAATACAGTCTCCTTATAAACTTCAAGTGTATTAGGGCTTTTTTGGGTGGCAAGTAATAGAAGAAACTCAACTAAAACTACATTAAGCAGAAAAGGAAGTTCATTGGTTCACAAAACTTAAAAGGGGGTTTACTACTGGAATCAAGCATGGCTGAATTTAGAGATTTAAATTGGGTAATGAGTTTGGTTTCTCTCCATCTCTGAACTTAGCTTGGCTTGGCTTCAGTCTTTAGGATGTTTTTTTCCATGTTCTTAATAAAAATGGCCCCCAGCAACCCTAAGCCCTTATCCCCCCAGCTTAGTAATACTATTGGAATGAACCAGTCTTCCCTTAAAGTGCTCATGGAAAAGTCCCGAGGAGGACTCTGATTGGCCTAGCTTGGGTCACATGCCATCCCTGTGGCAGGGGTTGGAGGGAGAACAGATTCATCTCCACTCAAACCACATGACACAGGTTTCCCACTGGTCTGACCAGTTCTGTTAGGACAAAGAGGAAGAGCTGCAGGAGAGTCAACAACACCAGCTGCCCATCACCACAAGGAACATTCTTTAATGCTCCCTCTTTCCCATACATCACTTGGGGCCGGTAAGTGGCTTCTGTAATGCCTGTCCAAGGGAGTTATACTGGAAGTGATAGGTGCCGATGGGCAAATGGCCACTCAATCTTCCAGCATTTTGTGGAAATAATGGTTATTTTTTTGTAAATTTGACACAGAACACAGCTGGGAGATATCTGAAATGGAAAAGCACTATAGTCAATGATCTATGCCAAATCATAAAATAGTTCTTCTTTTAAAAGTAAAAAAAAAATAAGGATGCATCACATGAGCAGGAGGAATTTCTCATCCAGGCTTTATGGCTGCTTTATGGCTAGCCTGGATTACTGTGTTGCTGTATCTCAGTCACTTCCAGGAAGCCATCACTCCATCTCCCACTACCCATCAGCCCGAATTCCATCCTGCGCCTGCCAGGCCTCCATCTGAGGGGCCATCTAGCAAAATAACGAATGACATTAGTGACTGTGGCCTCTTGACGACTTCCCCCCGTTCTGTTTCTAAAGCCCATTTAAAAGACATTTCTCATTTTACTACACATTCAAATTTTATTCCTCCTGTTATAGAACTATAAATGTCTGCCTTTCATATAGACTAAACATGAAGGGTATATAAGCACATATAAATCACAAAAGTGGCAAAAGTGGCATTTTCTTCGTTGCACTCAATATTGGGCTGGATGAAAATTATATTATCTGGCGAGTGCTCACATTCTTTCATATCTAAATATGCAAAAGAGGCCCACACACAATGCATTTTTTTTTCACAATTAGGCTCCTATAGACCATATTTTAGCGTGAAATAAAATTTCTTCCTGAAGTCAAACAATGCTCTGGTGGGTATGCATATTCTTTATGCCCATATGATTGGAGGTAAGTTTCAGCATATAAAAATTGGGGAAGTTGAGTTGTTGGGAATTGAAAATTGATCTACTGTGTAAAATATACAAAATGGGAATAATAATATTGACCCTGCCTCAGGAAAGTGACTTATAAAACAAGGACACAACCCCTGATGACTTACTGGGGGGCCCTTCAAACCTGGGATTTGATAGCTCTCTGTAGGGGGAAGGCCTCTGGAGCCTTATGAACATAGGAAAGGAATGTCTTTTCTCACTGCCTGGGAGTAGAGAGCCCATTTCTTTGTTCCCTTAAGCAAATAATAAACAAATAATGACCAGGTGCTTGGGGCCATATCAGAGAATAGAGTGACATGAGCTATGCAGGCCTCCATCCTCTGCAGCTGCAAATACTAAAGAGCAGAGGTGCCCTAACCATCTGTTTATTCTGCAACAAAGGAAAAAAGTCTCATTTGTAATTTGTTTGAGGAGTGAACTTAAGATTCTTGAATTTAACCTTAAGCTCCCCCAACACCGTGCATATCAGAGGGGTCCTTGGAACACTCCAGTAGTCACAGTTTCCCAAAACCATCTGTCAATGCACCACGGTTTCTGCAAACCCACAGGATCATCTCAAATGAAGATGTGCAAGCACCCACGGTGAGTACTTGAAAGAAAAAGAAATCATTCTGGAAAGCATCTCCCTTTTCCTTTAACTTCTCCATACACATTGACTTCCAGAAAAGACAGAACTTCCCAACCCAGGCGTGCAGTTTCTGGCAGAAATCAGAAGGCCAGGTCTGGAAGAAATAACTCCCCACTTTCTGAATAAGCAACACCGTTACAGATCCCATTTCTATGTGTTTTATCCAGTACAATTGCTACATTTGTGCACTTGGGAAATATGATGAGTACACATGAAGAAACAAATTAAAGGGTTGATTGGAATATCTCTTCAGTTGTCTCACAGCTGGCTGGCAAGACTGGAAGAGTTTCTAATGTTTGCTTCCTTTCCTTAAACCTTGACAAGCCGAATAAGAGATTTTCAGCCAATTATAATTTTAACTGTTTAAAGAGGGATTTTATGTTTCCAGGAAGAGAGATATGTGGTCATTGCTAACTATACTGAAGTTAAGCACTTCCAACATCTACATGGCAAAAAGTTCCATAAACCATGTATAGACATAACATAGAATACGCACTTGGCAATTCCACACCACTGTACCAGAGAGTGGGGAAGAAGACACCTTTGGAAGAGAATTTCACCTCATGGTCCTAAAAGAATACCGGCTTTGTACATATGATAATACCAATTTCCACCAGGCCCCTTTCCCCCTTTTCTCTTTTTGTTCCTTTTCTTTTTCTCAGAACTTCTTTCCCAGCTCTCTTGTAGACCTTCAGCCCTCCCATCCATTTGCTACTCTAAGATGTGGTCTCTTCGTTTTTTGTGCATTTCCATTTGGGCTCCCCCCACTTGGCTCCTATCTCTCCAGCTATAAAAGTTCTAACTGAAAGGTCCAGCCCTAGGCCCCCACCTCTGAGTAAACAGCCTGCTACTCTAGTCTCTTACACCCATTGATTTTCAGAGGTGCCATGGTGCACATTGCGTACACCCTTACTTTGCACCAACAGCCCACTTCACCTAGATCACCGGTTTATTTTTCGTATGCGTTCCCTCTTTTCAGCTAGATGGTCAGCTTGAGGGCAAGAGAGTCTAGAGATGACCTTTCAGTGTTCCCAGCACCTGGAATATGCACCTCTTACAAAGCCACTTCAGAGACACTAAATGCCCCTTCCTGCTGTCCAAGGGCCAGGGTCGTCTGTGGATGCTCTCCCTCCCCCAGGATAGAATGTCCTGGGACACAATCAGATGGAGCATCGGCTGCATTTAGGACCAAGCAGAGGCCAGCTCTGTAACACACCCTCTTACTGGCTACCCTTCCTTTCTTGTCTCACCCTTCCCCTAATTCCTGCTTCCCTAGGATGGCACTCCTTCATAACATAGTGCATGTAAACCTTTGCCTTGGGTTCTACTTTTTGAAGAACTGAAGCTCAGATATGGGCACACTGACCTCTCCAAAGAAGGACTTGCCGCCCAGCTACAGCAGGTGAGCTCAGCAGAAAACTCTGGGCTATCAACGCCTCTGGGCTCTGCCTCGGCTGCAGAGAGCTGCCTCACTCAAAGCCATGCCTTTCCTGGAGCAGCTCCATCCTGAGACTGAACAAGTCAGGCTATGAAGGCCTGGCCACCTTGGTCCGACACGGGATACCTCAGACAAGCAATATTCCATCCACAGTTCACTGCCAGTTTGGCTGAGGCTTTGCTGGGCCTGCAAGAGGCAGAAGTTTGACCTCTTCCTCTGCCCGGTCCTGCTTCCTCCCCCTCCCTTTACAGATGTACCCTAATAAACATCCTGTACCCTAAACCCTGTCTCAGTACTGATCTGGAGAAGCCAGTCTGCAGCAGTACCAGCTGGAACTTTTGAGAGGTTGCAGATACATCCAGCCAGAACTGACTCAGGCAAAAAATAATAGGGGAATTGATTAGGCCCAGGAACTCCAGTGATTTAATCAAGACACTCTCTCCGCTCTGCCTTCCTCTGGCTTCATTCTCAGGCAGATTGTGCACATTTTGGCCCCCAGAAGCTCCAGGCTTACCACTTCAGTAGAAAGGGCTCTGCTTTCTCAAAAAGTCCAACAAAGTTCTGGAATTGAGCCTTATTAGTATAGTTCTGAAATTGAGCCTCATTCTGTGTCCAGGCCTAGACCAATTACCAGGACCAGATACATAATTTGTGGGGCCCAGAGCAAAATGAAAATGCAGGACCCCTTGTTTAAAAATTATTAGGAATTTCAATATGGTGACTACTGCACATTAAATGAAAGGTGGGACTTGTCTGAGGACGGGGTCCTGTGAGACCACACACAACTTTGGCCCATAAAGCCAGCCTCGCCAATCACCGTGGCCAGGGGACAAAACATTCTCCCTGATAAAATTTGGTCATGTGCCCATTCCTAAGCCTGGGGTTAGGGTTCCCCAATGAGTAATCAGAGGAATTGATTCTGGGTATGGCAAACCCTTAGACATAGCATCATACATTCGTGCCAGTCACATAATAGCTAAAAAGGTATCACGGTGTAATGGAAAGAATAAACTCCAGTTTCACAAAGTCTTGGGTTGGAATCCTGGATTTGACATTTTTGGAGGTGTGGCTTTAGGCAAGGTACTTAACTTCTCTGAAACTCAGTTTTCTCTTCTATAAAATGGGCGTAAAAATACCTGCCTGTCTCGCAGGGTTGTAGTGATGCATGAGTGTCTTCAAGTGATGAGCCCAGTGGCTGGCAGACAGGAGGGCTTTCCCAGATGGTGGTCATGGTGGTGGTGATGGTGCTGATGATGGTGACGTGTGTGGAATGGAGTGAGAGAGAATCAGTGGACTTCAGGCCCCTTCTGTGGGCAGGCGACTTCAACTCTCTAAGTAGCAGGCTTCTCACCAACCAAATGAGTATTTCATTCTTCCCGTGTCTTAGGGCTGGCCTGAGCATTGTCACCTTGGAGGTAAAAGGCCTGACATCAGCGTCACCACCCTCCATTAACCAGGGGAGGCCTTTGGAGGAAAGGGGGAGAGGAGTCCTCCCCTTGAAGAACTGGAAGAAAGCTCACTTCCAGGCCTGAAGAGGCAGCTCCAGACTACGCTGAGTAATACACAAGTTAGGAACAAGTGAGGGCACTAAATAAAAAGCAAGCCAAAAGTAATTGTTCTGGTATCTTTCTCAGAACTGGGTAAAATTCATGTTAATTAATATGTGAAACCCCTAATGTCTGTCTTTATCTTGTCATATTACACTTTTCTTCTTCCTTTCCCCACTTCACATGCCTGCATCAGAGGGCCAGAATCTCATGCATTTTGGGGCCCCACATTCAGAGAAAAATTGTAATATTCAGTTAATATCTCAAATGGTCACATTTGCATGGAAACATGGGCCTTTTGAAGAAAATACTATAACCAAAAAGAGCATCAGACCTGGGGTTCTTTGTCATTTCTGGACCATCAGAAATCTAACTCTGATCTTAAGAAATCTGCTCAAACTTTAGAGATCATTTGAGTAAAATAGAGAGGTGGGGGAACTCAAGCATTTACTAGGGGCGCTTGTTGAGGACCAACAGCTTTGGTATTAGATTAGAAAAGTATTGTTGTCCCATGCTGGGGATGGAATAAGCATGTCATTTTTGCCATTTTTATTTAAAAATTTTAAGAATAAAAATAGCTGAAACTAGATACTGAATGATAGAGAAACATAGCAATGGATAGCTAATACGTAGTATACTCATTTTGTTGGAGATCATTTTTAAGACTCATAAGGAGGATATTAGCAGTGCTTTTTTAAAAAGTTGCTATTTTGCCAAAGTACTGTGTCCTTCTCATGTATTTCCTCAATCAATATCACACCTTTCCTTTGTGCTGCCTGAGACCAAAGTCAGGTTCCTAGGGATACTTAAGAAAACCCTGAATGAGGGGCGCCTGGATGGCTCAGTTGGTAGAGCGTGCAACTCTTCATTTCAGGGTTGTGAGTTTGAACCCATGTTGGGCGTAGAGATCACTAAATAAATAAATATGAAAAAAGAAAAAGAAAACCTTGAATTAGTTCACTAGTGCTGATAGATTTCCATTTCATTTTGTAAAAATCCCAGTGTTACCTGTCAGTTCAAGTTTGCAAAGGGAGTGCAAGTAGATACCTGGGAATGACTATCTGGCCAGTTGTGATTCCTGAATTCCTAAATACAAGCTCCCCCTCTGTCTTGGTGAAGCACGCAATGGAGAACAAGTAGAAAAGGTGTACTCCTACAAGGAAATCTCTAGATTATATTCTAAGTCTTTAGAAATAAGCCAAATGGGGTAAAGCCACCAAGGCAAAAACTCCACCTAGAATTTTGCTTGGATTAGAATCCATATCAAGATCCTAGGTGAATTACAAAGTCATGGTTACTTCCCTGGATTTTGGAAGAATTAGGAGGACTGCAGACTTGATGCACTACCCCTCTCAAACCCCTAGCCCTTCCTCTGAGAGGGCCCAGATCTTTCCACGGAGAAGAGAATCCTCCAATCTGAGTACGTTGGCAGCGTTCTAATCCCGTGTAATTGTATTAGTCTCAATAGCAGATTAGCTCTAAGTGCCCCACAGAAAGGGAGCTGTCAGCCCAGCTATTGTTTTCCACTTAATGTGATTCCGGGCAGCAAAGAACAAAGGCAGCCAAAGCCCTCCGTCTCACATTACAGACCACAGTTTCTAAACCAATTAAGGAAAAGGGATTTACAGTCCTCAGGATTGGAGACTCTGTTTATATTATCCTATATTTCTTCCCATAATATCCTCCATTTTATGTCTCCTAATAGCCTTCCCTCCATCTCTGGAATGCTCCTTTTCTCGTACCCACACATTTCCCTATTTACTTCTCTGTGTTTGCTATTTGAGTGCAGTCACCAAGCTGGCTAACTCTTGCTGATTGTTTTAGTTATGTTTCAAAGTCCTCATGCGTTTGCTGTCAGGAGAACTCAGGAACAGATACGCTGGGGCTCAGCTCGAGCCTGATATTCAAGCAGACCTTGATAAAGCGGTACATTTCTGTGTAAGCAATCATTCCAATTAATTGAATAAAAACATCCTGCAGGATGTTTATCAGAGAAATAAAGCTTGGCTCTCAGGAGGCAAATTGGTCAGTATCCTGATATTGCAGCAAAGAGTGCCAATTTTTTTCTTTTTAGAAATGATATCTGATGGGGAAGGTGAAATGAGTTTTCACTGAAGCAAGAGAACAAATGAGAAGATGCTATTTAAGAAAGCACCAGACCATTTTAAAACAAATGGTGGCCGATTCAAGTGTGGGTCTGAAGTTTCTCTTTTTGCTTACTTTTCCAAGGGAAGCTCGGGCCACAAGAAGTCCAACTGATTTCCTCTTATCCACACATATATGTAATTTCTCCCTTGGCCAGTGCCGCAATGATGAAACCCTCACTCGATGGGTTTCTATTAGAACTAAATGGGTTTGGAAAAGCATTTTTATTCTTAATGGAGCTTTTCTATTGAATACCATTTTTCAGAATTTTATTTTAGTTTCAGTTGAATATTTAAACAGGTTTAAATTTTAAATATCTGTGCAGAACAAGCCCTGATATATATTTTTAAAATTGCTGTAATACTTCACTGGGTTTCCTTTTTAACCCGATACAATATGCATAATCCATTAATGTTAGCATTACATAAGTTGGGTATGCTCAGACACCAGGCTGAGGAACCCTTTTTACAGCTAAGTCACACCACGGCAACGGACTGTCTTATCAAATTATTTTTGTAACAGCTTTGTTATTAACAAAGCATAAAGAGGGTTCTAAAATTCAATCCAAGTTTCATTATTGTAGGAATACTCATTTTGATTAATGAAACTTTTATTTAAGGTTGTCCTTAAACTAAATTATCATATTCTAGTCTTTTAACATCATCAGGAAGAAAAGCTGGGTGTCCTTTGGGAGAATCGTATTTCTAGGCCTGCCAGTTTTATACTGTTACTGTGGCTTTCCCTAAGATTGCTTTGGCCCTTTAAAATTGACAAATATTTGGATGTTTTAAGCACATAGGGGGAGACAAAGACACAGAACTAACACCCAGCTCTGGGGGAGCTATGTCTAATCTGAAAGCCCAGATATAAACATGAAAGTTCCAAATGGGTTTAGGCTGAGTGTGGATCTAAACTCCAGCACTTACTAGTTCTATGACTTTGGTCAAGTTCTTTCTCTTTGGCCTTAGTCTTCTCGTCTATAAAATGGGGATAATAACTGTACCTATCTCCTAGAAGTATAACAAGATAGTCCACATAAAGCATTCCACATGGTGCCTAGCACATGGAAAGACCTGAATACCTATTATGGTAAATGGAGGATCTCATAGAAACAGAAACTATTTCCAAATATAGGGGACTGTTTATGGATGTTCTCTGAGAAAGAGTGGAAAGAGCTGAGGAAACAGTTGGACATGAATTGTTATAATGTGCCTTGGTATTCATATTGAATTTCACCTTATGATATCTTCTTTTAACCCAAATTAGTATATAATAATTTAAATACATAAAATTATATATTTTTATTCAAAGTGCTCATTTTCTTCCTAAATTGAATACAGTTAATCCAGGCACTTGCAAAGTGTTTATTTTCAACATGTGTGATTATCTGAATTTCACTTTCTCTTACAGTCATTACTTGTGAACTTTTACTTGTGAACATAAAGTCCTATACAGTTTCCCAGAGAATCCAATTACTTGCCAGTTGGTGAAGTTGTAAACCAGCGATATCTAGAAGGAAAAAAAATGTACTGTCAAATTAAATGCAGGAATTTAAGCCAATATCAAAGTTTGTTATGTGTGCTAGAAAGTTGTGGAAAATTTGCTAAAGCTGAGTAAATGATACAGGTTATAAAGTCCTTCATAAAATGACACGGATTATTTAAATTGCATGCTCCCAGTTTTAAAATAAAAATTTTAAAATTAAAAATAATAATATACATATGTATTGAGCCGAAGGCCAGGTAGTGCATTTGAAGAGGGAGATGGGGTTTCAGTAAGCAGAGAGATGAGGGGAGAGCCTTTGTCCTGGGGTTTGGGGACGATCTCTGGCCACCCCTCCCATCCGTGTGAAGCTGGATCCAGGTGAGAGATTGCAAGGCAGCCTTTGTCCAAGAAAATTGGAACTGGCATATGTACAGGGGGTAGCAAATCAAACAGCTGTGACTTTGTACTCCTTCATGATATTTCAGCTGAAGACTCCGTGTACATTAACAGAGTTTTATAGAAACAACCCTACTCCATCCATCCAGCACAAAACCCACACTCACAATTCATTCGCTAGGCTTATAAAGTTCTCGGGCTATAGCAAATTGGAGAAATTGATGTTTACCCTGAAAGCTTGTACCATATGCTATTTGTAGCTGCCATTTCCTTGGTGCACGTCTGCCGGCGTGCCTGGACTTAAATCCCTGCGTGATAACCTTTAACTCTTCGCTAGGAGGCAAAATCAATCCAAGGTAGCATAAGTGGGAGGATAGAGGAGAGGGAAGGTGCCTCAGGGACTCGGGGGACACGCGCCGCATCTATCTATAGGCTGGAACATATTCTGGGCACAGGTGGGAGAAGCCAGTCGTGTTAAATAGCAACATTCTCTAAAGTCCTTCTTGTGCTGACACTTCTAAAGAGTTTCTGGTCAGTGTAAGGGAAAAAGCATTTCTGGGAAATAAGGCTGATCACCTTGGGGAAGGGATAAAAAAGCTGAAGTGAGTGTATGTCTGACAAGTGCAGAAAGCATTCTTCCTGCGTGAACACTGCCAGCCACATGACGGCGGTTACAGGGGGCCACTGTCGCCATTCAGAGTCTCCCTCTCTCGGTCTCTCTGTCTCTGTGTGTCTCTTTCTGCCTGAGAGAGCTTCCATTGATTAATGCCTCAGACAGCCCGGGAGCTTTCTCCTTCCTCTACTTGCTGCAGGTGTTTCCCAGGCTATAAGGACAGTGTGAGACATTTTGATGTATGTAAATTATGTTCATCCTCTGAGCCTAATCATTATTATAAAACTTATAGAAGATAAAACACAGGCAGCCATAAAAATAGAATTTTTACTTTGATCAAGTTCCCTTGGTAATTAATCTTTTATGGGTCTTAAAGATCACTGCCATGTGAAGACTTAACAGTTTCGAGACTTCTTTCCAAATCTCCTCAGACAATAGAGGAGTAAACGAAGGCCACTCAGGATAGTAATGATAGGAACAAACAGAACTCTGAGTGGTTTCAGGCCCAATATTAAGGCGGGAATAAAACGAATGTATTTTTCATGAAACAGTGATAGGATTAAAAATCAGAGATGATTTGGATAGTGGATAGTGGATGGTGGATAGCGGATAACAGCATTCCTTATCACTGAGCTGCAAGCTCGCAGCAGTGGGGGCTCCTTAGGCATATCACCGAGCCTCCTTGTACCTCAGTCTCTTCAACGATAAAATGGGAGATTGGCTTTAAAAAAATCACCAAGGTCCATTCCACTTCCATCATTCTATCAAGTATTGGGATAGATTTTCCATCGTTTCAGATGTGAATGTGAAAAAATGAAGTCTACCATATTGGAAAGTTGAGGAAAAGCTGAAAATAAATGCCCCAGTGGATGGCTAGTCAGGGACTGAGCCATTCACCTCACTCCTTAGGATTATATCTTCTTAGCCTCGTTATATGGGGCCAATAACACCTACTGCATCTATCCCATCAGGCAGCGCTTGAGATGCAAGCTATAAATGCACTTTGGAAAGAGCAAGGCATGGTACTATAAGGCTATGTTGTCATTGTCATCATTTTTGTTGCTTTTCGCAGAAGTAATATTGTCATAAGAAAAGGGACTTTTTAATGGTTTGTGGTATGGCACAACGTCTTTAACAAATAATTGTTAAATCACATGAGGACTAAACAGGGATTATGTGTTCACTAATGAATTCTGGTTACTAAACCTAAAACTTCAAGGATCAGAAATAACCAAATATTGAAGTTAAAAGGGAAGTAGGCATCATGGGTAGAGGGCCGAGCAAGGGCCATGGCTGTTTTCCAGGAGAGCTCTGGGAAGATGGGGCTCTCTGTTCAAGTAAGCCTGTACGTGTTCTCTTCTTGGAGAGTCCACACTGACACAGTAAAGTCTTTGAGCAGCCCTGCAGCAAAATGACCATAACAACAACAGTCACTGCTATAGAATCCTGTGGTCCCCAAATTTGTTTGTGCCCCCCAATCCTTTGCTAACATTTATTAACATACTGCAGCCCCCAAGTTTACAGAACGCAGCTAGGGAAGGGATAAGCCAAAAGCCTGGACAGACAGCTTCACTCTGTCACTTACTTTGAGCTCCAGACCAGTCATGTAATCTTTCTGCTACTCAGACTCTTTTTCATAAAGCCATTGTCTTCAGAGGACCATTGTGAAGATTAAATAAGATCACTAAATTCCCCTTCGTAAGGGATTGCTACAGACTGTCCCTGAAAACCAGCACCTGTACCACCTGAAATGCCTACCTCTCCCAACATGACAGTCATTTACACATGCATTCACTTCTCTACCATCTCCTTAAACCTTTGGGAAATCACCTTGCTTCAGGCTACCATCTCCCTGTTCCACCCATTTATCTACACAACAAATACTTATTGAGTCCCTGCCGTGTGACAATGAACACAGTGCAGGAGATATAGTTGTAAACAAGATAGGCAAAAAATTGGGGCGCCTGCTGGTTCAGTCAGTTAAGAGTCCAACTCTTGGTTTGGGCTCAGATCATGAGCTGAGGGTCCTGGCATCAAGCCCCGTGTTGGGCTCCATGCTCAGCAGGGAGTCTGCTTGTAGACTCTCTTTCCCTCTCCCTTGGCCCCTCACTCTGCTCTCATGAAATCTCTCTCTCTCTCTCTTTCTCTCAAAAATCAATCAATCAATCAATCAATCTAAAAAAAAAAAGGAAGAAAGGCAGAAAACTGTTGCTTCCCTGGAACTCTCTGTGTACTTGGGAAAACAGACAATTAAATATGCAGTTTGGCATGGTACATCATCATCATCATAGCAAGTATTTATTTATTTTTTTAAAGATTTTATTTATTTATTTGACAGAGAGAGACACAGTGAGAGAGGGAACACAAGCAGAGGGAGTGGGAGAGAGAGAAGCAGGCTCCCCGTGGAGCAGGGAGCCCGATGCGGGACTCAATCCCAGGACCCTGAGATCATGACCTGAGCAGAAGGCAGATGCTTAATGACTGAGCCACCCAGGCACACCATAGCAAGTATTTATTGAGTGCTTTGCATATGTTAGCTCTTTTAATCCTCACAACCATCATGCAAGGTGGACACTATTATTATATTCAATTTATAGATGCAGAAACTGAGGCGAGGGGTGGTTACAACAAGTGTGCAATCCTGGGAGAGCCTATAGCTGAGGCCTCAAAGATATGTCTTCTGAGACCTGAAGGTGGAGTGAAAGTCAGCCAGATGGACAAATATAGATGTGTGTTGCAAGCTGAGAGAGTAGGGTTGGGGACTGGGGCAGGCAGAGGAGAGTCAGAACGGTGCATTGCAGGACCTGAGAGAAGCCCCAGAACCAAAGGAGTGTGCCCACGGTCTGTGTGTGGGCATGTGGTTGGGTGGGAACTTGGAGCAGGTGATGGTGACAGACTAGAAAGCAGAGAGGTGAAAACACCAGCCAGATCAAGAAGAGCATTTCAACCACTTGAAAGACAGCTTTATACTTAAGGCAAACAAATCAACAAAGGAGTCTACAAAATAGTGTTAGGATCAGTTGTTCTTGCTGCCTTTTAGAGAGATCACCTGGCTTCAGTGTGGAGAGGGGATTAGAAACAGCAACATTGGAGAGTTAGTTTGGGGACTGCCACACTCATCAAGGTAAGAGAAGATGGTGTCCAGAAATAAAATACAGGCAGTGGTAATGAAGAGACATAGATGGGTTTGAAAAGCACTTAAAACACAAAAGACAATTGATGGCTTGTGGTGAGAGTAAAGCATCAAGGGCAATGCCTGACTTCTGGCTTTGGCAGCCGGGAAGATGGTAGTGCCATTCACACTACCTCTGGAGAGGGAACAGGTTTAGGAGGAAGATGCTAACCAGCTCGGGACATGATGGATTTGAGGAGTCTATGGAACATCCAACTGGATGTACCTAGTAGACATTTGGAAATGTGGATGTGAAGCTCAGGGAGCAATCTAAGCTAAATATAGCCTTTCACTTGGCATAGAACACCAGGGACAGATTTTAGAAAGCAGAAGAAGCAGGGAAAACTGTCCACTTGAACACTCTGGATCCAGATATAGTTGGCATTCAAAGTGGTAGAGACCATGGGTCAAGAAGAAAAGGAAAGGAATAGAACATATATATATTGTCAAGGAGATACCGACTTCACTTCCCCATATAGTAGATGCTCTCAATGCCTTGCCCCATCTCCTTGGTTCATCTGTAACCTTAGCACACTGATAACTTCCTACTTTGAGCACCTGAGTTCTACTTCTCCATCTCTGAATTTTCTCCAGCTCAACAGTTAATGCTCCCAGGGCAACCCTGGACCAAGGAAAAAATGGAACTGATACATATCTCAGCTCCCCATTTCCTCAGTGGACTGTTCGGAGGAAATGAATATTCTGTTCTACAAGATTCTTTATAAAAGGTCCCAGAGGGTTGAGATTGTTGCCCACAATGATAACTAGGTCACCAACACACACGTGCTTTGCTCTTTCCTCTCTCATGTCTCAATTTCCCCATCTCTTCACTTTGGCTTCCTGAGATCAACTTCCAAATAATTTACCTGTACTGAAGTCATTGTCTGAGTTTGCTTTTGGGAAAACCCAAACCAAGATCAAGATACCAGGTTACAACCATTTATTTGCTTTTTTATTTCACATTTCTTGGAAAATATAAAGATGAAGAAGTTTTGAAGGGAAAGTGAATAAAATCCAAACTGATGTTAAACAGGCGAACCTAGAGCATTTTATAGTTTGAGGAGGCAAGGAAAGAGTGAAAGAGAAATGAGGTTATGTCAAAAAGACATAAAGACAGTTTGAAAGAGCTCCCACTGGCAATATCTGTGACAATTTGAGAATAAAAAAGAAGATAAATTGAAATTGACATTAAAATGTATGATGATACGAAAAAATAGAGGAAAATAACACCGTTTACCATCATTGGAAGTAACTCTTCCATCAAGTTCTTGATATGAAGATGGTTAACAAAGGACAAAGAATAGAGCATGTGTTCAGACATTTTAGACAATGCTTTAAGGCCAGAAAGTTCTTTACACAGAATTTTGAGCTAATAAATGCAGTAGCAACTCTAAAATGAAAACAAAAATTCCACTTTGCATCCCCCAGTGAAATAAGTTCAATCATATCACCACGGGATGGTGAACCCATTAGGTGAAAAATTGCAAAAGACTTCAGTGATAACAGTCAAAAACAGTGCCTGGTACTTGATTAGATCTTGGTTTAAAGAAAAGAGTTCTGAAAAGTATTTTTTTGGGGGGGTGCCTGGGTGACTCAGATGGTTAAGCATCTGCCTTTGGCTCAGATCATGATCTCGGGGTCCTGGGATCGAGCCCCGTGTTGGGCTACCTGCTCAGCAGGGAGTCTGCTTCTCCCTCTCCTTCTGCCTCTCCCCGCATTGGTGCTTGCTTGCTCTCTCTCTTTCTCTCTCTCAAATGAATAAATAAAGTCTTAAAAAAAAGTATTTGGGGAAAAATTAGAGAAATTCAAATAGGAGCTAGGTGCTAGATAATATCGGGGACTATTGCTAATTTTGTTCAGGTGTGATAATGTTTCAATAATGCATTTAGGAGAGAGTCCTTATTTTGGGAAATGCATCCAGTCGTATCTAGTAATGAAGTATCAATCTCCAAATTATTGAGGAAAAAATTATATATATCCATATAAAGCAAATATGTTAACAAAATGATAACTATTTTGAACCTGTGCTGTGCATATATAAAAATGTTCATTGTAGTATTCTTTCTACTTCTCTGTTCATGTTTGAACATGTTCACAGTAAGCTTTTAAGTTGTGTTTTAAATTATTTTACCATTAAAATGTTACTTGACTTGTGAAATTTGAGTTTTCAGTTTTCACTTTCTCTTTCAATAATCAAATTGCTTAATTTTATGTTCCTTTTGAGATATTTTTTCCTACAGGTGTGAAGTATTGGGCTAACTTAGTTGTTTACATGTCTGTTTTAATTTTTTGATATCTAAATTTCAAATTCCTCTTCTGTTTTGGCCTGCCATGGTCCCGGGGTTTTCTGTAACTGCATTTTTCATGTCTGTTGCTGAGGTTTATACCAGTAGATAGAATGCTTATTGATGTAAATCTCATTGACATTGAGTAGGCCAACATGTACTTTTCCCAAATACATGAAAAGGTCACTACATTGTGTGTATGTTGGGAAGGGGAGATGTGAAGGTGCAGCGTTGGTGAGAAGTCACCAGGCTTTAATGATATCTAAAAGGATGATATTTCTTGCAATGAATTGAAAATAAAATAAGTCTTATATGGCTAGTGGACATGTAAATTTGTAAAACCTTTCTGGAAAGCAATTTGGCACTATTTCTCAAAAGCTTTAATGTTCTACACACTCTTTGACATTTCAATATATATAAGAATTTAAGGAAATAGTAGTGGATAGTATTCACTAAGGCAGCAACATCTTTGTGGTAAGAACCAGAAATCATCCTCAATGTCTAATAATAACTATATTAGTGTACATCCTATTATAGACAGAGTTGTGTCACGCTAAAACTCATAGGTTAAAACCCTAATCCCCAATGTGACTGTATTTAAAGATAGGACTTTTAAGGAGGTCATTAAGGTTAAATGAGGTTATAAAGGTAGGGTCCCAATCCAATAAGACTGGATTCCTTCTAAGAACAAGAAAAAATACCGGGAGTATACACACCAGAGAAAAAGTCACGTGAAAGACTATGTGAGGACACAACAAGAAGGTAGCTGTCTGCTAGCCAAGGAAAGGGTCCTCACCAGAAACCAACTCTGCTGGCACCTTGATCTTGGACTTCCACCTTCACAAGTGTGAGAAAATAAGTTTCTGTTGCTTAAAGCACCCAGTCTATGGTATTCTGTTCGGCAGCCCAAGCAGACTCAACATCCTTAGATGGAATGATGATGATGATGATGCAAATGGATGCCTCTACCATACTTTACCATGTATCAGACAAAATTCTAGGTGCTATGCAAATACTAATTGATTCGATCTACATAGGAAACTTATGAGAAAGGTACTTTTACTATTTCTATTTTATAAGGAGGAAGGTGAGTTAAACAGGTTATAAAATTTACCCTGGCCATGCAACTAATAGGTAGTGGAACTAGGACTTGAACCTAGGCAGTCTGGCTCCAGAGGCCATGCTCTAAATCACAGATGCTGCCTCTTTGAGAACACAATAAATATTATGATATAGATGATGATTTAATTGAGTGTGATGATGGTATTGAATACTATTTTTTAAAGTAGGTTAAAAGATACACAGTTATATATATAATTTCTTATAATGAATACTTATATATATCACTATTACATATACATATATATATAAATACATATACACATATATGAATGACTTAGGATATATATGAAATACTTCCAAAAATTATCTGTGGTTGTCTCTGAGTGATAGAAATAATAATATTTTTTCCCTTTTTTGGCTATTACATGTTTTATACAGTAAATATATGTTTGGTTTCATTTGAAATTTGTTATAACATGTTTGCTTAAAGTTAGAGTGGAATGTTTAAGTAACTAAGTAACTTTTACTTAAGTAAAGAGGCAGGGTGAGGAATAATGTGAAAGAAATTAATCCCTTTAGATGGAAGGGAGTAAATATCAAAAGCAAGGTTTTGAGAAGTGGGGTAGAGTTTTAGTGACGGTCAAGAAAGTTAAGTCAGAGAGGCGAAATTTTCGTGTGGCAAGTATCCAAGATGGGAACTGAAGTCAGCAACTTGAAGATCTCGGAATTTACCTATGTGCTAATTCCATTAATTTGTCACTATTTCCATTGGCCAGTTTAGGATATCTGATTTGGCTAAGTCCCTTTAGTAAAATCACAAATGCTGTGTGAACTGATGAAAAGGGAGGCCAGTAAGGATGGTGTAGCTGTTACTATGGTTATTAATGCTCATACTTCCACATATGGAAAGTAGAGTGACATTTTTAGGTTATCTGGGTAAGACACCAAATTAGAACAGTTTTTTCACAGATCAGGAGCTGGTAAACAAATGGAGGGTCCAGGGAACCCTCATGGGGGGGGGGAGGGGAGAGGGGAGTGGGAAGGGAAGTTGGCTTTCCTAGGGACATTTGAGAATTAGAAAATGAAAGTAATTCTGACTGTCAAGGATTCAAATAATCAGAGAAAACTAGTCCTGCTGTGCAAGTCACATATTCCCTTGATGCTCAGTGATGTCTATCTGTAAAAATATTACAGGTCAAACCCCATCATGGGGAACTTTAGGAAGGTACCAGATCTTTCACTAGGCTGAAATTTACTGTAATCAACATCATTCGAAATCTCATTGCCAGTACTTCTAGGTCATTTCCCTGAGGTCAAGGACTGGACATAAAACAAAACAGCCAACTTCCCTCCAAGATGAGGTGGTTCATTAAAGCTGCCCAAGCATGCAGGGCATGGCAGAAAGGCACTCTTGCAGAAGCCAATCCTCTTTCCCCTCTGACATTTTCCCTTTTGGTTTTTCTTGTTCACCAGACAACTGAGCCAATTATAATCCCTTATAATTTTTTTTTAGGAGAATCATATTTTACTCCTTATTTGTGCTACACTGGCTATAACACTGTGTTATATTTCTTTTCCAGTTTGCATTATGTCACACAGTCAGGTGTTGGATGCTTTCATTATCACAAGCCACTAAAAGACTGGGAAAAGAAAATGGATTGTACTAGCTAATCCTAGATCTTAAATGGAAACCATAGAATGTAAAATAAGCATTCATAATATATATATGGTACTGCTTCTTTCCTATCAAGGACATAGCTCATTTTCAAATTATAAGCAAGTGAACTGAATAATGGTGAAGTACATTGGTCAAACTAACTCACAGAAAACAGTTACAAAATATGGAAAACCATATTTAAACACACACACACACACACACACACACACACACACACACACACACACAACTATTGAAGGCTTAGGAGATTGACCAAAAGTAAGCAGAAACTACAGGGTCATCTTCCCTTGAAAGAGGAACTGTGAAGGATGAGATTTGCAAGTGGTGTTTTATCTAAAAGTACTGTGTAATCTATAAGAAGCTCAAGTGACAGAAAGCCACAGCCTTACAGGTTTGTGGGTGGCAGAATAACCAATTAGAGGGATATCATGGAAGGGAGGGAGCCCCAAACAGGCTGAGATCCCAAATCTACACACAAAAAATCTAACCAGGTACTAGGCTGTAGACTAAAGCACTCATGTTTAGGGGAAATCCTAGGGGAATCTGTAAAGAACAGCCAGCATCTAGAAGGCTAAAATATTGAACAGAGATTTCAGCTCCTGTTCTATACAGAGGAGCTAGAATTTGGAGTTTGAGTCCAGCCAAGCTAACTGAATTATAGAACAAATTTCACTTTTCAGAGGAGGAAAATAAAATCCAGGGTCTCTACAACATATCATTTATAATGTCCAGTTTCACTAAATATGTGAGTCATTAAACATGTGAACAAGCAGAAAAATGTGACTTTCAGGTTCTGACACCCACTTCTGACACCATATGGGAGTTTTTTTACCCCAACACCAAATACAAGGTGTCTTTTCCAACACCAATCCTCCCATTCTCAGACACTAACCATCTGGAGTTAGTGCAGGGTCCACAAGTTAAAGGGCTTAGTTTCACCGACTTGCTCCAACTTCAGATGCCAGTCTTAAGTCCCAGGAGGACCACACACACACTTCTGACTGACCAGCTATAAACCAATTTGATAATTTCCCAGAATGACTCCTAGAACTCAGGAAAGCATTTTACTTACTATTACCAGTTTATTCCTGTACAACTCAGAAACAGCCAAATGGAAGAGTTGCATAAGACAAGAAATTAGAGGTGGGAGGTAGGGAGAGAGGGGCATGCCACCCACCTTGTCCTTTCATGTATTCACTAACCAGAAAGCTCTCCAAACCCTATGTTTTAGAGGTTTTTATGGAGGTCTCATTATGTAGGCATGACTGATTAAACCATTGGCCATCTGTGATTGAACTCAATCTCCAGCCCTCTCCCCTTCTCTCCTCCCCAGAGGTCAGAGGGTGGGGCTGAAAGTCCCAACCCTCTAATCATGGCTTGTCTTTCTGGTGACCAGTCTGTACCCTGAAGCTATCTAGGAGGCCTTCAGCTAGGAGTCATCTCATTAGCATACCAGACACTCTCATCACTGAGATTCCAAGGGTTTAGGAGCCCTGTGCCAGGAACTGGGACAAAGACCAAATAGTTTTTATTATATCACAGAGAATCATACCAAGAAAAAAAAGCAGTTATTAGAAACCAAACTTAAAATGATCCAAATGTTGTAATTAAATAGGCAAAGACTTTGATATAGACATCATAAATATATTCAAAGACTTAAAGGAAGATGTATGCAAATGGCATGAACAGATGGAAATCCTAGCAGAGAAATTGAAACTATTTAAAAAAGCCAAAAGGAAAATTTAGAGCTAGAAAATACAATAACTGAAATTTTTTATAAAGATTTTATTTATCTATTTGACCGAGAGAGAGAGAGAGAAAGAGAAGCAGCAGCAGAGGGAGAGGGAGAAGCAGGCTCCCCACTGAGGAGGGAGCCCAATATGGGGCTTGATCCCAGGACCCTGGGATCATGACCTGAGCCAAAGGCAGACTCTTAACTGACTGAACCACCCAGGCATCCCAAATGACTGAAATTTTTTAATTACAGGATGGACTTGTGATTGGAGACAAAAGAAAAGAGCTGGTAAACTTGAATGTAGATTTAAAAAAAAATTCAATCTAAAGAACACAGAAAAATATTAAAGAAAGATGAAAAGAACCTTAAAGACCTGTGGAAAAATATCAAAAAATTACCCTATGTATAATTAGAGTTCCAAAAAGAAAGGAAAGAGAGCATGGGAAAGAAAAAAATACATGAAGAATTAACAGCCTAAAACTCCCCAAATTTGGTGAAAGGTATCAGTTGACAGATCCAAAGCAGGATAAAATGGAGAAACAGACAAATGAACATTATAGTCAAACTTCTGAAAAACCAATGATGGTGACACAGTCTTGAAAGCACGCTGAAAGAAATGACACATTAGGTACCGTAGAACCATGATAAGAATGATTTCTGACTTTTCAAGAGAAACAATGGAAGCCAGAAGACAATGGCACATTTTTTTTTTTTAAAGATTTTATTTATTTATTTGAGAGACAGAATGAGAGAGAGAGAGCACATGAGAGGGGGGAGGGTCAGAGGGAGAAGCAGACTCCCTGCTGAGCAGGGAGCCTGATGCGGGACTCGATCCTGGGACTCCGGGATCATGACCTGAGCCGAAGGCAGTCACTTAACCAACTGAGCCACCCAGGTGCCCAACAATGGCACATTTTTAAAGTGTTGAAGTACAAAAACGGTTAACCCACAATTCTATATCCAGTGAAAATATCTTTCAAAATTGAAAGCTAAAATAAGACATTTTAAGATAAATAAAAACTAGCACTTGTTACTAACGGATTTGCACTTCAATATATCCTGAAGAAAGTTCTACTTGGCTGAAGAGAAATGACACTGTCATCTAAATGAAAAAATGAAGATTTTGAAATAGAAAATATGTGCATAAATCTAATATATATGTACACACACACACACACACACACATAGTTCTTTCAGACAGAATACTATATATATATATATATATATTCCATATATATATGTATTGTAGATTCTTGTTATTCACAGTAGTTATGTTCTGTAAAGTAGCCATGAACAAAATTAGCAAATACGGAATCATTGCTCCTAGGAGAAATACAGTTGGTGCCAATGAGCCTTTGCTCAAAACCTTCTCATCAACCAATCAATACATAACTTTGTTTTATGTGTGTTTCTGTTTAAAGACAAATTATTTAATATATATTATTGATCCATTAGCATTGAACTCAACTAACAGCATTGTAACTCATCCTTGAATAAAGTTTATTTATCTAACATGTATTTTTTCACATCCTTCTTGCTCTTAAAAACACATACATCAAAATGGAGAATCCAGAAATGGACCCCTTGACAAAGAGCCTATATGCAGAATATTCAAAGAATCCGATTTTTAAAATGGGCAGAGGACAGTCACTTCACAAAGAGATACAAAATAATCGTAAGCACATAAAAAATATTCATCATCATTAGCCAGAGAGGAAAAGCAATTAAAACCACAATGAGATACTACTACACATCCACCACAATGGCTGAAATTAAAAAGGTGGGCAAATACCAAATGTAAACAGGATATGGAGCAGTCAGAACTCTCCTACACTGCTGGTGGGAATGTAACGTCATATAACCATTTCAGAAAACTGGTATTTTTTTTATAAAGTTATATGTACACCTATTCTTTGACTCTACAGTTCCATTCCTCATCATTTGTCTGAAATTAAAACAAATGTCCACCAAAAGACATGTACAAGCGTGTTTATTGCAGCTTTTTCTACAATAGCTCACAACTGAAAACAGTCCAAGTGTCCATCAAGAGATGAATGGATAAACAAACTGCGGTATAGTCATACAATGAAATACTACTCAGCAAAGTAAAGAACTGCATATACATGCAAGCATATGGGCGAATCTCATAGACATCATGCAACATGAAGAAAAAGGACACAAAAAATATACATTATATGATCCTGTTTACATCATGTTCTAAAACAGGCAGAAATGTCTTTTAAGACAGGCAAAACTGTCTAAGATGACTTAGTAGTGTCATGAAGGAACTTTCTGGAGAGATGAAAATGTGGTATTTATAATAGGGAAAAGAGTTGCATGGGTATATCCATTTTTTAAACTTGTGCATCTAAGATTCATGCATTTTAGGGTACATTCATTTTAGCAAAATCATAAATAGAAATAATAATCAAGTGAGGGGTAAGGAGTAGGTAGAGGTATAGATAGAACAAGAGTAGCAGAATGTTGATGACTGTTAAGGCAGGGTAATGGGTATACAGAGGTTCCATATTTGATTTTATTTACTTTGTATGTGTTTGAAATTTTCTGCAAAATTATTTTTAAAATGTTTAAAAGCTAGAAAATCCATGGCACCTGGGTGGCTCAGCCAGTTAAGCACTGGACTCCATTAAGGCTCAGGTCATGATCTCAGGCTCATGAGATCGAACTCTGCATCAGGCTCTGCACTCAGCAGGGAGTCTGCTTGAGGTTCTCTCTCTCGTCTGACTCTGTCCCTCCTCCCACGCCCCCACCCAAATAATTAAATAAATCTTTAAAAACAAATTTTTATAAAAAGCCAGAAAATCCAATATTTAGGGCAGGGATGCTAAAATCAGGCCGTTGTCAATTCGAGACACTTTTTCTATGATTTGTTAAATGTTTTATTTTTAAGTTCTTTGAAAGAAAATTATCCAAGTTGAAATTTGTTTTGTGGTCTTACCATTAGCAACCCATCGACAAATATCTCAGTGTCCACCATGTCCAGGTTCTTTGCTGAATACCTTTTAGGAAAACCCTCAAAGCTGTGGTTATCCTTGGGAGTGGGGAGCTGAGCAAATTTTCTTGGGAAAGGCATCGAAGAGTTGGGAGTAAGTCACAGGGACTTCAAAGTATCTGTTATCTGAGGAGTTTCACCTGAAATAAGGGCACTCAGGGAGGGGGTTACCCAGAAGACATGACCTGCCCCAGCTGTTGTCATCTTGGATTTGCTCTGTGGCACCTGCCACCACAACCTAACCCAAAGGGCAGGGTGTGTGGTTGGTTGGTTTGTTCTTGGAACTTTACAGACTCCTGTGTTCTTTACCCAAATCCTGTGAGGATAGAAAGGGATTTTTGTTTTGTCAAAGCAACTTTTTAGCATTCTTAGGGCTTCCCCTAAGAGATTTTTCTGGGAGAAGTAAGGGATGAGGTCTTTTGTGTTGACATGACATGAGCATAGCGTTAGCAGCTGGTTCTGAGCTCACAATTCTTTCCCATCCACTGTCCCCAGACCTGGTCATTCTGGAAGTGGGATGCAACCTGTAGCCCCCACCTCCCAGGGGCCATCTGGTCCTTGCATACTAAGAATCTGAATAGAAGTAGATAAGGGGACAGAGATGGCTAATGTCACATTGCATGGTCACAGTTTGGGGACAAAAGCAGTTATTGCCAAAGCCACTTCCCTTGAGGTCCCTGGAGATAGTGAGGGGCGGGGAAGAGGGACGGGGAGAGAGAAAGATTGGAGAAAAAAAAAGAAAAGAGAAAGACTTGACCGGGCACTCAGCATAGTGGGTCTTGGTTACACCCATCGGTTGTACAAAAAGCTTATGCACACATTCAAATTTAATGGAGCAGAGACACTCACCCTCCCTCCCCAGTGGAAAGAACATTCAGCTTTCCTGAATCCTGAATTGTCTGAAACAATGCAGTAAGGGCATCTGAAATGAAGGAGAGGGGGCATACCTAGCAATGCCCAGAAATCCTTAAAAACCAGGAAGCCTCATCAGTTACGTAGGCAGAGATTTGCTTTTTTTCTTCACACGCTTAATCTCTGTTTTCACATTGTAGCAGCGATTGTGGTTGCTGTAGTTTCAGCTGGCTTAAAACCATAATTCACTTTACAAAGCGAGGCATCTTTGAGTTTATCCCTTTTCCATCTGCTCTCCCTCCACTTCCTCCACCATTAAACCCCCAAATAGTTAATGAAAATTAAGTTCGCTTTTCTGAGAAGGTGGAGGGAATCAGAGAAGGGAAGGATCTAGGAGAAGGATCTAAACCCCAGAGAGAGCAAAGAAAATTGTTTAAAACCAGATCGAAAACTGTCTCTCTGGCTTCCTCTTTCTCTCTCTTTTCTTCCCCCTGCCAAGTAAACCTTTTCCTGATTACAGTAAACACCTTCTTAACAGATCAAAAGGAGCGATTTTAAAGTGAGTTGCTTACTCCCAAAATTCATTATGGAAATGCCTCATCATCTTTAGCTTCCCCAGCGGCCTCCCTTTGATCTGCCACTGTGGCCTTGTGTCTGTTCCCGGAGTTCATCTACATTTTGTTGGCGTCAGATTTTTTCAGTGCTTATGCCTCAGGTTTGTAAACAGCCCTGTAGAATTAGAAGAGCCAGCCCAGAGACAGGTTTTTCTCCCAATACCTTAAAAAAAAAAAAAAATATATATATATATATATATTTGAAATGTCAGTAACAACACATGTTCGCTGTTTAACTCTTCCTTCTCACCCCTGCCCCCAAGAAGTCATCTTTTTTACTACTTCCTGTGAAATTCACCCCATGGTGGATCTCTTGTTCACTGTAGCTCATGTCTGCAATGCAGGTTTCTTGCAGAGCTTTATTTATTATTAATGATACAACAATTTATAGCATGCCAGCCTCCTAAACCTCAAAGTACCTTACGGATGCATAATGAAGGGAGTCAGCCCGCCAACTCTGCACTGAAAGAAGCCACCAGGCATGCAAGAAACTCCCTCCAAAAAGAGAGTCGTTTTGCCTGTGTGGTCCCCTAGGATTGCTCGGGCTGGCAGGGGTACCAGCGCTGGTGGAGACTGCAGACGAGTGACTGGGACTCTAATCTGCAATGACATAACTTGACCTTTGGGAAGGCAGAACGTTTTGGTCTGATTTCTGCAAATGACTTACCTGGGGGTATTTCTCTCTTGCTCAGTGTCCCGCTCAATAAAATGAATGGAAAATAACATGCTTCGTTGTACCATCTGCCTACCTCCCCCGAGTCACCAGTTGGCCAGCTCTGCCTCCCAGATGCCATTTCTCAGTTCTTACTGTCCTTGATCTCTCTGCAGCCTTTGGAACTGCTGACCCTCCTGCCCTCAAAGTCTGTAAAACTCTGTCCTCTCCTGGTTTCTACCATGCTCCCAGGTGATGCTGCTGGTCTTGAGATCACACAGGAGACTGCCTGCCTCTTCTCCTCTTGGCCATTTGCTTATTTTGTCAATACTTCCCAGTTAGGCCGTCCATTTTCTGGTCCCCTTTTCTTATCCCTCCACAACCGGTATCAGAACTCTCCCTCTGCTAGTAATGAGGATGATGATGATCAAGTCAATTCCTTTATGGCTAATGAGATTTCTAATCCCAACATTTCCATATTATCTCCTCATATGCTGCAGAAACCCTTTGATCAAAGGTGGGACACCTCATCACACCTCACTGTTACCACTAATGTCACGTCCTGCTTGTCTGTATCGTGTGTGCTCTGTGGAGGTGGGGACCGTATCTGTCTTCGCTCACTTTGGTAACCGCCTGACCCGTGGTAGAAGCCAAAGGAATAAATGGGTGTTATTGGCCTACTTTTGCAGATAATGCTGTATTTTACACATAACTCTCATATTTAGAGATTTGCCCATAGTCACAAAGTGTAGGAATGTCAAATATCATCCAGGTCTCTGACTCCACATCCATTTATCTTTATACTTCACCTAAGTTGCTAAACACAGTGAAACCTGAATTTCTCTCTATCACACTATGTTAACTCACAGTCTTCATAAAATCATAGGAGGGAAACAGTTTATCTAGTACTGTTTCCTAGGTTTACCTGATTGTGAGTGTCTCTTGATGTATATGAGAATAATGCCAGTTATGGATCTGGATCCATCCCCAGTTCTATATACAAACATGCAGAGGAAGGGCCTAGAAAATTGAATGTTTAAACAGCTTCTCCCTCTCCATTGTTCTATCCACATCACTACTCCAGGGCTGCTGGACCTGGCTTCAACTCCAAAGGGGGGAATGAAAGCTGTGGACCCAAAGGGACTCCACTTTACAGCAGAAACAAAGGAAGAGAGACCCAAATCTACATTTATAGGTGATTCTCACCAATAGGGGAATTTAGGAAATACCGTTCAAATCAGTGGCTCAGAAAGTGTGATCTCAAGACCAGCAGCATCACCTGGGAACTTGTTAAGAGATGCAAATTTTCAGGTCCAACCCCAGACCTATTGAATCTGAATTGAATCTGAAGAGGAGGGGGTGTGCTTTAACAAGCCCTCCAGGTGATTCTTATGCACCCTAAAATTTGGGAAGGCCATCCTCAGATACCATCTGAAAGAGCTGAGACTATTCTAACTGACAAATGGACATACCTGCCTCTTTGGTAACTCATTCCAGTGATGGTCACAAGGGACCTAGCTCCCTGCTGCTCTTCCTGAAGCCCACTTTTTCTTGTTCTGAGCCCAGCATTTCATAGATTTGGGGTTTATATCTCTTGGTGAATCAGATAGTTCATGTTAATATTTCTTTAATGGTATTTTTTTTTTAATTTATTTATTTTAGAGAGAGACAGAGCACATGCAGGGGCAGGCGGCAGAGGGAGAAAGAGCCTTAAGCAGACTTTGACTTGGGGCTCAATCCCACAAGCCAAGATCATGACCCAAAATCATGACCCCAGATCAAGACCAGAGCTGAAACCAAGAGTCAGAATATGCCACCCAGGCGCCCCTCTTCAAAGGTATTTTGAATACTGAATTGTATTGGTACTTTTGTGAGAATTTTCTTCCCAAAACTTTAATATCCAATCAAGCAATTATGCAAATGTCTTGTCTGTTTGGTCACCATCATATGCAAATATTGCTCAGCACTGGGCCTGGAATGGACAAAGAGCTCAACAAGTAATTGTTAAATTTTTAAAAAGGAAATTTTTGGCTGTGGAATGGGATTCTGCTCAGAGGTTGTCAGTGGAGGACAGAATTCGCAGGGTCTACTCTTCTTGCTCTGCGGGTCAGTATTGCTGACCCTTTCCTCCCAGTTTCCAGTGATGCCTGAAGCACACAACATTTGGTTCTCCCCTCTACCTTCTGTTTGCCCTCCTCGCCTGCTGCCCAGACTCTGGGACACTGCCTTGACGGCCTTTCGTTTCATTTGGGTCCAATCACTCCAACTCACTGAACAGATTTCTGATTCCATTTCGCAAAGTGCAGGTGACCCCATTCTCTCCAGTTCACCGTCACGTACGGGTGCAAAGGTTGCGTGTCTCAGCCTTTAACTCTACTCCAAAGTAGAGTCCTTTGGAGTCCTTCTCCATCTCCTACTTCGGAGCTGAAGTCAGGTTCAGCAGACCCAGAAAACTTGTGTGGATAAAATGGCAGGGAAGGAGAAAAGGTGTACATGCCAGCCAAACTGAATCCCATGTACGTGGGTAGTCTGTTATTAACATGCATTAAGCACTTGGGCATGCTAATGCTTAATACATGTCAATAGCTATAATAGTAAGACACATCTTGAGGATATGGCATTGTGTTTATACCATCTCTGCCTGGGTAGCTATTTAACATGGTCAGTTGGACACCTGGACTCAGGCCAGTAGGTACCCAGTTGATCTTTGCTAAGAAATGACCACAGCTGCTACAGCTCAGGAACCTTGTAATGCTGCCCAGTGCCCAGCAGGGAAATGCAATTGTCCAGTGAATAGATTTAAGAAAAGGACTAGGAATAGAGTTTCCCAGGAAGCAGTGGAAAAGCTAATCCTTCCCTTTCTAACGCCAACTACAAAAGAAAATGAAGAAAAATGCAGTGCACTGTGAGAATCGAGATGGGAAATAGTCAATAATTTATAACACTTCTCTAGCATGTTTTCCTATAAAATTTAACTAAATTGAATCTTTATTTTTATATCAGAGAATCGTCCTACCTCATAACCACATGGCTATTAGGTAGGTGCTTAGTTAGCTGGAAGACTGGAAGAAAAAATAATGGTTCTTGATGGGCTAGAGCCTTCCCATAGAGGGGGACGGTTTGAGTCTATATGAAATGGGAAGAGAACTGCTATTGGCATCAGGACATCTAAGCTTAACTCCGGCCTTCCAAAATGGCAAGTTTCATAATATTTGATGAGTCTCAAAAGCTTTCTGAGTTTCAATTGCTTCCTCTGTAAAATGATTCCTCCCACACCTATTTTGAGAAAAATAAGAGGTAATATGGACATGTAGAAATGGATACTCAGGTCTTGCTGTAATAGTGCTGCATAACAAACAATCCTATGATTTTAGCAGTGTACAACATTTATTTCTGCCTGGTGGAGTTTGGAATCAGCCATGGCTCAACTGAACTCGGCAATGCATGAGCTCAAGTCAGTTTCTCATTCCATGATCCAAGGTGTAATGGCCATCTAGGTTATGTTCTTTCTCATGGCTGTTGACTGTGATGCAAGAGACCAAGTGGAACTTTATCATGACTGTGAAAGCCTGAACTTGACACACTCACTTCAGCACATGTTCCACTGATCAAAGCGAGTTCCATGGACAGGCCCAAAGTCAGTCGGACAGTGAAGTATCCTCAGCCCATAGAGAAGCCATGGCCCGGGTAGAAGGGAAGAAAGAATTTTGAACAAATATTATAATCTATCACAGTGCATAGAATTATTCTGTAAGATAACATTTGGATGTTGAAGTGATAGTGATGATTACTTTAGTCTTGGTTGGTTAACAGTCTGAACTTGTCGAACAAAAGATGAGATTTGGAGCTTTGTAGAGAATAAAGCACTCAGGCACATACTTCCACGTTATAGTTTAACATTTTTTTTTTTAATTTGAGTATATTTGACAAACAATATTAGATTTCGGTGTACAGGATAGTTGATTCCACTATATGGTATGCTATGCTCACCGCAAGTGTAGCTACCGTCAGTCACCATACAACACCAAAAATAAAAGAACGTTTATAGTATCATTGACTATATTTCCTAGGCTGTGCCTTTTATTCCCGTGACTTGTTCATTCCACACCTGGAAGCCTGTATCTCCTACTCCCCTTCATCCGTTTTGCCTCTCCCTCCACCCTTCCCTCTGACAAACATCAGTTTATTCTGTGTATTTACAGGTCTGATTTTGCTTTTTGTTTGTTTATTCATTTGTTTTGTTTTTTAGATTCTACAGATAAGTGAAATCATATGGTGTTTGTCTTTTCAGTCAGACTTATTTCGTTTAGCATAATACCCTCTAGGTCCATCCATCGGTATTGTCGCAAATAGCACAATCTCATCCTTTTTTATGGCAGAGTAATATTTCCTTGTATATAAATGTTACAGTTCTTGATCATAACCTCAAAGGCTGGATTTCCAGCTAACTAAGGATGCATTTAATAGCCAAGCAGATACAGGTTGGTAGATACTGATACAGAGTCTGATCAGTGAGCAGAGCTTCTTGAGTCTTCTCAATCCCTCACAGGAGATGTGTTGGTGTTACTAGATTCTGCCTGTTCAGGAGAAGGAACTGTCAGGACCCAGGAAGCTGCAGAGTGAGGACTTAGGAAGCCTCTTATATGGCTAGCCATGTCACATGAAAAGCCAGCATGGGTTCTGCATATAGTTTTATGAGCCATGTCACCAGTTGTGCATTTCTACAACAGGTAACATAATGACCAGTCATCCCACTTTTCAGTGTACTCACTGTTACTGCATGACATCAGCCAGACTGAGGGCACATGTGATAAACCATCTCCTGTGCTACCACGCCCAGGAGGGGCGGGGCACAGAGGGCCTGGCCAGGGCTCTCTACCCATTCTACAAATGCTCCTTAAACTTGCAAGTGCCTGCAAACTGGCGGAAATGGTGGTATCTAGGACCAAAATTATAAATCTCCTTGGCAAATCAAGGGAGTGAGTAGAAATAAACAAGATGAATTTTGATGGTGACATAGTATAGTAAACACTCAGGGATGCAAAACAAAATTGAAATTTTCATAGGCAAGGGTGAACCAACTATGTACAAATATGACCAGGAAAGATAGGAAATCCCCATGGCAAGGCCAATGCTTATTGTGATTTTCCCAAATGACAGTGATCCTACCCTAGAGCAACGTTCAGGTCCCAGCCCAGAGCCAGAATAATAAACACAGAGAGAATGCACCTTTTTTAGGAGGAGAGAGTGCAGAAGGAAAAAGAGATTTTTAAAAGAACATTCTGCAATGCAATGTCCACAATAGCCAAACTATGGAAAGAGCCCAAGATGTCCATCAACAGATGAATGGACAAAGAAGATGTGGTAGATATATACCATGGAATATTATGCAGCCATCAAAAAATGAATCTTGCCATTTGCAACGACGTGGATGGAACTAGAGGGTATTATGCTAAGCGAAATGAGTCAAAGAAAGACATGTATTACATGATCTCACTGATATGAGGGATTCTTAATCTCAGGGAACAAACTGAGGGTAGCTGGAGTGGTGAGGGGTGGGAGGGATAGGGTGGCTGGTTGATAGACATTGGGGAGGGTATGTGCTATGATGAGCACCATGAATTGTGTAAGACTGTTGAATCACAGACCTGTACCTCTGAAACAAATAATGCATTATATGTTAAAAAAAAAAAAAAAGAAGAAGATAGTAGAAGGGGAAAAATGAAGGGGGGGAATCGGAGGGAGAGACGAACCATGAGAGACTATGGACTCTGAGAAACAAACTGAGGGTTCTAGAGGGGAGGGGGGTGGGGGGATGGGTTAGCCTGGTGATGGGTATTAAAGAGGGTACATATTGAATGGAGCGTTGGGTGTTATACGCAAACAATGAATTGTGGAATACCACATCAGAAACTAATGATGTAATAATATATGGTGATTAACATAACATAATAAAATAAAATTTGAAAAAAAATAAAAGAACATTTTGCAATATAGACATCATTTGTTTAAACTATATTGTATCTGGTATCTATTATGTTCCTTGTACTGTGCTAGGTGCTGAAGACCCCAACATGATGGACAAGATCCCTACCCACAGGAATGTACAGCCCATCACAGTCCAGTCCGTGTGTTTAATCACATGTCCTACACATGCATGAAAACAATAGTTGCAAAACACAGTGATTATGTGCTTGAATAAAGTTTACCAAAGTAATGTCTGTCTTCTCTTTCAGTCATCATCAGCCAAGAGAAAACTGGAAAACTGAGGAAAGGGGAGTGGCAGTTAGAGCTAACACAGAGATTCAGATATTATTCAGGGTAAGTTGGGTCTTAGAATAAACTAGACCGCTCTGGATAGTGGACCTAGATGTCCTAATAAAATTAAAGTGAGCTAACCGGCTAGAAAAATCCAGGGGAGAATAATTATCACTATAGGAGTCTGTCTGACTTTGGGCAAGGGGCACATTCTCAGAGGGGCCCTATGGAGAGTATGGGGATAAACGTGAAGTGCTCCTGCACTCAAGATGCATATGGTCTAGGGGGACTGGGAAGGTGGGGGAGGGCTTATGCATGTATCTCTTCTCCCTAGCAAGCTGTAACAAGCTTGCAGAGCTTGAGCTGTGTCTCATTCCTTTTTGTACTACTTCCAGCCTCTAGCAGAGTACCAAGGCTGGAAAGAAATGATTAATATGAGAGAAACGTGAATAAAAAGGAATTGGGGGTGAGAAGAGTATAGATGAATCTGAAAAGCCTGAAATTTAGCTACAATCCTAGGCTAGGGTTGGTTTCGGAAATACATGCCCCTTGGTGCTTTGGTTCTTATCCTCACCTTTAGTGCCTCTGTAACCTGGTGAAACCATGGTGTGGCCACCATACCCTCTCTAGGGCCAGAAATGAAGAAAAGACATTGAAATGGTACCACGTTCCTATTGACTTAACACTCTTGTCATTTTCGTTTGTCACTCTGGGTGTAGGACCACAGGGGAAGAAGGGACAGGTGAAAGGAAAAGTAGATCAAAGCGAAGAGAAATGGTCTGACAAGATTCGGCTCTGCTCAAGAGTAGAAAGAAAGTAAAAACAGTAGCATGGGGAGAAGGTTGAAGCTTAGAATCAAACAGAACTGGGTTTAAATCCTACTCAACAACTTACTGTGTGGGTTACCTCTCGGATCACATCTCCCTGAACCTCCATTTCCTAATATGTACGATGAATATGAGAATATCTATTTTGTAAAATTGTTGTGAGAATCGAATGAGATCATATATATGGAAGTATTTAGTCTTGCACCTGCACCTGATAGTAAAAGACTGATGTCAGATTCTTCTCCTTCCACCATAAAATAGGGGTGTTCTTCAAGTCCTGAATTTAAAAATAGAGAATTGAAGCTAATCCCATATAATGTATTTCATAAGAAAACTTGCTCTCAAAAAAATTAAATATAGTTAGCATGTGCTAGTTCTACCCAAACCTATAAGCCACATGGCAAAAGTATCATATCAGTAGGAGAAGGACGTGTGCATATCTGTAAACCATTAAGAGGATTACATGAGTTAATAAATGGAAATGGCTTGAATGTTGCCTGGCATAGAGTAAAAGCTCAATTATGGTTGTTTTTGTTGATTGTTATTATTATTATTGTTAGTTATTGTTATTATCATTAGTAGTGGTAGTATCAGTATTATTGGCTGAATTGGCTACATGAATTTCTTGCAGATAGCTGACCAGTCTCATTACAGATGGATCTCAAGCTTTGTAACTCAAAGGCTCAGATGGGTTGAGGGTGTCCAGGAGGGAGAAAGAGGGAAATGAATGTTTTGGCTCTGAACACCACTGTTTCTGGTACTGCGGCACTGATCCTCTTTAGGGCTACCGGGAAAATTGAACCAATATGACAGTCATTTGTGGACCATTTCCAGGGTGCCTGCACCTGCCTTAGAAGGAGGTGCTCTGGCCACTTTCCAGGAGGATTGACAGAAAAATCCCAGTTAGTGGTTCAGGTTTGGGATTTAACCCTTCCACCTCTCCGAGAAGGAGGCTTTTTTTGTTTCAACACAAGGGCAGGAAAGCTGCAGAAGAACCTTAGACGTGATAAAGCATAATTGTCAGTGCTTTAAAACACCGTTGTCACTATTTTACTTCTTTGACCATGACTCTTTCATTATCGTTGGTGTGCATGTGACCCCTGTTTCTACATGTGCACGACATGTGGGAGAAGGCTGTTGCAAGACTCATTTTCTCGCAACTAGAGATGAAGAAGGTAGATCTCCCCATCTCTTTGTCGATGCTGGCAGCGGTATTAGAACTATGTCTCCTGATAAGGCTACATAGCTCCAGGAGATTTTCTCTCTTTTTGGTAGTCATGGCTCATGAACTGCCATGATCTTAAAGGAGTTTTAGCTGTAAGGGAGAAGGAAAGGGAGCAGGCCGAAGAGATAAGGCTTTTGTGACCAGTTCTCCAGCCTGCTGCAAGAATAAACAGTATTTGGGCACAGTAGCTCAGATTTCCTCACAACGGGGGAAAAGCAATAAGGAATGGAGATGATGGATCTTGCCCATCCACCCTCCCCATCTTATTCATCTCTACCCCTCCCCAGGAGAGGTGTATCTGTAGCCAAAACTCTTTACCTGGGCTCCAAAGTGTCCTTGAGGTAAGAATTTGAAACCAGAGTTTCCTCTCCAGGGTTCACATGGAAGCAAAGGACTCTGACAAGGACACACATTTAAAAATGTGTCCTCATGTAAGATCTCACAACAATTTAATTCAGTTTGAGAAAAACTCAGGTTGGATATCAACAGGTTGACAGCTTAAGTCAGTAGAAGGGAGTTCTCAAAGTTCTAATGGTGTCACCCCAGTTTTGGAGAGCAGAGTTCTGAGCCCCAATATTGTCCCTGGATGGCAGCTGCCTCAGCCCTCAGCAGCAATGAGCTTTGTGTCATGGTGTTAGCAGCGTCTCGGCCAAGGCCACATGGCCAGGCAGGAGCCATGTTCCTGGGGAGGTGGGACCTGGTGGGAGCATTGGATGTGAGTCCATTTGCACTGAAACAAATTTTCCTCTCTGCTTCTTTAGCTATTTGCTCTGTCAGCAACTTCACACGTGGCTTTGGCTCCTAAAGCTGGTCATCAAAAGATCACGATCAAAGAGTGCCCTTAGCACAGAGTACAGACCACCTGCCTAGAAAACGCCTCCATGGGCATCCTCCCCCTCCCTTTCCCCATGTCCATAGTGTGCCACGATTTTCTGTTCTTCTCTCTGATGAGAGCTCCAGGCATCACTCTGTGTTATTAGATTTAAGTAGCCAGGTCAACAGCATGCATCGCCAGCCCACCTCCCAGCTGGGAGGGCTATTGCTGAGTCTTTTTTATACTTGAGGTTTTCATTTCAACTCATGTCTTCCTCCTTCCAAGGGCAGTGGCATTAAGGATCATTAGGGTAAGGCAGCTGAGAACATGAAGCAGGGCTGATCATGAAACCAAAGACTAAATCTCTATGCTCGCCAGACCTGGCACGACCTTGTCTACCTCTGGGCTTCTGTGTGTCTGGAAAAAAGACTCCTGCTTTAAAGCAGTTGCTCCCCGGTGGCGGGGGGGGGGGGGGGGAGGGGGGGAAAAGGGGGGGGGGGGACACGGGCGCTGCTGAGATCCGATGTGCTGTGGCGTTAATGCTCTGAATTTACAAAAGGCTGTTTGTGAAATGCCCCGTAGCTTTATTTCTCTCCCCTGGATACATGAAATCTTGGAAGGTCCAAGGATGGGGCTGCTATTAATAGAGTGAGACCTCAACTAATTGCAGAACATGTACTGCAATACCGTCTTTGATACTAGAAACTCCGTTAGCAGAAGTAGAAGTAATATAGAGACACATGGAGGCATTTAGGATGTCAAAAAGAGGGAGTTATAAAAATAAATTAGTTAAGCTAGCAACAAATGAGCTGGAAATGTAAAACATGCATCTGAATCTCTTGGGTCAAAGGTAGGGAAGGGAAGGGAAGGGGATTGTTTCAAGTCAGGAGTGCTTCAAGTCAGGAGAGGGGGGAGCCCAGCATATAAAAAAAGAAAAGGGGGAATGGCTGCTGGAGGGTTTGGAGAGTGGCGATCTCTCCAAAGGGGAGAAAAAGCTTGAGGACAGAGGGAAAGCCAGAACCAGATGTGCCAACAGGCATCACACAGACATGTCTAAGCCCTCAGTATCTGGGAAGAAGCTTCCAGCAGCCACACCTTGCCCAAAGACTGACCCATCTTACCCATCGAAGTGGGAAGAGATGGAAAAACCCATTCTGAACCCCATGCAAAGGATAGAATTCGCTGGACCTTCAGGGCTGGCTTTGCTGATAGGGCTCTCTCTGCCTTTGCCCCTCTTATTCCTCATTTTGAAGGTTGTGTGCGCACACACACACGTGCACACACACACGATACCAATGTCCCTCTCAAAAAAAAAAAGCCACTTTGGGGGAGGGGCAAGCAATTTATTGGAATGTATAAGAGTAGTAGGTCTTTGTTAAGAGATGGTTTTTATGGATTTTCTTAGTTTTCATTTTCCCTCCTGGAAAAAAAGTATGTGATTCATTTTTATTTTTCATTTTTTTTCCTCTTTACTGTAGTAAAAGAAGTAGAATTGTAGTTTTGGTTCATCATTTGCCCAGCTGAATTGATTAACTTCCTATTGTACATCAGTAGCTATTGATCCCATTATTTAAAAGTTTTCTAGCGCACTGGGAAATCTGGGGGGAAGGTTCAGATGTGATCTACCCCCAGTGCCTCATCCCCCTCCTGGCTGAGATCTGAGTATACTTTCAGAGCTTTGTGCCACAATCACAGATGAAGATATTAAATGCACAGGCCTCGTTAAGTGACACAGTGACTGGAAGTCTTTTCACCTTGATCAGTCCGTCAGTCAGCAGGGTTAAGTAACTGAGAGAAAAATTCCTTTTAGTTGGGGGAGGGGTTGTTTGGGGCTTCAGGGTTTCTAACTGAATTCCTAAAGGAGGGATGGGAGGTGATGTCAAGTGAGGGAAAAAAAGGTGAAGAAAGATAGATCAAGGATACTAAGATTTTTGTCATTTTTGCTCCTTGTCCAGGAGGCAGACAGATAGAAACTGTGGCTAGTAGCATTTAATTCACATACTCCCATACTGCATTATTCATACAGCTCTGTGTTTTGTTTTCATTTGTTTGGTATTACAAGCCGAGTTCATTCATTCGACAAATACTTGTTGAGTGTCTATGTATGAGCCATGGTGACAAGGTAGGTCTTGTATTATGCACTTTTTGACAAATAAATAAGTCTTTTTCTCAGTGATTTTGTTGGTAAGAACAATACTGTGAATGAATATAGATGTTTAGATGAACACAGACAGAGGATAATTCTCCAGGATCATGTACATAAACTCAGAGAATCCCTGATTTATCAAGGGCATTAACAGTCATTTGTCCTGTTTTCCTATCTGATACATGATCTCACACTAATACTCCATTAAATATACTCCCTGAATGCTTTCCATAGCAAAGAACTTAACTATCTATCAAGACTACCATCTTACGGTGCCTGGGTGGCTCAGTGGGTTGAACCTCCGACTCCTAATTTTGGGTCAGGTCATGATCTCAGGGTCCTGGGATGGAGCCCCATGTCAGGCTCCATGCTCAGCAGGGAGTCTGCTTGAAGATTCTCTCCCTCTGCCCCTCCCCCAATGCACACGTGCATGCTCACTCTCTCTCTCTCTCTCTCTCTCTCTCAAATAAATAAATAAATATATATTTTTAAAAGACTACCATTTTTATGGTGGCTCTGATTGTTACACAATTCTTTCTTATGTTGAGCTAAAAGTTCTCTGTCAATGGCTCCCTTCACTGAATCCCATTTTTGTTCAAACATGCTATCCAGAATGTCTAATGTTTTTTCCCTCAGCAGCTGTTCCTTTATTGGAAGATAATCCTCATGTACTTCCCACCATCAAGTCTCTTCTCTAGATTCAACATGCTCTATTCATTCAAGAATTCTATGCATATCATGGTTTTCAACTTCCTTTGCCAACCTTGGTGATTTATCATTTACCAGCTATCTTCTGAAAGTGTGGCAAAGAATATTCCAAACATAGTTTCTGACCGGCTTAGGCATTAGTGGGGCTTAGTCTCCTTGTTTGGAATATTCCTCCTTTATTAATGCAGACTAAGTGTGTATTTGATTTTTTGGACGCCTCCTTACATGGTTGGCTCACAGTAAGTTTACAGGAAATCATGGTTCCCAGGTTGGTAGTGTCACACCTGCTGCTCTTGAACCACATCTTTGCCATCTATACACATCCACTTACTTTTTGGACTCCAACACAGGTTCTTTTCACTATGAAATTTCATCCTATTAGAGCAAACACATTGTTAATACCTGGTTGAGATTGTCTGGGAGTCTTTCTTGTCATCAAGCACAATAAATATCTCTCTCCTAGCTTCATCTGCTGATATGCCATGACCACCATGTCATCTACATCCTTGGGCAACTTATGATACCTGTTGACTAGCACAAGATTTCAAGAGAGACTTCTTTATGAGGAAATCAAACCATCAATGAAAACAACCTAAAGACCCTTCTCCATTCTGTTCCCTGACCAGTTCCAGACTGAACACTGAGCATATGAGTCAATGTTGGCTCGATGATGACAAAATGATCTGACAATTAAAGACCATTGCAACTATTTTACTTTGGCAACCCAGTTTGTGATAAATTATACCTTAACCAGTTTGTATCAGATTTCTTTCACAGATTAGATCTCCTTGAAACGTGTTGGTGCATGCACCCAAGATTTCTAATAAAATGGTTGGTTCCAATGATTCCAAAGTTACTTCCAGGTATGACCTTTTCCAAATTGTAGCCTAACATTTCTTTTTTTTTTTTAAAGATTTTATCTATTTATTTGACACAGAGAGAGAGATCACAAGTGGGGGGGGCAGAGGGAGAGGGAAAAGCAGGCTCCTGGAAGAGCAGGGAGCCTGATGCTGGGCTTGATCCCAGGACTCTGGGATCATGACCAAGCTGAAAGCAGATGCTTAACCGACTGAGCCACCCAGGCGCCCCAGTAGCCTAACATTTCTAAATGAATTCTGGATTTCATAGAATTTTCTATTTTGTACTATTTTTATTTATGAATATAAGACCTCCCTTATGTAGTATAAGCTGCTCAGGCACTGTATGTGATTCACCCTTGCATTGCATGTAGAATCTAGTATAACACTGTAAACAGTAGATGCTTGAAAAATGGGTGTTGAATGACTGAATCACTGAGCTTATATAAATAGACAATAATACTATTAGCTTCAAAGAAGAATTTTAGGACCGTGTAGTACTTTGAGGCTCTGACACAAAACACAACCTCATGAGTATACATTTGTCTTCCAGATTTAAAACAAGCATCCGTCCCTCAGCTTCACGATCTCTGAATAGGAAGTATTTCCCTTTAAAATAGCCCGAGGCTTCTCATTCAACACAGCAAACTTTTTTCCTAGTGTATTCTCCCCAGAATCAGTAAGTTTTCCATCTAAACTACCAGAGACAGTCAGTGTCTCCTAATCTGCAGTAATTATCTTGACAAGGTCAATTAGTATTTAAAAACATGATACAGTCACTTGGCTGCTGATTTTCTTTTTACTCCTGTTTCTCAGCAGAATGCTTCCAGCATCAATTGATGTGGAAGCTGCCTTGCACCAGAGGAAGAAATTGTCTACACTGATGTCAAAAGGAGGCGTCCTTCAGGCAGAGAGCGAGGGAGAACCATTTACAGGTGTTCTGGGAGGCACAGCAGCTCCCGGGCAGATCCCTCTGTGACTACAAAACATTCTGAGATGCCTGAGACTTTCCCCTTTGCAGTTTAAATGCCTGAGGAGGTTGCTCAGGTGCCAAGCAGGAAGTTTAGAGTCAAGAGAAATCACTGCAGATGGGGGAAAAAAACATCTTCTGCATGGAAGACTTTTAGAAAACCAGCACCAAAATAATACCTCTCCTCCTGACTGGTGGGTAGGATAGAAATTATATCAAGCTTCAGACACTAAATCTTCGCCCAGTTTGGTGGTGTTTTTCTCATGCCACAAAATTCCTAAGGGTTTGCCAAGTTTGCATATGAAATGATGTGTCTTCTACTGCATTTTACTGGGGGGGCAAATGTGATTTAGACAATTTTTTAGTAATATTTTATCTTTCATGTTACTTTTTTCTTAATGTCATCTAGAATAAGTTGTATGATTTTTAGTTCCAGGGTTTAGTTATGGTTAGTGGCACATTTTTATTCCTACGGGATGTTCAAGTTTGCCCTTCACAACTACGTTTAAGGATAGGAATCCAAAACAAGACGGATTCTTCTGGGCAATAAAATTGGCCACTGTAAGATGGGGGTGAGAGCTTATGGGAGAGAATTAAAGGGATTGCACATAAAAACCAGATTGCGACAACATACTCTTCTCTCTCCTAGAGTATTTCTGTTCCACGTGATACATTCTCATCGTGTGGATCTTCTCTCCTTTCAGACAGAGCTGGTCCAGAGTGGAGCTTAGGGAAAAGGGATTATCGGAGAACACGGTCTCTGATAGGGGAGTCCGGCAGTGTGTGGCGCATGAGCCAGCTCTGCTCTGAGCTCTGCCGGAGGACCTGCTTCTTCCTTCCTGAGTGTGAAGATCCAGATGGCCAATGGACAGGGTACAGGGACAGCCAGTGTCACCTGACTCCGGTGCAGGCCTCAAGCTAAAGGGGCAATGGGGCGTTTATTCTGTAGAGCTCTGCTGAGGTGGATATGGGATGCCCAGATGAAGCAACTTTCACAGGATTTGGACCTGGGACACCGGTCGCATATACATGAATAACACATATCATAGACCTATCAAGAGGAAGATTAAATTCCCCTCAACTCTGGGAAACAGCACAAGAGAAAAATTAGGTCCTTGAGGTACCTTTCAATATTGATCGAGAGGCTGACCTGACAAAGAACCGCCTAAAATCTTGTTTGCTGTTGCTTCTCTCCAGGGTCCTGGGATAATTTGTAATTCAAACTTGGAAAGAATCCTAAGCTATTTCCTTCAGATTTATTCTTTCCACATGTGAAACGAAATAATTAAAACACCTCATCAGCTTTTAGAGCTTGAGTTAAAAAAAAAAAAAGCCAGGAATTGCTGATTGAATCCATATTCCCCCCAATCTTCCACTAATTTAATTTAACGTCAAAAATTATTTACTATAATGAATAATGATTTTGCATACAAATGGATATTTGTAAGTGGATTTTTAATTTATATTTGTTAGTAAATCATAATAAAACTATCATCCTCATTCTTATTACTCAAGATCAATTCCCTAATACTTGAGGGTAAGAGGTCCCATGCATATTTTAGTTCACTTGGGGGATAATATTTCTACTAGGCCACAGGATGCTAGAAATAGTTGTTGTAGTATTCAAGGACCTTCAAGTGGACACTTGCAATGGTCATTAAGCTAAATGAACAAACATTTTATAATTGGCGGTTTAGGGCAATTCCAGTTAACTCAAGTTTCTTATATGGTATATGCCACATTTATAGACGTAAGATAATCTGAACATAAGAAACTCTATGTTAGGATATATCTAACAGTCTCTTCAACCAAGAATCCTGTCTTTGATATGGGCAACAAGCAATATCTCCTGGGATACCATGGTTGACCTCCCTGATACCAATTATAGAAAGTTTTTTTAAGTGTAGCAAATGTCTCTAACTTCTTTTTAACGACCCCTAAATATCCTCACATTACACTCATTCAAATCCTCTCGAATTTGTGTAGATTTTCAACCTGCTTCACTTCTTGAAGTTGTCCCTGAAAAGATGACTTTGGAAAATTCACCACCTACAACCCTAACCCCTGGACTATAAGCAACAGGACAACAGAGTCTCCATCTGTATTTCCATTCACCTTCGTTTCCCTGTGCCTTTCTCTGTAGGTTTTCAAAACAACAACAACAACAACAAAACAAAAACCCACAAACAAAAACACACTTGTTTTTAATAGATTGTAGTTACTGACCACTAATCCCCAGGAAACAAACAAACAAGAAATGTGTGAATTATTTCCTTTTATCTTTCACTTGTCTGAGATCTCACCACAAGTACTTCAAGAACCTACTCATGGGTCTCTTTCTATATATTGCCAGGCTCATTCACTGTAGGACCTCCTTTTCCAACCCTGCCTTCCCTCCCCCAAATGCTCAAACCCTCTCTCTCTCTCTCTCTCTCTCTCACACACACACACACACACACACACACACCACTGCAACTGGGATCTGTGTGAGACTGTTGATGGCTACTTGTCACTTGTAGAATGGAATCTTATCTTCTCAGTCTGGCTCTCAGTCTTTTTTCACCTGATCCCTCCTTGGACCCTCCCCTCCACCTGCCCTCTTCACCTTTCTAGCCTCATCTCCCACTGACTTTGGACCCACTCAGTGCTCCAGCCACTGTGTGAAAGTCACCTTTCCAGTTGTGTGTTGGAGTCTGGTCCATGCTTTTCCATTTTCCTACAGTGCCCTTCCTCGGCTCTACCCTGGAATGTCTGGCACATTCCCATCAATCCTTCCAAATCTAACTCAAATATTACCTCCTCAGAAGCTTCTCGAGTGACTCCCCTGGGCATTCTTGGGCATGCCTCAATTTTCCAGTGATTGTGAATCCTGGCCGTACTTTAGGATCATTTGGAGAGCTTGTAAAAATGACCAGGCCCCACCCAAGAACAATTAAATCAAAATCCCCGAAGATGAAATCTAGTCCTGGTATTTTTTAAAAACTCTCCAGCTGATTCTAATGGGCAACCAGACCCCTTGCTTTGCTGTGATCTTTTTTTATTTCTGTTTGTGGTCTCCTCATTTCTCACAGGCAGGAATGCCTTATCCATCTTTGTCTTCCCAGAAACTGGGATAGTTCCTGCCATATAGTAGGTGTTCAAAGATTCTTTGTCAATTGAAAATGAAATACTCATGACAGCAATGCTACTTTGACAGAGCTTAAAGAGTTCATAAATTCAGTTTATAGTGAGTCCTATAGCTCCAAACTTTCCATAGACATATCTTCCAAAGTTCCAATCCAGAGCTCAGAACAGAAGTGCTTGATTTTATTTCTAAGCTGGGTCATAATTTCCCCTGGATGCTGAAGTGATGTTGAGGTGAGCAATCATTTCTCTTACATATGCGCTCTAAAGAAGGGTGTTATTTTTCCAAAAAATGTAAAAGCTAGTATGTGGACATGACAGTTTTAAGACTATAATTAAAGAAAAAAGGCTTTAGGGAAAACAGTGGGAAGTAACACCCAAAGACATCTAGAAAAGGAACATAAGATTGGAGGCTTTTTACCATGATTCCTCCCCACCCAAGTCACAGGGCAGGCCTCAGCCCACATCCCTTTGTTCTTGCCCCCATTCCATGTGAGGATCTGGCTGATTCTCCCTCCAACTGCTCCCTCTCCTCCGTTGGTGTGGGTTATAGACGGAAGGTAGGTAGTGTGCCACTGGGTCATGGACTCTGGTAGCAACACCCACCCATTAGGTGACCTCACTAAACCTCAGCTTGCTTCTCTGTTAAACATCAATAGCTTCCTCCATGCATTGTTAGAAAGATTCAAGTTTTGTACTTAACCTGTGCCTGAGATGTAATAAGTGCTCAATCAGTGGTAACTGCTACTATTTGATTATTCTGAGCAGACGCTGTTTCATCACATAGCAAAACAGGCCAATGGTGCAAACAGAAGCAAAAAGAAACTATTGGCCTTTCTTTGGAGAAGAAGAGAGCACATTTCTTTATATAAAGACCTACTTTTGCTTAAGTTCAGACATTATGACCTTTTGAAATGCATTGACAATCTACTTAACACACAAATTTAATTTCTGATCTCCAGACATGATAGAAAGGAAACCATGCTCATTTCAATTGTAAAGATTTGAAGCATAGTATTCAAGTAATTTAATCAGTTAGAAAAATAGAAGTGCTTCCTGAAAAAAAGAAAGAGCTTTTCTAAATTGTTTTTTAAAGCAACTAATATACTAACAGAGAGACAATATTTCTGTTTGTTAAGCATCTGTTGAGGCCAAAGGAGGCAATGACTGAGTTAACAGTCTCCTCTGGGGAAGAAAGACTCTTCGTGTGGACTTTTGCCTGCTTTTCTAATCATGTTCTTCTCTTCTCAGAAAGGACTTATTTGTCTTCCTCTCAGGGCCAGAGCTGAGGCTGGTGGGTCTCTTGCCCCTTGGAAAGTCTCTACCTCTTCCCTCAGTGAGGGGAAGGCTCCCTTTGGGATGGATGTGGGCTGTGATGATAAGCTGTCCACACCCCTCCTTTCCACTTTTAGCATATTCTAATCTCCTTATAAATCCCCCTTCACGGGCTGGCCTTCATTGTGACTACTGCGCAGAGAGATAGACGTCTTTGCTCTCTCCTGTGGTTCCCTTGGATCCAAAGTGGTTTCCCTGGATTGGTTTTGTGATTCTTTGGGCTCACCAATTCTTACCTGAGAATTACTCCCCCCATGGTCACCCCCACACTGACACTATTATTGCAATTATGGTTAACACTGAGCTCCTAGAATCAGAGCAGATCGCACAACCCTGTTGGGTTTTTTGCACAGAGAAGGTCTCTGAGGACAGTAGATCTAAAAAGTGTTTATACCATGTTTCTGTTAACCCTGAACTTCCTTGGTTTAGGATCAGATATTCATCGGGCAGCTTTTTCATCATCTTAGCAACATCACCAGTATTCATACACATCAAAAGCCTTATAATCAGCATATCACAGACACACCAATTTCATGTCTGGGCAATTTATTCCAAGAAAACAATCACAGATGTTGTCCAAGATTTCCTTTAGATTCAGGATTTCCTGTAGATGAAATTAAAAATCATCAAGAAGAGTTTTGTAGCAACCTTGGAAATAATGTGAAAATCTGCCTTTTAATTAGTTGAACTATATTAACTGAGCATAATTAGTTTTTAACTAATTTAATATAAAAACAGAATTAGTTACATTATGGGCCAAACCTACAGTGGAATAATTTGTGGTTTGTACAAATATTGTAGAATAAAATTCTATGGCATAAAAGATGCTTATAAAATAAGTGATAAACTAGGCTACACAATAGTATGAGTTAAAAAAAAAAAAAGCAAGTCACAGAAGACTGGCTACATTCAACCTGATGTGACATAGATAGATGATAGGTGGGTATAGATAGGCAGATAGATATAGACATATGTAATATGTCAAGGCCATATAAAGACAAAATTCAACATAATGATTTCCTCCCCTGGGAAAAAGCTACTACTGGGACAGTGAAGGCCAAAGAGACAGAAGCAATGACACTGGTCATGATTCTGTTCTTAAGTTGGTTGATAGGTTCCATTCTTAAAGTTTTTGCCCCATGACTGGCATTTTTATTACAAGTATTGCTTTGGATTCATCAAATGTTACCTAATACAACACTAAAAACTGTAGGTGCAATTGTCCTCATTTTCAGGGCCACACAGAGTCACACCAGTTGTCCTCTGACAAGGGCACCCAGAGGACCCTCTGCTAAGAGAGTATTTCAGGTCAGAGGAAAAGGTGCCTCTCCTAATTTGCATGATGGTACCCTCCACTTGCCAAAACATGCAGCTTCCATGGCTGCATCTGCCCAGTGGGGTCATCTTTTTCTAATGTGATCCCCAAAGAGAGATGCCTTTTTCTAATTCACAAATAGGAGCTGTATGTGCTGACAGGAACACATGTGCATCTGTGTGTGTGTGTGTTTTCCATTCTCTTGATTTATCACATACTACTTCTAACGTGAAAAAAAAATGTTAATACATATTTTCAGGTAAGGTGTTTTTTTTCCCAGAGGGTGACTAACATTAAAAATGTGCCTTCCAATATGATGCAAATCCATGAGACAGTTCACATCTGACCTAACCTTTTGGTTTCAACTTTGCTATTGCTTCTTTCCCCAGATCCTACTTCTGACAGAACTTCTTCATCCCTGCACTGAGACAGCAAATCTTCCCACAGAGGAGCCCTTCTTTTGAAACATACTATACATCACCCTTTGCACTGTGGACATTTAAGAAATGCTGCTATTCTTAAATGTTTGTCAGCATATTGTGTCTCCGGCAGAAAATGTCAGTGAAGCCAACGCAAATTTTGCACATGGAAAAATGAAGAATGAGAGAGAGGAAGAGTTCCCAAGGCTAGGAGAGAATATTTTTAAAAATTGGTTGCATGGCTAATTTAATCTACAATGTCTGACTTATTCATAAGTGTGTATATGTAACAAGAGGATGCAGAATCTAATAAGTCTTCTTGTTCTTTCCTTAAATAGAAATGGCTTTATTGTTTCTTCCTGGAATTTAAAAAAGTAATCCATGTGTGGTTAAAAATTTTATAAAATATAGATATAAATTTAAAAGAAAGTAAAAACTACCTAGCATAGTAACCCCTATAGTAAATGACTACTGTTAGTGTTTGGGGGGTTTATCTTTCCAGAACTCTTTTTTTTTTTTAAATAACATACACTGGTATTTACTGAGAACTTTCTGCAAGTTAGGCACCACTGCGCTAAGCAGTTTTTGTATGTTATCTCTTAAACTTCTATAATGACCCTGTGAAGTATTATCACCCATCTAAGGTACTAATAAGAATTATCCCCCATAAGAAAACTGAGGCCCCAAGAATTAAAGTAATTTGCCTGTGGTCTATAGTCAGCCAGGGGTAGCACCAGGATCAAAAGACCATTTATCTGACTCCAAAGTCTAATATAGCTACGATAAACTCTCTTTTACATATTTATTTGTATAAATACATGTTTTTAATAAAACAAAAATAAAACCATATGTAATGGATTGAACTGTGGCTCCCAAACTATGTCCACCTGGCACCTCAGAGTGTGACCTATATAGAATAGAGTTTTCGCAGACGCAATTGAAGTGAGGATCTTGAAACTCAAAATGGATTAAATACCTAAATGTGAAACCTGAAACTATAAAACTCCCCAAAGAAAAAATAGGCAGTAATCTCTTGCACCTCACCCTTAGCAATATATTTATGGCTATGTCTCTTAGACAAGGGAAACAATAGCAAAAACAAACTATTGGGACTACACCAAAATAAAAAGCTTTTGCACAGCAAAAGAAACTATCAGCAAAACAAAAAGGCAACCTAGCAAATGGGAGAAGATATTTGCAAATGATATATACGATAAGTTAATGTCCGAGATATGTAAAGAACTTATAATAAAACTCAATACCAAAAAAACCAATCTAATTAAATGCGCAGAGGATCTAAGTAGACATTTTTCCAAAGAAGATATCCAGATGGCCAACAGACATATGAAAAGATGCTCAACATCACTCATCATCAGGGAAATGCAAATCAAAACCACAATGAGATATCACCTCACACCAGTCACAATGGCTAATATAAAAAAGATAAGTAATAGCAAGTCTTGGTAAGGATGTGGAGAAAAGGGAACCCTCATGCACTGTTGGTGGGAATGTACATAAATTAGTGTAGCCACTGTGGAAAACAGTATGGAGATTCCTCAAAAAATTAGAAATACCATATGATCCAGTAATTCCACTACTGGGTACTTACCCAAAGAAAACAAAAACACTAACTCAAAAAGATATATCCACCCTTATGTTTATTGCAGCATTGTTCACAATAGCCAAGATATTGAAGCCACCTAAATATCCATTGATAGATGAATGAATAAAGAAGGTATGGTATGTATGTGTATATATGTATGTGTATATGTGTGTGTGTATATATACATACACAATGGAATATTACTCAGTCAAAAAAAATGAATGAGATCTTGCCATTTGTGAGAACATGGTTGGACATAGAGGGTATTACGTTAAGTGAAATGATGACAAATACCATATGATTTCACTTACATGTGGAATCTAAAAAATAAAAACAAATGAACAAACAGATTCTTAAATATAGAGAATAGACTGGTGGTTGCCAGAAGAAGGGGTGGAGATGAGTGAAATAGACAAAGGGGAATAAGGTACAAATTTCCAGTTATAAAATAAATAAGTCACAGAGGTAAAAACTACAGCAGAGGGAACATAGTAATAATGTTGTAATAATTTATCATGGTGAGCATTGAGTAATGTACAGAATTGTTAAATCAATATGTCGTACACCTTAAACTAATAAAAGATTGTATGTTAATTATACTTCAATTTAAAAAATAATAAGTTAGGGTGTTAAGATGAGTTAGTTCCTCCTGGATTAGAGTGGGCCCTAAATCCAATGACAGAAAGGAAAAGACACGGAGACACATGGAGAAAAAGGCCATATGAAGATGGAGGCAGACATGGGAGTGGTACATCCACAAGCCAAGGAAAGCCAAGGATGGCTGGCAATCACCAGAATCATGGACGGAGGCATGCAACAGGTTCTCCAAGTCTCCAGACTTGTCCAACCCTGACAACACTCTGATTTTAGACTTGTGGCCTCCAGAACTGTGAGATAATAAAGTTGTTTTAAGCCATCCAGTGTGAGGCAATTTGTTATGGTTGCCCTGAGAGACTAAAACACTGTATTATCCAGATTATTTGATGATTGTTTTTTTAATTTATCAACATATCACAAGCATCTTTAATTTACCAGCAAATCACAGGCATAAATGTGGATAGCATTTCCCATTTGAAATAGCTAAGTAGAATTCTATACTAAGGGTTTCACAAAATTTATTTAATCATTCCTTTATTGGTGGATTGTTAGGGTATTTTCAACTTTTTCATTTTTACAAACAATAGTATGACTAAAATTCTTGGTTGATCCCATCATTGTTAACTCTCTCCCGAATTATTTCCTCAGGATAAATTTGCCAAAGTGAATGCCTGGGTCAACAACATACCCCCAATTAAGGCTTTTGATACATTATTACCAAGCTACATTCCAGAAAGCGGTACCAATTTATAATTCTACTAGCAGTGTATAAGCAATGCCACGATGATTGAATATTTGCTCTTTGGCAACCCAGGTTTTGATAAAATATTTCTTGAGAACATGGTTGGTGTAGGCATCTTTAGTATCAGCCTCTTCCTTCTGGGACTATCATCATCTAGCACAAAAGATGGGATTCTGGCACATTAAAAACAATGCCATAACTTACAAATTCAAAAACTCCAAGTCAAATGAATAGTCTTAAATTGAAAATCAGGAGGCTCATACTAGCTAGCTGGTTTATTCATAGGACACAACTTCTTTGTATCTGTGTTCTGTCATCAATATGTGGAATCTCACAGGACTGGTGTGAACTCTGGAATCAAGTTGCCTGGGTTTAAATCCTGTTTTCACTACTTCTTAGCTATGTGCCCTTGGAAAGTTACTTAGACTCTCTCAGTTTCTATTCCTTCACATGGAAAATGGAAATGATGGCAGGCGTCCTTATTTCCTAGGGAATTGAGAGACTTCTAGGGGATAGTCCCCCTAAAGGCACTGGACAAGAGCCTGACCCATAGTAAGTGTTCCATAAATGCAAACGTATACTATTATTACTATTATCATACGTAACAGTCTTGCCATACACGTGGCCAGTTAGTGCAATTGACTTAGAGCTCATTTCCAGGAGGCCAAGGTCATAGGTCCAACCCTAGTTTACTTGGCTCTGTTCCATAGCCACAGATTGCATCCTAGCCCTAACCAGCTGTCTCCTAGGCAGCCTGGCAAATGTATGATTAAATCATCAAGCTCTATTGTCATACCATCCAGGAGGAGGTCTTGGAGAATCCGCTCCCATTGAGGACATTGTGAAGACGGAAGCTGGGAGTATAGGGAATATTGAAGAAGACCAGGGTCTCCGAGCTAAGCAGGATTAGGGCAGAGCTGAGCCAAAAGCCTTGCTTGTGGAAATACTGTGGAAGAGGTCTTGGTTTTGAGGGGAAACAGCAGCAATAACAAGAAAATGCTGGGCCTTTCTGTTTTGCCCTGTCACCTTCGCTGGTAGCTCTTTGAATAAGTGCTGGTTCTTTTTTTTTTTTAAGGCTTTTTTTGTTTTTTAAAGATTTTATTTATTTACTTGACACACAGAGAGAGACAGCTAGAGAGGGAACACAAGCAGCAGGAGCGGGAGTGGGAGAGGGCGAAGCAGGCTCCTGGCTGAGCAGGAGCCCAACGTGGGGCTCGATCCCAGGACCCTGGGATCATGACCTGAGCCGAAGGCAGATGCTTAACACCTGAGCCACCCAGGTGCCCCATAAGTGCTGGTTCTGATGATCCCTTCCTGGACAGGCTGAGTCACACTGAGCTGACTTCTTCCACGTGAAGGGTGAAGAGCAAAATGTCATGTGTTAGTTGTTGCAGTTGTAGGCAATTGATACCTGCCTATCTTGGAGCTACCTACCTCTGTTTTTTGTATGAAAGGGAAATGAATGATCTTTCCTGAGTCATTGTATTTTGGGAATTCTTTGTTATAGCAGCTTAGCCAGTACCTTACCTAATAGATCATCTTTCTGATCCATTCCTATACTCCTGCTCTGGTTGGCCCAGGACTGGTTGACTGTGCTGTCTCCTTAATCCATTAATGCCTACTCCACAATATGGCATTTAATTACATTTGATGACTTTGAAGGACAGCAAAACTAGTTCCCTTTGGGCAAAGGATTATCTCAAGTCAGAGCTAATAGCCTTAATGGTTTAAAATGGCACTAAATGGTTCTCTACATTTGGGCAAGGCCATCTGGTCATTTGCAGATAAGCATAATAATAAGCACGTGGGCAGATTTCCACATAAGGACTGAACACAGACATGTTCCAAATTATATACACTATAAAATTTACTATCCTTCACTAAAACCCAAGCTGCAAACTATCCCTTCCTTGAATTGCAGTAATGAGTTGTCACTCAGATAATATGACTAAAATGAGTCTGACTACAAACAAAGCTCTAAAACCACAGTGCCCAGATTCCAGTCGAGGTCAAAATGCAATTTTAGTTCTGGGAAGAGCTTCTGAGCATGCACATCATTAATGGCCCTGTAACTCTGCCCACGTGTACATGGCCAATGGGTTTGTTTAATACTGAGCCACGACAGTTGGGTGAAATCATGTGTTTTTTGCTCTAGGAGCATTTACATTCTCTGAATGTGATTGATAAGTAATAAAAGCAAATTGAGGAAATAATGAAATAATCTTCCTTGCAATCATAGTGTTTACTTCCATTTCCTGCTTCCCTTTATGTCAAGTTTCAAACTAGACTTGATATAAACCTTAAATCTTTGAAATTATTATGGTCATATCCTATCCATGTTTCCTTTTATAATTCAAAACCAATTAATAATGAAGCTTAAACTATGGAGTATTCAGGAAAGTTATGAATTTTATCATAAAGGATACTTGATATTTCTTTATGTGACAATTAATTTTAAAAATTTAAGCCACATACTTCACCTGCCCATCGAGTCATCCAATAATGCCCCCTTACACCTGTGGTGACACTGGGATGATGATTCTCCATTTCCATTTAAAATCTCTCAAAATCATAAATTATTTAGAAAAAAACATGTCCTTATAATGGACAAAGCGCCAGACAGAGAGACCAATGAATGGCAATCGTGAATGCCCTTGGCAACCATGCCTCAGCTGCTTAATATGTAAAACAGAGATAGACCATATGACTGGCTAGCCACTTACCTGAAAGACTGTTGCAAAGAGACAACAATGGGAGAATAATGAAAGAGTACTTGCTACACATCTTGAGTTGCTGTGAACGAAGCTTCTGTATGTAAATCATCATGGCTTTATTTCTTCAACTAAAAAGTATTGGCCATGAAGTTGAGATAATGGTAGAGGCCTTATAGTTCTAGTACATGATTTTTGTTTTATCTCTACAACTAAAACAAAGGCAGTGAATGAATTGAATTTCCTCTGTGAATGGCACACAAACATGGAAGGCTGAGGTTGACCGATCTTTATCAGTTTTCTCAGACAAGGCAGGCCAGGACCAAATGGGCTTTGGGCTGCCCTAACATATTTTAAATTCCCACCTCATCTGCCATCCGGTATAGCACCTGGGTCTCCTTTGGCACCAGTGTGGTCCAGATTTCTTTGGCCCAATGAATATCTGCTTTTTGAATTATCTTTCCCCAGATGTAGTTTCCATCCAGCCAAATTTAACCTTGTTTTATTATTTCCTGTCCCTCATTTCTAACCTCTTTGGGGACATTGTGATCTGCTGGGTGTTGACAATGCTGTCTAATTTAGAAGCATCTGTGATTTGCATCAATAAGAGAATCCCTTTTTTCAATTTATTAATAAAGACACTAAGAAATAATATTTCTATCAAAGACTGTGCTCCATATTTGGAACACTGGCATTTCTCACAGACTGTTTCATTTATTAAATCTCAGCCTATTTCCAAACCACAATCTTCTCCAGTCCAATTTGATTTTGGTGCCAAGCAAAACATTGAAACACTGGTTTTGTGGGAAATGATCTGCTCATCTCCAAGCACATGCAACTTTGCCTTCATTGGCTGGTGGTTGGGGGAACAACACTGCTCAAGTGTCTTTGAGACACTCTGGTATGGCCAGTTTTTCACATGTGGATTGTGACTCCATTTTCCTCTTGAATTTGACAGAACTTTTCCTTTTATATTCTGGGGCTATTCTTTGAGTAGAATATGAACCTAGCAAATCTATTGTTTTCTTGTCTCCTGGAGTTCTCCACCTCCTGGAACCCACTGGAAAGAGCAAGTGTTCATTTAACACATTTTTTGGTTAACAATGTGTTGGGCATATAAGAAGTATTGGGCCCTTCCAGGAACCCATTTATAATTAGATATCTATTCTCTAGATCAATTCTCAGTGGATGTGGTTCCTCCTTTTCCCTCACCCCAACCCCATTGCCGCACCTACGGTCAGGCCACTGATCTGATTGGAGCCACCCTCTTCCAACTGGCCCCTGCTTCCAGTGTTGCCCCCTTCCTACCCATTCCCCACACTATCAATCCTGATCACATCACAGTCCTACTTAAATCCATCTGTGGCCCTGCAGTTGCCCTCAGAATTAAGCCCAAATACTTTAACATCTCCTACAGGGCCTGATTTGACTCTCCAGCCTCAGGACTTGTCACTGTCTTGCTCATACACTAAGTTTTGGCCATGTTTAATAGTTTGTGCTTACCTGAATGTGCTCTGATCTCTCTCACCTCCATACCGGTGTGATGATTTTTCTCCAGCCTAGAATAATCTTATTCTTCCCCCAGCCCCACTCTCTTCCCTTCATCAACTTCTTTTTCAGTATGGCAAACTCCTGTCCATCCTTTACGTTCCAGTTCGTGTGTATTTTCTTCCAGGAACCTTAAATAAGAGTCACCACGATTGGATTCGGTGACTGGGTTAGACTCCTATCTCAGCCTGATCTAAACACCTTTCTATAGAATTTTGGTTCTGTATTCTAATTTTCTTTAAAGATTTATTTACTTATTTGAGAGGGAGAGAAAACATGAGCAGGGGATGGGGGGGTGGGGAGGGGCAGAGGGAAAGGGAGAGAGAATCCTCAAGCAGACTCCCTGCTGAGCATGGCGCTTGATCCCAGCACCCTGAGATAATGACCTGAGCCAAAATCAAGAGTTGGACGCTTAAATGACCGAGCCACCCAGGTGCTCCTCTGTATTCTAATTCTAATGGTCTGTTCCAATGGCCTGGTGAGCTACAAATTCTTTGAGTACTAGGTCTGTGCCTTGTTCACTGTGAACACCAGCTCTTACCAAGAAACTGACATTTAAGTAGGTGTCTAACAAATATTAGATTCTTTATATGTAACCCACATAGAAATGCTGCATAAATCAGAATTAACTAGTTTTTACTGAAATTTTTATAGCGGATCTTTTGTTCTTTATTTCACTTGACAGTTTTTACACTGTGGCCATTTCTTTTGTCCTTGGTCAGGTCTTCCTGTCTCTCCCAGATGTCTACAGATGTTCCTTTGGAACAGACAAGCAGAAGAGCTAACATGAGTCAGAGACATGGAGTTACTATGAGGGGGTCTGGCTGTCTTAAAATTTGCACTTCCACTCTCCCTCTTCTGCAGAAGAGCCACCAGGTTTTAAACCACTGATCAACATTTCAACTGTTAGGTTTGTTTGTTTTCCTACTTGGGTGCCTTGGAAATCAATTCCACAGGAAATGGAAGTTGCTGTATAATTCCAGGTGACTTCCTGCTTATGATAGGAGTTGCTGAAATGAATGAAGAGTGGTATGACTATGGATGAAGGGTCCTTCTAAACATATGAAGCAGAATGAAAGAAAACATGGCATCTGGGGCCAAGGATAGATGTGCTTGAACTTCTCTTAGACAGGAGAGGAGAGAGAGGGAGGAGAAAAAAGCTTTTCTGAGTCCTGTTTGGCCAAATTTTCTTTCCTCATTTGCCAGCCAAAACTAGCCTTGAGAAGTGCCATATTTTTCATTTTACTTTTTTCATTTCCAGGTAGGTTTTCTCTCTAGAAGCTTTGCCTATTCCCTTGGCATATCTTCACCTTACCTCCCTGACTTAGTGCCTCTGAGTATTAGATAAATGCTCTCTCATTCTTCTAATCCCCTTGTTGGCACGCTTTTGGTCATCCATTCTATCTGCCTGGAATGCTTCAATCAAAGCAGCACATTCTTGTTTGGCTCTATTTCCAAGAGGCTTCTGCCTGGTTCCTTTTTTCCCCTCATCTTCTTCTTTCTTTTCACCCACAAACATTTATTAGATCTTTGTGAAGCCAACTGAGGTAGCAGGGAATATACATAGTTATTCATTCAAAAAGGAATCAGCTGCACTTTGATGAGAGAGATTATTTCACAAGACTTGTGGGAAGCACAGCGATTGTTGGCCCCTCCGACTGCAGGGTCGGAAAGCCGGCTAGCCCTTGTCTGTTCTCACCCTGCCTTAGCAGTCTGGTCACATAGGCGGCCTGGCACCAATTGCTAGCCATAGCTCACCCTCTATGGCAGGAGGCGATCAATAGATGGATTAATCACACTTTGGGGAGCTCACACCCCGCGAAGGAGAGAAAATGAGGATTGGAAAAGGAGGCTGTTTGCCAATGTGTTCTGCCTGGAGTTTACAGGCGGGTACACACAATGCAGGACCACAAAGAAAACCACTTTGCCCACCAGGATGACCAAGACCGGTTGCATAAGGAGAGCTTCTGGAAATTTACCATTAGCTTGATCTCAGCTGATGAGCAGTGCTTTAAAAAAATATATGGGCTAAAGATGGCTCAGAGCCTTTAAAAAAGTATAATGAGATGTAAGTGATCTAGTGAATAAGGTTATGCTTTTTCATGCAACCAATTGCCAAATATGCATACTTTTCCATATGAAAAGAACCCTTTGTGTGTGTCTTTAAATGTATTTTTAAAGACTCAAATTGGAGAGGGTGCAGGGTTGTTTGCATAGCTTGTGTATTTATTTGTAACGGGGAGGTTTGCAAATTAGGAACCCTAGCCATTAAAAGTCAGCTCCTAATTTCTTATTTGGGGCAGGGTCGGGCAGGGTGGGGTGAGAGGGAGACCTTGATTATTGAATAAGAGGCCCACATGGCTCACAATCCAAGAATCCAAGATCTACTCTACTAGAAGCTATTGTAAGTGCAAAGTACCTTTCATTTTGGGTCAATTTAGGTTTCAGCTGCTACTGACCAGCTAAAGGAAAGCAACTGAATCTCCCTTGAGTCTCAGTTTTTCTCATCTCTGTAATGGATTCACCTGTCTTTTGAGGTTGCTAAGAGCAGACAAGACAATGCAAATGGAAATGTTTCATAAAGTGAAGTGGGCTCTGCAAATTTAAACATTATTACAAAGGAATGTGCTTAGAAAGGGTAAGTGGGGAGAAGTGTCTGTACATTTGGACTATCATCCCTTAACCCGTCCTCTAACATGGTTATTCAAGGTAATGAGACAGTTACAGAGAATGATATTATTTTGAACTTAAAAAATCTGCTACTGATTTTTATCTTCCTGAGTAAAGCTATTTGCTTTCACCAACACTTATCCTCAAAATCCATTTTGGTTCAAGAGGACTCAGGGCTCTGTCCCTAACTTTTTTGCTTCCCGCCCTGGATAAAATCATTATCATTTACAAAACGGTTTGATTAATGTTTGATTAAGGAGTTCTGACCTTTTAGGAATTAGCATCATAATGACAGGGCTGTGCAGAGTTCCCAGCCACTCCAATGGCTCCCTGGTTGAGACCTCTTTTCAGCTGCAGTGAATGACAGGTGTTGAGGAGCAAACCTCCCCTAATACCGTAATCACCATGTACCACTTAAGTGCAATGCACATATTTGCTCCAGACTGGTGAGCAAATGAAGTTGCTTCTTAGGGCTCTGAGTCCTTTCCATGTGTTCCATTTCTTCTTTTAACAGCTTTGTTAATTCAATCACCACCTCCATCCAAACAATAGCCAAAGGCAGCCGGGAGGAGGGTAGGAGGCAGTTCTGGGGCTGAGTCAAAACTTCATCACACTACCCTGCAATGGCTCATGTGCTGGGAGAGAGGCCCAGCTGGGCCAGTTGGCTAAGATGCTGGGCTGCAGACCAGGCCGCAGGTGTTCCCAGTAAGAGTGACACGCTTGAACCAGGCGTCACATGAATTGTGGAGAAGGGGCCTTTATAAGCACAGCTCCCTTTGGCCTCCAGAGTTTTCACAGGCATAAGGGAAATGAATCAGAATGTGAGAATTAGCCTGTTTGGTGGGAATTGTCATGTTTCACTGCTCTGTTGTCTCCCATGGATGAGACATGACAAAGGAGAAAAAACACAGCCACCAGAGCCTGACCAGCCTTCTTAGCCCCTTAGAACCCATCAGCTAATGGTGCTTGGCTTCTGTGCTCAGAAGCAACCTGAGGAGAATTACCATCCAATGAGTCTAGTCCACCATTTCCCCAAGTATGTGGGATGCAAATAGGGATCGCCTGAGAAAAGGGTTCTGGGCCTATATAACTCTGGAAATTCTGGATGAACTGAATTTAAACAGGTTGCTTCACTGCAGGACTTCTCAGAGCCTTGAAATCCTTAATGTGCTTAATCAGTCTCTAAAAGGAAGGTAAAGAATGCAGTTTGTCCTAAACTGGGCTGATCCACAAAACTCTTTTATGTAAAATACCATTTGGGAGATGGTGATTTACTCCAGTTGGAATTTTTTTTTCTTAAGAATTCAGGTTTTCTTTTCTTTCTTGTCTGGACTCAAACTTTGTTGCTTTCTCATGTATGTGTTTTTAAAAAATGTAAGTATGTTTCAAAGTATTGCAAATAAATATTAGCAGCAGAACTTTCCAGTGGCCAGGACTTGTATAATTTGCTTTATGTAGAAGTACCCCAGGGGTGTGGTGGATGCTGACCTTCTACTATTAGCAGCTTAAATCCTAGAGCTTTTTGCATCTTACTCCTCCCCAGAACAGCTCTTAGGACATAAACATGGATAGGAAAGAGATAAAATACAAGATGTTGTGGACCTTTACTTCCTAGCCACGAGTGCTCTTGAGGGAAGAACAATGTAAGGTAAAGGGTAAGGGGCTGTGAACCCACACAGGTTCAAATCCTGGCTCTGCTTCTCATGAGCTATATGTCCTTGGACAAGTCAATTCATCTCTCTGTGTTTCTACTGCCTCGTCTATAAAGCGAGGTCAACAAATTGTGTGCAATTTAGGTTGGTGTGAGGATACAATGAGACCTTCTCTAACAGCATTGGGAAGGTCTGCTCCTCCTCAGAAACCAGTTGCATTATGATGCATAACATGAGTGCAGTAAGCAACCAATATTTGTGTAACTGAATCAAATACTCAGAATCTAAACCTCCAGCTACATTTCTTTTGGATCCTTTCTTGCCATACCTAAGAAGGAATCTTAGGTGTCCAGTGTGGCTAGACCGCAGGAGATAAAAAGGGATGGTAGGTGTCCAGTGTGGCTAGACCGCAGGAGATAAAAAGGGAGAGAGAAAATTAAATAAACTCTTCCTTGGGTCATTCAAGATGTATCTCTTTATAATTTTTTTAAGCTTCAAAAGTATTCATGTGATTTTGTTATTGGGAATTTAAAGAAAAAAATGTGATTTAATAAAAATGTTTATAAAAAAAGATGTTTACCTTTACTTATACTGGTGATAAACAGAAACAAAGCAATTTCTCAATAGTAAAGAAATGACTAAGTAAATAATGTTAGAGCTATCTGATGAAATATCACATGGTCATTAAAATAATTTTTATAAAGAGTTAAATAAGGAGAAAATGATTATGATAGAATATTAGGGAAAAATGAAGTACAAAGTAACATAGAGAATGTGATCACAATTATACAGAAATAAGGATAAAAAGAGATCTCATGAAAATAACCTAAATGTGAATAGTGATTTGGGGGGGGGGAAGAATTTTTTAACTCTAAATTTTCCAAAATTCTATAATAATTATGAATTGCTTTTATATTTTAAAAAGTTAACTTCATTTAAAAAATAGAAACAAACGTGTTAATTCTTCCAAACATTGATTCTTCTTGATTCTCAGGCGAGGGACTGTTCAGCTCTAAGCAGCAATGACAACACAGATCCAGGTGTCACCTTTTGGCTGGAGGAGGTAACAGCTGAGGAGGTCCGACCAAGGTTGGCGACACAAAGAGGACTGAGGAGGGACATTCCATGTGTCTGATAAATCCTTAAAGAGCAGATTTCTTACCCATCACCCAGTCATTTCCATAAGGCCTATGCTCCCAATCTTCCATCTTTGGAAAGCAGCTTGCTTAAGAGGAGTAAGAAATATATTCTCTCCTGAGGCCCTTGCATTTTCACCCATTGCTAGAAAAAAGTCATTTCCTTAATTTGGCGCTTAGGGCCCTCTACAAGCTGGATCCTAACTATCTTCGCAGAATCATTTCCCACTGCTCCACTCCACAAGTCTTTTGCAACAATTAAACTGGTCTATTTAACAGATCCAAGAAGTACCACGTAGAATCGCACATTTATGAGCATAGCAGCAATGTAGCTGGGACATCACTTACATGTTTACTTAATAGATGGTGGGTGCTTATGAAGGAGAAGAATAAGGCGGAGATGATATTTCAGCTGTGAAATATTCACAAAAACAAATAAATTGGGGCAAAAAGGCAGGGTAACTTGCCTATATTTTCCCTCTCTAGAATACTCCTCTTAGAATCTTCAAATATCTAAACCATCTTATGAAGTTGAACTCCTAGGTATTCGCCCAGAAGAAATGAAAAGTTAGGGATGCCTGGGTGGCTCAACTGGTTAAGCATTCAACTCTTCATTTCATCTCAGGTCATGATACCAGGGTTGTGAGATCGAGCTCCTGCATTGGGCTCCATGCTGGGTATGGAACCTGCTTAAGATTTCCTCTCTATCATTCTCCCTCTGCCCCTCCCCTATCTCTAAAAAAAAAAAAAAGACGATAAAAGAAAAAGAAATGAAAATTTATACTTACACAAAAAGCTTGCATGTGAATGTTTATTGATTATTTCCCAAAGATGGATACACCCTAATATTCTTAACTGATGAACAGATAAACAAATTGTATGTCCATACAATGAACTACTATTCAGCAATAAAAAGGAACAATCCACAAACTCACGATATGAATGAATTTCAAACGCATTATGCCAAGTGAAAGAAACCTGACTCAAGAGACCACATATTGTATGATTTCAAAAGATCACATACTGTATGATTCCATTTATAAGACATTTTGGAAAAGATAAAACTATAAGAACAAAAAACAATTTAGTGGTTGCCAGGGGCTGAGGTAGTGGAAGAGACTGAGTACAAAGGGGCACAAAGGAATTTGGTGAGATGAGGGAAAGGTTCTATAACTTGAATGTGGTGGTAGACACATGGCTCTGCTGCATTTGTGAAGACTCAGAACTGTACACAAAAATGGGTGCCTTTTACTATATGTAAGTTGTATTTCACTAAGCTTGACTTAAAAGAAAAAGAAGAAAATGTGTAGCATGCACACACACACACACACACACACACACACACGCCTGTGGCTCTCAAAGTGCTTGGTTTCTGGACTCCCTTACACTCTTAAAAATGACTGAGGAACCCAAAGAGTTCATGTTTATGTGGGTTATATCTACTGATCTGTATTGTATTAGGAACTGATGCTGAGAAAAACATTTTAAATACTTATTTTCAAACTCAATTAAAATAGTAAATAATAACCTCACTACACATTAACTTAACCAATGTATTTTTTTATGAAAAAACACTATTTTCAAAAACAAAACAAAAAAAGTACTGAGAAGAAAAAGTACTAACATCGCTGATGTCTGGCTTAATAGATGACATGGAGATTCTCTTGCCTGCTTTTGCATTCAATCTGTTGCTATATGTTGTTTTGCTTGAAGTATATGAAGAAAATCCTACTTCATGCAAATATGCAGTTAGAAAAGGAAAGAGTATTTTGATATTTCTCAGATAATTATAGCTATTCTTTTTTGATGCTGTCCCTAAATTCTCCAAGCAGTAGTTTTTTCCAAAGATAGTCAGAATGTGAAATCTAAAATCGTATCATGAAACTTTTCATACTTCTTACTTTAAATTCCATTGGTCTGTCTTACGCATTGAATGAACTGTTTACCCATTCATGGTTTTGTACCATTAGGCATTAGTCATTTGGAAAATATTAGTTGAGTTAGGCAAATCTTCCAAATGTTGGCCCATTTCATTATTTTATTTACATATATTATATATATGATGTGTATATATATATATATATATATATTACATTCATTAATATCATCACCTATCTCATCAGAAAACTCTTCAAGTATTGGGAAGTTGTCAAGCTTATGGTAGTGGATACTGTTTGCCAAAAATTCTAATTTTTACTTGAAATCTCTAATTTTATTTTTGGCAGCAGATACTGCCAGTTGTTTTCCTTGAAGTGACAGGCTCACTTCATTTTCAAGAAAATGTCTGCCAAATATCTAGGCCCAAATAGCCATACTTTGTCTGTTTGTCATTTTTTTTTTTTTCAAGAAAAAAATGTTCTGTGAAGAAAAAGCAGCTATTTCTAGTTCAGGTTGCAACTCAGTTACACAAGTACTTTTCTCCAAGATGATCATCCTTCAAAACACAGCAGAAGGGCTTTTTGTGTACTTCCCATTTTATCACACAGCATATTAAAAAGATTTATAGTCTAGAGTTGAGAGTTAATAAAATTATTTTGTTTCATCGAGAACATTCTTAAATGAAATTGGCAGCTTGGTTAAACTGCGAGTGTGTGACAGTGAGGAACATCCACACGCCACCTCTACGGTTTAGTGCCCCTTCAGTTTAGCCGTGATTTTTGCACTATCAACACAAAGGTCAACAGAGTGAAAAAAGCAAAGTCTTGCATTGTTATAAAAATAGTTTTGACTATGCAGACTTCTTGAAAGGATCTTCATTTCAAGACTCCCCGCACCTATGCCAAAAGTCTTCCAACCATACTTGGAGAACCGCTGATCTACACCTTTCTCATTTTGATGTCCTTTCTTAAATCTGCTCCTTAAAATCTCCCCTTGCTACAGAACTCTTGCAGCCATCATCCTTGTATCTGTATTCCAATCACCCTTGTCTGCTCCACCCTTATGGCTCATGTTGTCCACTTTTTACCCGTCCTGTCTCTTTACTTCCTTTCGAAACTTCTTGACAGTGGGGAATGTTTCTTTGAATTCTTGCCCCACCCCAGCCCAATAACTTATAGATACTTTACACATTATAGACAGTATAAAGGTTTCTGGTGATTTGCAAATGTTAAAAATGTTATGCACAAGTAGACCGCTCTCGGTACATAGACACAAGGTCAGCGTTAGTCCAATTTAGAAGGTAACTGTTACATAAGGCATCATCACTTCTGAATATTTTCAGACTCCCAACACTTGAGGCCAGCCCATTTTAACTCCAATCTTACTCCTCTGGATATTAAAATTTTGTATTTTTCTCTTTAGTCTGCCCTCTCTCTTGGCATCAGCTAAAGAAGAGACTGTGTATTACGGAGATAGCCAATGCTTTAGAATTGCAAAAAAAAAAAATGTGGGTTCATATTTTACATCTACCATTGACCTGACCTTCACAAGATACTTTAGATCTCTGAGCCTTAAGCTATCCCATCTGAAATGAAGACAGGAATTGCTGTGTCGGCCACTGCATAAGGTTGTAAGGATTAAAGGAGATAGCAACTAATAAGAACTGAGCTCATAGATTTGCTCGAAAATGCTAGTTGCATTGGCCCAAGTTCCATTTGACCTTCTCCTACTGGGAGGGAGCAGCTGTCTTCTCTTAGCTGAAGTCAAATGCCCAGGCTAGCTCCCCTCTTGTTTGATAGCCTTCACAGAATTCTTCCTATCCTTGTTTGCTCACGACTCGTCCCCTAGTCCCTGGTCACTTTGTCTTTGAATTAGCTCAGTTCTCTTATTCAGTCTAATAAATTCAGTCTTTGCATTTAGGGTCAAGCTGTCAAGTATCTTACTAGTCACTAGACAAGGGGACAGATAGATCCATAAGGCAAGAAGACTTCTACCCAAAATAATAATAATAAGGGAAGTTTTGTTCATTAAATATTTTTTCAAGTTTTCCAAGGTTTGCAATTCTCGCATGTTTTAGTGGTGGAATTTTGTTAGTATGTATTTTTAAGTCTTGTTTGAGGCAAGGAGCTAATTTGTTTTGTTGTATTTTTACTTATTCATTCAACTAGTATTCTTTGGACAATTAAAAAAATACTACTGTGTGCCTAGCTCTTTATCGCAATCATTAGGAATAAGAAGAAATTCTCAGTTAGTGCGATACAAGTCAGAGCTGGTTACTAAGGGAATAAATAGCTTCAGCATCTCATCCACAGCAGTATTCGGTATGATCCTATTACATTTAAATGCTAATCCACATCCTGTAGACTTCTGATTCACCAGAGGACTAATGTTGCTGATAGCTGTGCAGATAGCCTGGTCGGATATTACATTCTGAGCAATAGCAGAGCAAAACCCTCTCAACCTTCCATTCCTCCAAAATGCCCATAAACACAGCTTTCTGGCTGAGCTGGGAAATATCTACAGAAGAGAAATTCTGTAAGTACATACACAAAGGAGGAATTTTAAATAACAAATGTGCATTTTATAATATTGCTAATTTCATTATTTTAAGATTTGAGTAAAAGTTCACCGTTATGCTTTTTTGTTTTTAAGAACAGGAGGTGCAGTTAAATTTATTCCACTCTTCAGCCTACAGAATATTGTCATCATCAGTTGGTGAAAGGTTTTTTTTTAAATTTTTTATTGTTATGTTAATCACCATATATTACATCATTTGTTTTGGTGTAGTGTTCCATGATTCATTGTTTGTTCATAACACCCAGTACTCCATGCAGAATGTGCCCTCTTCAATACCCATCACCAGGCTAACCCATCCCCCTACCCTCCTCCCCTCTAGAACCCTCCGTTTGTTTTTCAGAGTCCATCATCTCTCCTGGTTCGTCTCCCCCTCTGACTTACTCCCCTTCATTCTTCCCCTCCTGCTATCTTCTTCTTTGTCTTTTTTCTTAAAATATGTTGCGTTATTTGTTTCAGAAGTACAGATCTGTGATTCAACAGTCTTGCACAATTCACAGCGCTCACCGTAGCACATACCCTCCCCAATGTCTATCACCCAGCCACCCCATCCCTCCCACCCCCAACCACTCCAGTAACACTCAGTTTGTTCCTGAGATTAAGAATTCCTCATATCAGTGAGGTCATATGATACATGTCTTTCTCTGATTGACTTATTTCACTAAGCATAACATCCTCCAGTTCCATCCACGTCGTTGCAAATGGCAAGATCTCATTCCTTTTGATGGCTGCATAATATTCCATTGTGTATATATACCACCTCTTCTTTATCCATTCATCTGTCAATGGACATCTTGGCTCTTTCCACAGTTTGGCTATTGAGGACATTGCTGCTATAAACATTGGGGTGCACGTACCCCTTCCGGTCCCTACATTTCTATCTTTGTGGTAAATACCCAGTAGTGCAATTGCTGGATCGAATGGTAGCTCTAATTTCAACTGTTTGAGGAACCTCCATACTGTTTTCCAGAGTGGTTGCACCAGCTTGCATTCCCACCAACAGTGTAGGAGGGTTCCCCTTTCTCCACATCCTCGCCAACATCTGTCATTCCCTGACTTGTTAATTTTAGCCATTCTGACGGGTGTGAGGTGGTATCTCATTGAGGTTTTGATTTGGATTTCCCTGATACCGAGCGATGTTGAGCACTTTTTCATGTGCCTGTTGGCCATTTGGATGTCTGCTTTGGAAAAATGTCTGTTCATGTCTTCTGCCCATTTCTTGATTGGATTATTTGTTCTTTGGGTGTTGAGTTTGATAAGTTCTTTATAGATTTTGGATACTAGCCCTTTATCTGATATGTCATTTGCAAATATTTTCTCCCATTCTGTCGGTTGTCTTTTGGTTTTGTGGACTGTTTCTTTTGCTGTGCAAAAGCTTTTTATCTTGATGAAATCCCAATAGTTCATTTTTGCCCTGGCTTCCCGTGCCTTTGGTGATGTTTCTAGGAAGAAGTTGCTGCGGCTGAGGTCGAAGAGGTTGCTGCCTGTGTTCTCCTTTAGGATTTTGATGGACTCCTGACTCACGTTTAGGTCTTTGAACCCATTTGGAGTCTATTTTTGTGTGTGGTGCAAGGAAATGGTCCAGTTTCATTCTTCTGCATGTGGCTGTCCAATTTTCCCAACACCTTTTGTTGAAGAGACTGTCTTTTTTCCATTGGACATTTTTTCCTGCTTTGTCAAAGATAAGTTGACCATAGAGTTGAGGGTCCATTTCTGGGCTCTCGATTCTGTTCCATTCATCTATGTGTCTGTTTTTGTGCCAGTACCATACTGTCTTGATGATGACAGCTTTGTAATAGAGCTGGAAGTCCGGAATTGTGATGCCGTCAGCTTTGCTTTTCTTTTTCAATATTCCTCTGGCTATTCGGGGTCTCTTCTGGTTCCATACAAACTTTAGGATTATTTGTTCCATTTCTTTGAAAAAAGTGGATGGTATTTTGATGGGGATTGCTTTGAATGTGTAGATTGCTCTAGGTAGCATTGACATCTTCACAATGTTGGTTCTCCCAATCCATGAGCATGGAACGTTTTTCCATTTCTTTGTGTCTTCTTCAATTTCTTTCCTGAGTATTTTATAGTTTTCTGAGTACAGATCCTTTGCCTCTTTGGTTAAATTTATTCCTAGGTATCTTACGGTTTTGGGTGCAATTGTGAATGGGATCGACTCCTTGATTTGTCTCTCTTCTGTCTTGTTGTTGGTGTATAGGAATGCCACTGATTTCTGTGCATTGATTTTATAGCCTGCTACTTGACTGAATTCCTGTATGAATTCTAGCAGTTTTGGGGTGGAGTCTTTTGGGTTTTCCACATACAGTATCATATCATCTGCAAAGAGTGAGAGTTTGGCTTCCTCGTTGCCGATTTGGATGCCTTTGATTTCTTTTTGTTGTCTGATTGCTGTGGCTAGGACTTCCAATACTATGTTGAATAGCAGTGGTGAGAGTGGACATCCCTGCCGCGTTCCTGACCTTAGGGGAAAAGCTCTCAGCTTTTCCCCATTGAGAATGATATTCGCTGTAGGTTTTTCGTAGATGGCTTTTATGATATTGAGGGATGTACCCTCTATCCCTATACTCTGAAGAGTTTTGATCAAGAAAGGATGCTGTACTTTGTCAAATGCTTTTTCTGCATCTATTGAGAGGGTCATATGATTCTTGTTCTTTCTTTAGTTAATGTATTGTATCACGTTGATTGATTTGCGGATGTTGAACCAGCCTTGCAGCCCAGGGATAAATCCCACTTGGTCGTGGTGAATAATCCTTTTAATGTACTGTTGGATCCTATTGGCTAGTATTTTGGTGAGAATTTTTGCATCCATGTTCATCAAGGATATTGGTCTGTAATTCTCCTTTTTGATGGGGTCTTTGTCTGGTTTGGGGATCAAGGTAATGGTGGCCTCATAAAATGAATTTGGAAGTTTTCCTTCCATTTCTATTTTTTGGAACAGTTTCAGGAGACTAGGTATTAATTCTTCTTTAAATGTCTGATAGGATTCCCCTGGGAAGCCATCTGGCCCTGGGCTTTTGTTTCTTGGGAGGTTTTTGATGACTGCTTCAATTTCCTTAGCGGTTATAGGTCTGTTCAGGTTTTCTATTTCTTCCTGGTTCAATTTTGGTAGTTGATACATCTCTAGGAATGCACCCATTTCTTCTAGGTTATCTAATTTGCTGGCATAGAGTTGCTCATAATATGTTCTTATAATTGTTTGTATTTCTTTGGTGTTGGTTGTGATCTCTCCTCTTTCATTCACGATTTTGTTGATTTGGGTCATTTCTCTTTTCTTTTTGATAAGTCTGGCCAGGGGTTTATCAATCTTGTTAATTCTCTCAAAGAACCAGCTCCTAGTTTTGTTGATCTGTTCTACTGTTCTTTTGGTTTCTAGTTCATTGATTTCTGCTCTGATCTTTATTATTTCTCTTCTCCTGCTGGGTTTAGGCTTTATTTGTTGTTCTTTCTCCAGCTCCTTTAGGTGTAGGGTTAGGTTGTGTATTTGAGACCTTTCTTGTTTCTTGAGAAAGGCTTGTATTGCTCTATACTTTCCTCTCAGGACTGCCTTTGCTGTATCCCAAAGATTTTGGACAGTTGTGTTTTCATTTTCATTGGTTTCCATGAATTTTTTTAATTCTTCTTTAATTTCCTGGTTGACCCATTCATTCTTTAGTAGGATGCTCTTTAGCCTCCATGTATTTGAGTTCTTTCCGACTTTCCTCTTGTGATTGAGTTCTAGTTTCAAAGCATTGTGGTCTGAAAATATGCAGGGAATAATCCCAATCTTTTGGTATCGGTTGAGACCTGATTTGTGACCTAGGATGTGATCAATTCTGGAGAATGTTCCATGGACACTAGAGAAGAATGTGTATTCCGTTGCTTTGGGATGGAATGTTCTGAATATGTCTGTGAAGTCCATTTGGTCCATGGTGTCATTTAAAGTCTTTATTTCCTTGTTGATCTTTTGCTTAGATGATCTGTCCATTTCAGTCAGGGGGGTGTTAAAGTCCCCCACTATTATTGTATTGTTGTCAATGTGTTTCTTTGCTTTTGTTATTAATTGCCTTATATAATTGGCTGCTCCCATGTTAGGGGCATAGATATTTACAATTGTTAGATCTTCTTGTTGGATAGACCCTTTAAGTAGGATATAGTGTCCTTCCTCATCTCTTATTACAGTTTTTGGTTTAAAATCTAGTTTGTCTGATATAAGGATTGCCACCCCAGCTTTCTTTTGGTGTCCATTAGCATGGGAAATGGTTTTCCACCCCCTCACTTTCAATCTGGGGGTGTCTTTGGGTCTAAAATGAGTCTCTTGCAGACAGCATATCCATGGGTCTTGTTTTTTAATCCAATCTGATAGCCTGTGTCTTTTGATTGGGGCATTTAGCCCATTTACATTCAGGGTAACTATTGAAAGGTATGAATTTAGTGCGATTATATTGCCTGTAAGGTGACTGTTACTGTATGTTGTCTGTGTTCCTTTCTGATCTTTGCTGCTTTTAGGCTCTCTCTTTGCTTAGAGGACCCCTTTCAATATTTCTTGGAGGGCTGGTTTCGTGTTTGCAAATTCCCTTAGTTTTTGTTTGTTCTGGAAGCTTTTTATCTCTCCTTCTATTTTCAATGACAGCCTAGCTGGATATAGTATTCTTGGCTGCATATTTTTCTCGTTTAGTGCTCTGAAGATATCTTGCCAGTCCTTTCTGGCCTGCCAGGTCTCTGTGGATAGGTCTGTTGCCAATCTAATACCTTTACCATTATAGGTTACATATCTCTTCTCCCGAGCTGCTTTCAGGATTTTCTCTTTGTCTCTGAGACTCGTAAGTTTTACTATTAGATGTGGGGGTGTTGACCTATTATTATTGATTTTGAGAGGGGTTCTCTGTGCCTCCTGGATTTTGATGCCTGTTTCCTTCCTCACATTAGGGAAGTTCTCTGCTATTATTTGCTCCAATATACCTTCTGCCCCTCTCTCTCTTTCTTCTTCTTCTGGGATCCCAATTATTCTAATGTTGTTTCATCTTATCGTATCACTTATCTCTCGAATTCTGCCCTCGTGACCCTTGTTTCTCCCTCTTTTTCTCAGCCTCTTTATTTTCCATTATTTGGTCTTCTATATCACTGATTCTCTCTTCTCCCTCATTTATCCTAGCAGTTAGTGCCCCCATTTTTGATTGCACCTCAT